>NW_027468609.1:25859863-26182363 GCF_046254945.1 Alosa pseudoharengus
CGGAGGAGATTGGGGAGGATGCGGGAAACCAGGAGGAGCTAATCCTTCCACTCGATTCTGCGTGGCCCAGTCATGTGTTGCGTAGTGTAAGATGTGCTGCACATACTCTACAATTGGCCGTTGATGATTCATTAAAACAAGCGTCCAACATCATAGCAAAGGCAAGACGTGTAGCAAAACGATTACGCTCGCAGAATGTGGTGTGTTCTTAAGAGAATAGGGCACAAGAGAGCAATTGTGGATTGTGCAACTCGCTGGCACTCCACTCATGATATGCTCCAGCGGCTGCTCGAGCTTAGGAGCTTTTGTGAAGACATGGCCCCAACCATCCCCGACCTACATCTAAGTGAATCTGAATGGGAATATGTCTCCAACACAGTAGATGCACTGAAACCCGCGAAAATAGCCACAAAATGTCTCCAATCTGATCAGCTAACTGCTGGTGAGTTCTATGGCATATGGCTCAAATGTTCCCTGGACACAGAAAAACTAGCAAGCCCCTTTGCGAGAAAGGTAGCCCAGTGCCTCAAAGCACGCCAGAGCACGTTATTTGACAATGACGCATTCTTAGCTGCTTTATTCCTCGATTCTAGATATCGATTGTTTTTGACCGAGTGTCAGACCGAAAAGGCGAAAATACACCTGCAACGTACATGGGAGGCAATACAGCACCTAGAGCCACGCAATGCAGCCAGCGACACCGCTGTGTGCTCAGCAGCCTCCCCTACTCAATCTCAGACATCATCTGACGACGAAATCGAGCACCTTTTGATGGAAAAAGAGAGAGAGACCAGCTCAACACAGCGACTCCCCCAGCACTCCATCGTGTCACTCTTGGACACATACTCCAAAGAAGACCGTCTAAGGCGCACCGAAGATCTGTTTCAGTACTGGGCTAGGTATTCTGTATCCAACCCAGACCTGTACAAGCTCGCTATGAGCGTCCTCCCTCTCCCTGTCACGCAAGTCAGTGTCGAGCGGGCATTTTTGAGTTTGAAATTTATTCTTTCCCCGTTAAGATCATCATTGAACGAAAAGGTGCTTGAGGACATTCTGCTGGTACGTCTGAATAAACAGTATGGCCTGTAGCAGCCAGTCACCCCCTCCAAAGCTAGACCTGAGCACTGTTCTACCTACTTGAATGCCTTCATACAGACATACGCTACCTCCAGACCGCTGCGCTCCTCAGACGAACGACGTCTAGCTCTACCTCCGGTACGCTCAGGCCAATCCAAACTTTTCTCATCTGTTGTTCCTCGTTGGTGGAACACACTGCCAGTTCCTACAAGGGCAGGGACATCCCTCTCCATTTTCAAAAAACTCCTGAAGACCCAGCTCTTTAGAGAACATCTCCTCTCATAGCAACACTTACAACAAGTCTTGCTGATCCTAGCACTCACCAGCCGTCTTAAAAACAGCACTCACTGATGCACTTATTCTTACTGTACTTATTCTTATGTTTTTTAAATTGTCCTAATATTGTTGAGAATTGCTCTAAAACTTAAACTGTTTACCATGTTGTTAGTCGCTTTGATTAAAAATGCGTCAGCCAAATGTAATGTAATGTTGGAGCACTCTCACTTTTGCCTTATCTAGGCCTATTTTTATTATTTTTTTGTTATTATTGTAGGCCTATTCTGACAGCCTAATTATTTTATTTTATTATTATTGACGGCCAGGCTAGCCTAATATTTTCTACCACAAATTTTTGTGAACTTGTTTTTTCAAAAGAAGCGCAGATTGCGCACAGAGTGTGTCACTGTGGTAATTTTATTTCTGTAGCCTAATATTGCCGTAGGCCTAGGCCCTATTTTGAAAACGAATGTGACTGCCCTGTCTAACTTTTGCCTTATATCTGCCTATTTTTTGTTATTAAGCCAATGCAGATAGAATAATTTTATTTTATCATTATTGACGGCCAAGTAGCCTAATTGTAATCTCTTTAACTGATTTTGTGAACTTGCTTTTAGAAGCGCATTGCGCTCACAGTTTGTCACTGTTGTGCTTTAAATGTGACGAAACAGCGCAGAGCGCACTTCAGGCATAGGTATAGGCTAAATCAAGGGGACATAATGAGTACGTCTATTCTAAGGTAAAGTCCACAAAAAACACTGCCGGAACTTTAAGAACGAACGATATTTTGCGTTCCGAACCGGTTCAGGACCGATATGTTGGTGGCGGAACGCATGCAAGAACGAAAACGTTAAACATAGGCCTACCTGAACCGTTCGGAACGGAACGTTTGAAAAATAATTTCGTTTTCAAGCCCTGCCTGCTATGCCTTCTGTTTTCATGGACAGTTACAGGAATCCACCTCATTCGTTTATCGTTGCTTCAATCCTACCCACGTTATCTCCAGAGTTTGTATGATAAGTTTGTCAGTCACACCCGTTGGGATTTATTACGTTTTGTTACATTTTGTTACATTTTAAAATTGGAGAAGACAAAGGGGGCCTCTGCATGGATGTAATTGTAGAGCAGTACGATGTGCTCAATTATTTAGGCTAGCTCCAGAGTAGGCTAATGACGCCGCGAATACGGACACGCCGTTTATTATTATTGATTATTATTATTATTATTAGGAGGCCCCTCATTGGTCGAGGCCCCTGGGCTGAAGCCCAGGTAAGCCCCTGCATTAAGGCGCCAGTGCGTCACACACTTCCAGACGCACAACATCACACACTTGAGGGTCTGTGGCCTTGAAGGGAACCCAGGCTGGACCATTTTATAGAGGAAAAGAGCAGAGAGATTGTGGATTTTAAAACTTCAAACACTACACCCAAAAGGTTTTAATGAAAAATTAAACTAAAGTTTTAAACCACTCTGTGTCTTTTTTATAGCTCCTCTCTTTTATCTCTTCTTTAACTTTTATTTTATTTTATTTGACTTTTAGATGGGAATAGTGGGGCGAGAAATACGTCCTTTTTTCTCCAAATAGCTGCCAAGTGTCATGTAATGTGGACCTTGGTATAGATTAGAAAAATAACCTAGCTATTAAAAAGTAAACGCCATAGGCTAGTGACCTAAGCTTAACATACCGAGACTTCTCAGTCATGACAATCCACAGCACAATTAATGCTCTCTTTCATCATCTCGTGTTCGAGATCCACCTAAGGGAGGGACATCCGTACCCGAACGCTGCAGAAGCAACCAATTGCACCAAGTCTGGCTTTGACAGACAGCAGCGCGAATCCGACGCCACGGATAGCCCCGCCCCGCATCCGTGGTATAAAGGATGATGCTGTGCTGCCCCTCATCAGATGACATTCGCTTCTCGCGGATTGCGACCCATCACTACTCTGCGCAGCTCGACCGTCATCGCTCGCTTTCATTTAAGGTAAGTACGACCAGTGGGCCGCGGCTGAAGTGCCCTTGAGCAAGGCACCTAACCCCTCACTGCTCCCCGAGCGCCGCCATTGTAGCAGGCAGTTCACTGCGCCGGGATTAGTGTGCTTCACCTCACTGTGTTCACTGTGTGCTGTTTGTGTTTCACTAATTCACCGATTGGGTTAAATGCAGAGACCAAATTTCCCTCACGGGATCAAAAAAGTATACTTATACTTATATACATTCCCATGGCAGTCCCCTCTGGGCAGTGACCGTGAGGAAAGTTGTAACGACAGACACCTCCCTGAGGGGTTGGGGTGCGACCCAGGAGGGCAGGACGGTGAACGGTGTTTGGCCGGACCAGTTAAGCTCGTCACACATAAATTACCTAGAGCTCCTGACTGTTTGGCTGGCTCTCAAACATTTCCTTCTCCGCCTACAGGGCCACCATGTACTGGTCCGCTGCGACAACACCACCGCAGTAGCCCATATAAACCGACAAGGGGGAATGTGCTCCTCGGCCCTGCACTGCTTAACACGCGACCTGCTGCTGTGGAGCAGTCCACACTTTCTGTCGCTACGTGCAACACACGTCCCAGGCATAATGAACACGGGGGCAGATCTGCTATCGAGGGGGAACCCGCTGTTCGGAGAGTGGCGTCTCCACCCTCAGGTAGTAGAACTGGTTTGGGCGAGATACGGCAGAGCAGCTGTAGATCTCTTCGCCTCGCGCGAAAACGGCCATTGTCCTATGTACTTCTCACTTCAGGACAAGAACACGCCTCTCGGCGTAGACGCACTAGCCCACCCATGGCCCAGAGTGCTCCTCTATGCCTTCCCCCCTCTGAGTCTGATTATTCCCACTCTCGCCCGAGTGAGGGAACAGGGGCTGACGATGATTCTGATAGCGACCAACTCTATCTCCTGGGCCCCCCCGCACACGGGAAAACCTATTTCAAAACAGCGCTTATTGCACTGGCTTGTCGACACCATAGCGGGAGCGTACAATTCGAAGGGGCTACAGCCTCCCGCGGGCCTGAGAGGGATATCAGTGCAACAGGTGTGTTCCACAGCTAGTTGGACTAGTCCGGACACCTTTGTGAGATTCTACCGGCTGGATGTTACTAGAACACCGGTTTCTCATTCGGTCCTGAGCGTTGGATCTGCGTGAGTCGCATCCCTACGTTCGTTACACTACTGTCACTTCCCTCACGGCTCAGCCCTGCTCGGGCGATCTCTAGTCTATGTAGGCTACATGGCCGATAACACATAAGCATATTCATAACCATAAACACATTCCCTGGTCATGCTGTCCGCTGAGTGGGATTATATTGTGATTGTGCGTATAACTTTGGATGTGTCTGGCACCACTGCGCTGAGGGGACACCTTGGCGTGGAGACCATCCGAGGCTGACAGTGTCACGAGCTGTCCAGATCTCTCCCTTAGGTGGATCTCGAACACGTGATGATGAAAGAGAACTAAAGGATATACTGGGTAACACCAGTTCTCTGAAACATTGAGTGGAGAGATCCACCGAGTAAGCCCCGCTTGCTTCACGAGAAGCGAATTGTCTACTGATGAGGGGCAGCGCAGCATCACCCTTGATGAGGGGCAGCGCAGCATCACCCTTTATACCACGGATGCGGGGCGGGGCTATCCTTGGCATCGGATTTGCGCTGCTGTCTGTCAAAGCCAGACTTGGTACAATTGGTTGCTTCTGCAGAGGTCGGGTACGGATGTCCCTCCCTTAGGTGGATCTCTCGAACTCGATGTTTCAGAGAACTGGGGTTACCCAGTATAACCTTTAGTTTTAGCAAACGTAGGCCTTTGCTCTCCCAATAGCTGGCCACTCGCGGCATAGCCTAATGCAGCGTTTCTCAAACTGTGGGGAGACATGCCAGGTGGGGCGTGAACTGACGTGAAAAACAGGAGTTTTTTTATTTATTTTCTTTATCTGTAGCACCCGATGCGCAATGGACGCACTGTGTTATTCACAGGGAAGCGCTCGTGTCAAGGCAGCTTAGTTAGTCCCGACCTACATGAGATTTTAAACGTTGTTGTGAGAGTGGTGAATTTCATCAAAACCCGGCCCTTAAAAGCGCGTCTATTCTCTGCACTTTGCGAAGAGATGGTAGCTGACCAAAAGGCTGTACTGTTTCACAGCGAGGCAAGGTGCTTTCCGAGGTAAAGTGCTGCAGGGTACCCGCGGAGTCTTAAAAGTATTAAAAAGTATTCAATTTCATTTTCCTAAATTAAGGCCTTAAAAAGTATTGAATTTCACCTCAAAGTCTGGAATTTTTTCACGGAGGTCTTAATTTTTCAAATGATCAGTAGATTTAGTCTAATATCCTCACGTAGCGTAAATCACAAGGATTAAAGTTCTCCGTCGTACGACGGATTTCCGTCAATTTGATTTTAGAAATGTCATATTTGAGATCGATGCAGATCCGGCGAGAAAAAAAAATAGGAGGGGGGGGGGGGGTCTATCACCTTTTCTTTTACTTTTTTTAAGGCAACTACAAATATTAGGTCCGATGAATTAATGTGTGTGATGGTAAATGTTTAAAGACCTAATAGTGTTCTTGAGAACTTTCAAGAAGATACGTCAGCCATGAGTTTCGCTTTGTTTATGTTGTACACGCTTGTCTCATTTAATTGGCCTGGGGCGGTTGCTTAAAAAAAAAAGAACACGTCTGGAGGACGGTCTAAAAGTTGGATTATAGTGACACAATTGAGACAGCTGATGAGGTTGCCCAATCCGTTTTTTTTTTTTTGGATAGGCCTATGCTATTGTGAGCTCTATGTATGAATTCGGAGGCTGTGTTCTTTCCATGCATCAATGTAGACAATTTCTTACTATCGCGAACTCTTGTCAGGGGAGGTCATTCATTTTGGGTGTCACCTATGACTTGAACAGTTGGCGTGCTATGCCACCCGATGTACTATTATTGTTACAGTTTTTAATCAATGCAACTAACATTATGTGTAAAACGACGCAATATAAACCGTAGCCTATGCCTCCCGTCTGTTATGACATGTACAACAATGTTTTTCACAATTTGCGACGGAAGGTTTTGACTGAGCGTGTTAACAGTTCGCGACATTAATTTTTTTATGTTGAGTAAGGGGGTCAGTCGTGTTTATGACGCACAGACAGCCTTGTAGCCTGCTTAGGCCTCACTTTTTTAACGACAGTAGGAGCGTATGTTGACAAAAAATAACCATGCAATTAAAATAGTCAACTTAAAACTTTGCTATTATTAATGTATAGCACAAAACCATAACCAGTAGGCCTACCAGAACCTCGCATATTAGCGTCATGAGTTGTGTACGTTTATCTATGGCTGATCGTTTTTGCGTTAAGTAGGCTACGCATGTTCTTTCATAGCGCAACACGACCTGTCCCTCACCATATCGCAACTTCTTGTCAACCTTATACAATCTGTTGCTGAAGACAAAAGCGCCCTCTCCAGATTGTCGTTATCAGATGCGCAGACCTCCTGCATGAGCACACACAGTATTGCTGCTCATTGGAAAACTGAGTTGTCTGTAAAACTCAAAATGACCATGTTTTCATTAAATGCGGATGAGGCAACAAATGGAAATATGAACAATATCTAGACTGTTCTGATTCGTTACTTTGATGAGGAAATGTGAAGTCTTGCAAAATTGATTTTATAGATTTTACTTGGTGTTGAATTGCATATTAACAAGAAATCTCCCCTTTAAATACTTTTGGCCTGAAGTAATTAAATAAGAGTGTAAGTTAAAGCTACAATATTGTTGCAGTAGAATAGAACAGCAATGGCTAATCAGCAATGGTCAGGAATGGTATTGAAATATTGTTTTGTTCATCAGGAAAACTCAATCGCAATCAAGAACAGTCTCAATTCGCTTATTCACATGGCGGCCATTGGCGGCTAAAACGAGGCTACAGGGTACACAAACCATAGGATTGTTATGTTCTATGCATTCACCTGTAGGTGGCATTAATTATATAGTAACTTAAGAGTACCCTGTAGCCTCGTTTTGGTCTTTATTTGGTGCTTTACTTTGCTGTTTGCATCTTTTTGTACATTAAAAACCAATAAGTCGCGACCGCAAAAGGGGTATAGGTAGATATGAACAACGTATGATTTATGGCCTGAAAAAAGTTTATATTCCGGTTCAGGTTCTATTCCGTGTAAATTTGTCCATGAAGCAGGACATTCAGTCACGTTACTACCGCGACAAATCTTTGCGTTGCCACTGCACTGCTGTCATGTTTATGTTGGCATGTGCAAACACTTGTAAACAGCAATTATTTGCAGGGATGGATTACTGCACGGGCCTACTGGGCCCAGGCCCAGGGGCCCAAGGGGTCAGGGGGCCCTGAAGCTCAAGCCTTTGCATGGAATCATTGCTTCAATATCAACAAATCAGGATGTAGGCTATGAATCTGATTGAATTTAGTATTGGCCATCCCCAAAATGCACCAGAATACAGGAAATCACATCAAACAAATTAAAACATTTCTGGGGGAGGACCCCCAAAACCCCCTCCCACATATACGACAATTAGTGGGGGGCCCTTAATACATCTGGGCCCAGGGGACCGAAAGTTCATAATCCGCCCATGATTATTTGAGGTTTAATCTTACCTTTAATATTATTTATTCTATCCGAATGGGTGCGATGTAGGTATTAAATTTCATCTGAAGTGGTATTAAAAAGGTCTTAAAAAGTCTTAAATTTAGGTCTGACAATTCTGGGGGTACCCTGTGCTGTTGCACGTGTTTGAGCTCCGAGTCGCCTCTTCTTGGAGGAAGAGCGAGTTTGAATCTGCAAGCACGTTCACTAATGAACATTTCTTGACGAAGCTGGCCTATCTTAGCGATATATTTGATATATCTTAGCGATACATTTGAGTTGAATGTCCAGTTACAAGGCAAAGACAAGCACCTACCTCATCTAGCAAATAAGATTACTGCATTCACCAAAAAAACTTGAGTATGGGACAGGCAGGCCCGTCGCTAGAAGGCAAGCAAACCAAGCAATTGCTTGGGGCCCCAAGACAACGACTGGTTAAGAATAAAATGCAACGACAAACTGTGAGCGCCCCTTAGTATAGCAGTAAAGTGCAACGACACTGTTACCGGCAATACCGGGATCCCCCTCAAGGGGGCCCCTCTCAGTAGTCGCTGACAGCAGACAGCCAGCCAGGTTCGTGATCTCTGCTGCCGGGAAAATATAAAACCTCGAGCATGGAGTTATGCGTCAGGAAGCCAGAAAAGAAAGAAGAGAAAGGAAGAGGATGACAAGAAAAAACAAGATAGTGGTAAGTGATAAATTACACTGGATAAAATATCTCTACTTGTCTTGTACAAATGGTATGTCCAGCAGGAAGGCTAGCCTAGCAAAACATGTTTATGTTAACTACCTGCCTGACAGCCCCTGCTGCTTGTAACAAACTAGAACAGTTAGCGCAACTTTTTTTTCCGAACGGACGGAATATGGTTACATACTGTAATATGTTTATTAACGGGATAAGGAAGACGCAGATCTGTTCCAGAATCACTGTTTATCGTATTTAATGACATAACATTGCTATAGCTTTGTAATAGGTTTTGATGAAAGTGGCATAGCTTCTCTGCTATACTAACTATTGGACAGTTATAATCTATTTACCAAATGGGGGTTAGGAAAACCACACGATAAATTCCGTGCATCAAAGCAGACTGGAACATTCATGTCTAGTAGTATTCATGCACGCCAGCTGTTTACTATCTTTAAAGCACCAGGTGCGTCTGTCTAATTCTCAAACAGCAGAATGCTTAAATGCTATGTTAAGCTACAAGTAGGCCTAGGTCAATGTAACATTAGCTTGGGATGTTTTTACAGTAAGCATTGGTAGTTGTGGAAGCAGCTGCATCCCTTCTAAATATTAAAATATGGAAATGCTAACATATATTTTTTTTCTCCCTCAAGGTGCTTTGCTTAAATATCTCAGCCCTCAGGCTCTTCCTAAGGATACCTCCACTGATGAAGATGGCCTGAAAGGTTAATATTATGTGTGTGTGTGTGTGTGTACTTGTATTTATGTTGGATTTTTAAATTGCTATACAACCTGCACTCTTTATAGTTTGAACAATGCATCCTTTTTCTGCATAAGATGGCAGTGTTTTAAAACATTTTTTAACTGAAAAATGTTAATGTGAGTGTGTGTTTGTATGTATGTGTGTGTGTTTAAGTATGTTGGATTTAGTTATTGTGCACTTTTTTAAATGTATATTGGATTTTATGGTACGGTGGTGTTTTTGCTCAAAACTAATGCACAGTATATATATGCAACAGCAGTATTTGCACTGTCAACATTTTTTATTTATATAAAGTGTTGGTGAACTTAAATTGTATGGCTATGCTGTGGTTCCTGTAGGCTTTGCGTGCGGTGGGGGTTGGGGGTCCATGTCCATTTTGCTTGGGGCCCCCAAATTCCTTGAAACGGCCCTGTTTTGCAGATCAGCGATATAAGGTCTTTATAGTCAACCAAAGGGTCAAATGTGAAGTAAATTGTGTCATAATGAAATCTAACTACTATAAGACACCCTGCACGATGAGGCAGGGTGTTCATAAACGAGGTAAGTAAGGTACTTTGACGGGCACTTGACGAGTCACCAAATGCGAATGGGTGTCATCTTAGCACCGGGTTTGGCACTGTCAATGCAATCACAAACCTTAGGGTTTGGCTCCATCTTATGGAGAG
Organism: Alosa pseudoharengus; assembly: GCF_046254945.1. Taxonomy (NCBI): domain Eukaryota; kingdom Metazoa; phylum Chordata; class Actinopteri; order Clupeiformes; family Clupeidae; genus Alosa; species Alosa pseudoharengus. The sequence goes on from NW_027468609.1 coordinate 25,869,933, forward strand.
AGAGGTGCTGTCACATGTTTGTTTTAGGTTATAGCACTACATCAATGAACAGAGCTGAACACCTGTCCCTACATTAATATAAGCCACCCAGGACAAATGTAAACATTTTGCTTGAACCCAGTGATCTCAAAGAACTAGCTAATGAACACATATATGAACAGTGTTATACACATTTCATAAAAAGTTTATATACATAGCAGCTAGTTATATGTCACAAGACAAATGTAAACATCTTGCTTTTTCAAAACCAGTGATCTCAAAAGAACTAATGAACAGGTGAATGAATGAACCCATTTATGTTTTATTTATTTTTTGCAAATGTATAAAACAGAAAACTCAAAGTCTTTAGTGTGTGTGTGTGTGTGTGTTTTCAGAAAATGCCAAAACAAGTTAAGTTGTACAAGAAATGGTCCCAAGAGGACATGGCGAAGGCCCTGCAGGAGCTGGAGGCAGGGGAGAGTCTCCGATCGGTGAGGGCCCATTATGGCATACCGTTCAACACCCTGCAAGACCACCGGAGAGGCCGGTACACTTATCAGCCCCACCCCAGCCGTGCCCTCCTCCCGGAGGAAGAGGAGTCTTTGGTGAAATACATCATATGGATGGGCAGGTACGGCTTCCCCATCACCAGGCCCGTGGCAACACTGCTGGGGACAGCGATCGTCAAGGGGTCCGGGCGGCAGACGACGGTGAACTTTGAGCAGGGGCTGAGCAGGATGTGGTGGGGCCAGTTCCGGGATTTTTGTAATCTGTTCTATGTTGTCTACTTTGTTCAGTTTTAATAAATGTTAATTTTTCAAGAACTTATCCAAATCAAAAGTGCATCAGTCTTTTCTTGTAGCACACACTGTTTCCTAAAACCTAAAACCATGTTTGATCCAGTGACCGTCATTGACGGGTTTACTAAAGCTAAATAAACGAAATAATGGACTTTTGGTGGAGGATACAAGCTTTCATAATACACACAGCCTATCAAATAATAAACAGCAGAAGGTAAGTTTACCAAATAAAAACATTAGCTACCTAGCTGCTACACACCGTCGAAAATACTGTACGTAGCAAACGACGACTGAAACTAAATACATCTTAATCGGTTATTTCGGCCTAACAACAGATAATGTACACAGCATGTGTAGTAACAAACAGCAAAAGTTAGGTTAATTCACATAAATGTATATAAAACGCTACCTACACGCCGTTGAAAACATTGTACGGTTTCATGTTACGGTCCCAACACTGACTGTACGGAATCCTGTGACACGTAACATAGTTCCATACACAGCGCCGCTGAATGGAAATAGTCATCTACGAGCTTTTTAAAGGCAAAACATAAACCAATCAAAGCTAAGAAACGAAGATAACACCCTCCCCCAGTAAATGAGACATCAAAAGTCCATTGGTCTAATCTGTTAAGGGTCACTCTGACGATTTTATGTGTCCGGAAGAGGAGAGGGAGTTAAGTCATTTTCCGACGAATGACCGTCGCAGGAAGTTGCGTCATAACAAAGGGACGCCAGACCCTCTTGTAACAGCTGTACTCGGTGTTCTCTGGTGATACTGCAGACTCGTAAAAGTAGTTAGAAAATGAGGCAGAAAAAAGACAAGTTTCCTCATGCTGCTTCCTTATGTGGCCTGAAGCATAATGTTCTAAACAGTGACTACGCCACTCCCGGTTAGAAGGGTGGGAGAGCCCTATACCATACACCTAGGTCAATTCCCCAGCAAGTTCACTAAGAGAATAAACTGATCAGGATACAGCTGTCATGTATTCAAATTCTTATTTATTTCACAGTTGTTTTTATACACAAAGAAGACAATGGGCTATAAATCGCCACCAATAAGGGTAATCGTAGGCAATGTGCAAAAAGGCAATCTCAATATTGTGCAAAATGGCATTAAGTAGTATCTCAGATATTGTGCAAAATGGCAGAAAGTAATAAATGGTAGATATTATTATGCAAACCGTAGTAAATAGGAACCATAAATATAGTCACTGAAATAAGTTACTATTAAAGGATTATAAATTACATCCAACAGTCAGACAGTACACTGTGCAAATTTGCAATAGTCCAGGACTTCAGCTCAATACAACCAGTACTCAACAGCTAGTACTGAGGCTCAGAGATGTAGTGATGGTACCGACCAATAAGACACACCACACAGCAAAGATGTTTCACAGCAAACACTAAACAAAATCAAACAAAACACCTAATGTAGGCTACAATTGAAAAAATGAATGCAGCTGCCACTTTAAGAGAAGGTAACTTCTATTCAGAGTGCCCAAAATACACAGCACACAAGGGTGAGAATAACTGGGGTTGGCTACACACACACACACACACACACACCTTAGTTAACCGGTGTACTAACATCAAAGACTGAAATATATTGCACTTAGCCCATATAGCCACTGATAATTGCACATAGATATAATTGCACAAACCCGTTGAATATTAACACAACTAATGCAAATCACCAGACACGCATTAGAAATCACCTTAGATATTGCACTAGCCCAATACGCCTCTTCAGTTTGCGACAGCACACACTAGTCAGAAACCTAGGCCTAGTCAGATATTGCACATAGCCCACTAAATTCACGAGAGCTCAATAAGAAACAAACTTAATAAAAAAACAATAAAATCAACATGGGAAAAACAGTGGTGCCCCCCTCTATCGTAGCAACACCAATTAGGGCCACGGCCGCGGCAAGCCACCGTGTAGTAATATAGACTCGTTCCTGAGAGTAGAAATGGGAGAGTTACCATGCGAGGAAATTTCCGTAGTTAATCCCATGTATACCCAACACCCGAAGCATTAAATACACTCACATAAGTGACGAGTATAACGTAGCTTAAAGGATGAAGGCTACCAGAGAAAGAGAGCAACATTACCTTGGTTGACTCACTTAACCCCGAAACTCGTCTCGTTACAGCTGGGCTCACACCACCAGCGACGCTGCTTGAATTAACAATCCAGTATGAAGGTAAAGACTTAAACGCACATCCGATACAATCCAGTATGAAACTTGTCTCGTTGCAGGCCCGGCGTTACAGCTGGGCTCACACCACCAGCGAGGCTGCTTGACTTAACAATCCAGTATGAAGATAAAGACTTAAAACGCACATCCGATACAATCCACAAACATTCCAGTATGGAGGCAAAGTAGGCCACGCTTGCTAACGACACAGGTGCACTCGGATGAACAATAGGCTCGGCGTCTCATGCCAGGTGATTTACAGATGACGTTTTAAGGCCTAAGTGAGACCTCATTAACCTAACCATGTTCCCGCTGGGCCCTAATGCCTGACCGTGAATGTGCGGACAGAAAGGGGGAGGAGGAAATTATCTAATGTATCAGAAAAAGCGTACAAAGTGCTGCCATGGGCTACATCCACCCCAACTTTCAAAGGGAACCGTCCCGGTGACCCACCCCATTTAAACTGGTCCCATAACCTAAAGCAAGCCTGAGGTCCCTACCATCGGGTGAGCTGCAGTCCCTGATAGCCCCTCGACCCCCACTGCGGTTGCAGACTGTGGTAGATGATAGGGGTTGGTGTGCAGTCCTGCAGTTGTCCGAGCGGACCGCCGGACCGTAGCCTCCGGGGACACACTACTTTCCCTCAGCTGTTCTTCTGGCACCCGTGGTGATGGAGGGCCTGGGGGGTCTTGGGGTTCACTGGGCTGACCAATGGAAGGTGCTGGTAAAAGGTCTCCGGAGGTTGAGCCTCCTACTGGATCACTCTGTGTGCAGGTCTCTGAACTTCCAGAGAGGTTGGCCAAGGTGGGCTCACTGGACTCCCAGCATGGGAAAGGCTTCGCCATCAGCAGGCTCCCTTGGTCACTCTCTTCCTCAGAGTCGCTTTCTCTGTAAGGCACAGATGGCTCTGCACACATATCTGTAGCTTTGGGATCAGGTCCAGGCTCTGAGGAACGGTCAACTGGGGAGACCCGTAGTTCTGTGCGGTGGATGTTCTTCACAGGCCCCTCCCCATCTAGGGGGCTGATAGCATAGACTCTACCCAGATCATCCAGGCATCTTATCACTTTGTACTTGGCCAGGCCCCAAACGTCCTGGATCTTGTTGCGGCCTTGGACATGATTGCGGCGGTAAACAACTGTACCCACAGGGAGCAGATCGGCATTGGCCTGGGGCTGCTGATGGGCTCTCTTGACTGCTGCCCCTTCCAGATGGCGTGTTGCAAGGTCATAAGCAACCCGGAGACGTTCCTGATGTTCTTGCACCCAGTCTTCTATAGAACCGTCAGTGGCACCGTCCTCTTGTAAACCAAGCAGAGCGTCCACTGGTAAGAGAGGCTTGCGCCCAAACATGAGCTCGTAAGGAGAGTACCCTGTTGAAGAATGCACTGTGGTGTTATAGGCAAATATTACTTGAGGTAGATGTTTAGGCCATTGCTTCTTCTTCGCCGCCGGGAGGGTCCGCAGGAGATCGTGCATGGTGCGGTTAAACCGCTCGCATTGGCCATTTCCCTCAGGGTGATAAGGGGTAGTGCGGCTTTTCTGTACCCCATAGAGCTTGCACAAATTCTTCAACAGGTCACTCTCAAAACTACGCCCCTGGTCGGAGTGGATACGTTGCGGAACGCCGTAGATGTAAAACCACTTTTCTGTTAGTACACGAGCCACTGTACTCGCCTTCTGATTAGGTGTTGGGTATGCCTGAGTAAACTTGGAAAAGATGTCGGTGACCACCAACACGTTTTCCTGTCCATCACTGGTTCGTTCTAAGGTGGTGAAGTCCACTGCGATCACTTCTAGGGGCCTGGATGCCAGGAGATGTCCTGGGAAGGTTCGCACCCTCGGTTGGACTGCCTTGGACACCACACACCGCTCGCACTGCTGACACCATCGTTCCACAGCTTTTCTCAGTCAAGGCCAGTAACAACGCCCTCTTAGCAAGTGAGTGGTTCTCTCACAACCCTGGTGCCCATGATCGTTGTGGAGAGCGGAAAGTACCTCACTGTGTAGGGTCTGAGGTAGCAGCAGCTGGAGGACTCCAGTGGTGCCATCTGGGGGGTGCACCAACCGGTAGAGAACCCCATCTCGGTATCTAATTCTCTTCCACTGACGCAGCAGCTCTTTAACTTCAGCAGGCTCCTGCACACGTTCCGCTGCAGACGGGGCTTCTCTTCGTTTCCAGTATTTTAAAAAGGGCCCTATGACTGGATCAGCAGCCTGTAGGACTTGAAGTTCATGTTTCTCCCTAACAGGAAAAGCATCAACTTCACCACAGGAGACAGAAGAATTGACAAGATTAGCAGAGGCGCTCTGGATGGACAATGGAATGGCCGTCCCTGGGACAACTTCAGACATGGTTGTTGGGGCAGGAGGGGCTGGCAAGCGGGATAAAGCATCCGCATTCCTGTTCATGGCACCCGGTCGATACTTGAGGTCGAAATCAAACAGCGCTAACTGAGAGGCCCAGCGCTGTTCAACCGCCCCCAGCTTGGCTGTCTGCAGGTAGCTAAGGGGGTTGTTGTCTGTATACACCGTGAACTTAGCTCCGAGCAGATATTCTCGGAACTTTTCAGTGATTGACCATTTTAGAGCTAATAGTTCGAGTTTCATTGAACTATAATTGGCCATGTTGCGTTCTGATACATGCAGCCCCCGACTGGCAAATGCTACAGGTCTCTTCTTGCCCTCGTGTTCCTGGGACAGGACTGCCCCCAGACCCGCATGGCTAGCATCAGTCTCTAGAATGAATGGCTTAGAAAAGTCTGCATACCCCAGCACTGGTGTGCTCACCAATTTGTTCTTCAGCCCTAAGAAAGCAGCTTCACAGGCATCATTCCAGTGTTCCTCCAGAGAGCCAGCCCCAGGCCTCTTTGGTGCACTCTGCAACACCCCCACTAGCTTGTGCAAAGGAGCAGCCCACCGAGCAAAACAGTCCACGAAACGGCGGTAATAGGAGGCAAAGCCCAAGAAGGACCGCAGCTCTGTCAGAGTCCGTGGGCGCTTCCACTCGGCCACCGCCCTGATCTTCTCCGGGTCTGTTGATACTCCTGCAGAAGAGATGACATGCCCAAGGTACTTAACTTCAGTCTGGAAAAAACTGCACTTCTTAAGCTTCAATTTTAGATTATGTTGCTGTAGTCTTCCCAGGACAAGTTCTAGGCGGTGTAAATGTGATGTAAAGCTACTGGAAAAGATCACGATGTCGTCCAGGTACAGTAACAGAGAGTTAAAACGCTCATCCCCAAAGATGCGCTCCATTAAGCGTTGAAAGGTACTGGGAGCGTTACATAGACCAAACGGCATCCTGTTGAACTAGAACAATCCAAATGGCGTACAAAACGCAGTCTTTGCCTTGTCCTGTTCGGCAACGGGAACTTGGTTATAGCCACTTGCCAGATCAACAGTTGAAAACAAAGTAGCACCAGTCAGGGCATCTAATGATTCCTCGATCCGAGGGAGGGGAAAGGCGTCTTTTCGGGTCCTAGCATTCAACTGTCTGTAATCAACACACAGCCTTATGGTCCCATCTTTTTTTTGCACAACCACAATAGGGGAAGAGTAGGGACTGCAGCTCACCCGCACTACACCTCTGTCTAGAAGCTCGCCAATGTGGGACCTAACCAGCTCATATTGAGAGGGGGGGAGCCTGCGATAGCGTTGTCTCACAGGGGCCTCATCGACTAAGGGTCTCATGCTGCACAAGTCCAGTACACCCAATGTCAGCATCACTCTGACTAAACACAGAGCTATATTTGTGGAGGAGGGCCCTACCCTCCTGCTCTTGACTGTGACTGAGATTGGGCCAGGATACTTCTGATAGGTCTAGGGGACTACTCTGCACTTGTAACGACTGAACCTGAACAGTGCACCCATCCTCACTCGACCTCTCTAGTGTGATTGTGTTGCTGTTTTTCGGTAATTGTGCTGCATACAACTCACCAAGGATGACTCGACGTGGAAGCCAGATATCTTCAGATGCAACATTAACTACCGGCACCCATACTTTCCCCTGTACTACTGAAAGAAAAGCCCTCGAAGCTAAAAGGCCATCTGGCATCCTGTTCATGGTGGGCTCAAACAAAGCAGAATGGAGAGCACGGCCAAATTGTTGAGTGCATGTGGCAGCAACCATTTTCAGTGACCCAGCTGGTACGCGGACAGGAGAGCGTCCATTCAATTTAACACATCCTAGTAAGCCAGATTCGGACAAACAGTCCAATTTGTGACACTCTGACAAAGCATCCTTCCAAACTTCACTAGCTGTTTGTACAGTAGAAGACTGAAACAATGCTGAGCCATGCTGGTGAAAGAGCTCCTCATAGCAACCACTTATCACATTCATGCCTAAGAGGCCAGGCACCTTGGCTTTGTTCGCTTGACTAACTGGGTGAGGGGGATCGCGGACAACCAGGACACCCCTACGTGGGAGGGCCTTTCCTAGAACTGTAATGTCTAGCTCTAGATACCCCAGATATGGAATCTCTAGGCCATTAGCTACCCTTAGTTGAAGCCAACTGCACTCTTGCAACTGTTTGTCACCCCAAGACTGAAAGTATTGTTTAAAGAAACTCTCTGATATAGTGGTTACCATTGACCCAGTATCAAGTAAGCAGGGAACTCTGACACCCCCCATCCCAACCTGTACCACAGGACACGTCCCAATGAGTTTTAAGTGCTTTGAATTTACAACTGAGCCGTTGAAATCCCCTTCTGACGGCCGGCTCGCTACACCAGAGGGGAATAGTTTCCCTGCTGCTCGGAACCCTCAGCCGCTACACCCGTTTCCACCTCATGGACAGCCACCCTTCCCCGCACATTAGACCCAGAGTTTCTAGGCAGTTCTACACAACAAAAACGGGCAATATGCCCTGGCTGGTCACAACGTAAACATATTGGTTTACCATCTGGTTGAAAACGATATGGCCTACGAGGGGGTCCACTAGGGCCCCGACTCAGCATGGTGGGTGAGTGGGAGGAGGCCAATTGTTGTAAAATAGCATCTAATTGCGTTTGCTGTTTCCGTAAACACTCCTTCAACTCTGACAATTCATCACTAGGTTTCATAGTAACTGCATGGCTGTCAGCTCGACACTCACCCACCACCTGGGCTTGAAAGTCACAGGAGTAAGCACGAGCCCTTGGAGCACCAACCCGTTCCCCATCTTCCACCCAATGAATGGCTTCACTGCGTATTGTAAGAAAAGAACACTCAGGGTTAAGCCTAACCGACTTCTTAAGTTCTCGTCTTAGCAGCCCATCACGCACATGTTCAATGAATTGATCCCGAACCAGAGCATCCGGATTCGGGACACCTCTGGGGTTGCTACGTTTTATAGACTCCATCAATGACAATAAGGCATGAGAAAATTCCCGAATTGATTCCCCCTCCAACTGCTTACGGTGAAAAAATTGCTTCTGGAGAGAGATAAAAGATTGGGAACACCCATAAATTTCAACCAAAATCTGCAATACTCTGTCCGGGTCAACTCGATCTGTAGATGGGCGGAACCGAATTTCATTTTTTGCTTCACCATCCAACAAATCATACAGGAATAAAGCTTGCTCTGCCCGAGACATATGTCGTACTTCTAAGGACCTACGTGCCTCTTCCACCCACTCCTCTACAGACAAAGGGTCAGTACTTTTTCCAGAAAATCGGGGACATTTTCTCTCTCTAGGCAAGTAGACATAACGTTCAGACCTATCAGGTGCTATTGGGGCCGGAGGAGTACCAGACCCTGATGTAGTAGCCCCCTGTTCCCTTTCAGAGCTAGCCCGTAACCTCTCATTGTCAGCCTGCAGCTTTTGAATGCGCTCATTTAGCAGTCTAAGCTGTTCTTCGGTGTCCATGACTTTATTTGTCGTAAGCTGACTCCAATGTCGTGTGGCTGGAGGGTCTTTCGTCGAATGGGGGTAACCACTGTTTTTCCCAATGTATTCCCACAAAACAAAAAAAAAAAAAAAAAATCAAAACTACATGCACCGGCCAAACTATGAGCTCTGAAAATCAGTGACAGCTGTAACCACTCAGTCCTGCCCGACTACGCCAAATGTGGCCTGAAGCATAATGTTCTAAACAGTGACTACGCCACTCCCGGTTAGAAGGGTGGGAGAGCCCTATACCATACACCTAGGTCAATTCCCCAGCAAGTTCACTAAGAGAATAAACTGATCAGGATACAGCTGTCATGTATTCAAATTCTTATTTATTTCACAGTTGTTTTTATACACAAAGAAGACAATGGGCTATAAATCGCCACCAATAAGGGTAATCGTAGGCAATGTGCAAAAAGGCAATCTCAATATTGTGCAAAATGGCATTAAGTAGTATCTCAGATATTGTGCAAAATGGCAGAAAGTAATAAATGGTAGATATTATTATGCAAACCGTAGTAAATAGGAACCATAAATATAGTCACTGAAATAAGTTACTATTAAAGGATTATAAATTACATCCAACAGTCAGACAGTACACTGTGCAAATTTGCAATAGTCCAGGACTTCAGCTCAATACAACCAGTACTCAACAGCTAGTACTGAGGCTCAGAGATGTAGTGATGGTACCGACCAATAAGACACACCACACAGCAAAGATGTTTCACAGCAAACACTAAACAAAATCAAACAAAACACCTAATGTAGGCTACAATTGAAAAAATGAATGCAGCTGCCACTTTAAGAGAAGGTAACTTCTATTCAGAGTGCCCAAAATACACAGCACACAAGGGTGAGAATAACTGGGGTTGGCTACACACACACACACACCTTAGTTAACCGGTGTACTAACATCAAAGACTGAAATATATTGCACTTAGCCCATATAGCCACTGATAATTGCACATAGATATAATTGCACAAACCCGTTGAATATTAACACAACTAATGCAAATCACCAGACACGCATTAGAAATCACCTTAGATATTGCACTAGCCCAATACGCCTCTTCAGTTTGCGACAGCACACACTAGTCAGAAACCTAGGCCTAGTCAGATATTGCACATAGCCCACTAAATTCACGAGAGCTCAATAAGAAACAAACTTAATAAAAAAACAATAAAATCAACATGGGAAAAACAGTGGTGCCCCCCTCTATCGTAGCAACACCAATTAGGGCCACGGCCGCGGCAAGCCACCGTGTAGTAATATAGACTCGTTCCTGAGAGTAGAAATGGGAGAGTTACCATGCGAGGAAATTTCCGTAGTTAATCCCATGTATACCCAACACCCGAAGCATTAAATACACTCACATAAGTGACGAGTATAACGTAGCTTAAAGGATGAAGGCTACCAGAGAAAGAGAGCAACATTACCTTGGTTGACTCACTTAACCCCGAAACTCGTCTCGTTACAGCTGGGCTCACACCACCAGCGACGCTGCTTGAATTAACAATCCAGTATGAAGGTAAAGACTTAAACGCACATCCGATACAATCCAGTATGAAACTTGTCTCGTTGCAGGCCCGGCGTTACAGCTGGGCTCACACCACCAGCGAGGCTGCTTGACTTAACAATCCAGTATGAAGATAAAGACTTAAAACGCACATCCGATACAATCCACAAACATTCCAGTATGGAGGCAAAGTAGGCCACGCTTGCTAACGACACAGGTGCACTCGGATGAACAATAGGCTCGGCGTCTCATGCCAGGTGATTTACAGATGACGTTTTAAGGCCTAAGTGAGACCTCATTAACCTAACCATGTTCCCGATGGGCCCTAATGCCTGACCGTGAATGTGCGGACAGAAAGGGGGAGGAGGAAATTATCTAATGTATCAGAAAAAGCGTACAAAGTGCTGCCATGGGCTACATCCACCCCAACTTTCAAAGGGAACCGTCCCGGTGACCCACCCCATTTAAACTGGTCCCATAACCTAAAGCAAGCCTGAGGTCCCTACCATCGGGTGAGCTGCAGTCCCTGATAGCCCCTCGACCCCCACTGCGGTTGCAGACTGTGGTAGATGATAGGGGTTGGTGTGCAGTCCTGCAGTTGTCCGAGCGGACCGCCGGACCGTAGCCTCCGGGGACACACTACTTTCCCTCAGCTGTTCTTCTGGCACCCGTGGTGATGGAGGGCCTGGGGGGTCTTGGGGTTCACTGGGCTGACCAATGGAAGGTGCTGGTAAAAGGTCTCCGGAGGTTGAGCCTCCTACTGGATCACTCTGTGTGCAGGTCTCTGAACTTCCAGAGAGGTTGGCCAAGGTGGGCTCACTGGACTCCCAGCATGGGAAAGGCTTCGCCATCAGCAGGCTCCCTTGGTCACTCTCTTCCTCAGAGTCGCTTTCTCTGTAAGGCACAGATGGCTCTGCACACATATCTGTAGCTTTGGGATCAGGTCCAGGCTCTGAGGAACGGTCAACTGGGGAGACCCGTAGTTCTGTGCGGTGGATGTTCTTCACAGGCCCCTCCCCATCTAGGGGGCTGATAGCATAGACTCTACCCAGATCATCCAGGCATCTTATCACTTTGTACTTGGCCAGGCCCCAAACGTCCTGGATCTTGTTGCGGCCTTGGACATGATTGCGGCGGTAAACAACTGTACCCACAGGGAGCAGATCGGCATTGGCCTGGGGCTGCTGATGGGCTCTCTTGACTGCTGCCCCTTCCAGATGGCGTGTTGCAAGGTCATAAGCAACCCGGAGACGTTCCTGATGTTCTTGCACCCAGTCTTCTATAGAACCGTCAGTGGCACCGTCCTCTTGTAAACCAAGCAGAGCGTCCACTGGTAAGAGAGGCTTGCGCCCAAACATGAGCTCGTAAGGAGAGTACCCTGTTGAAGAATGCACTGTGGTGTTATAGGCAAATATTACTTGAGGTAGATGTTTAGGCCATTGCTTCTTCTTCGCCGCCGGGAGGGTCCGCAGGAGATCGTGCATGGTGCGGTTAAACCGCTCGCATTGGCCATTTCCCTCAGGGTGATAAGGGGTAGTGCGGCTTTTCTGTACCCCATAGAGCTTGCACAAATTCTTCAACAGGTCACTCTCAAAACTACGCCCCTGGTCGGAGTGGATACGTTGCGGAACGCCGTAGATGTAAAACCACTTTTCTGTTAGTACACGAGCCACTGTACTCGCCTTCTGATTAGGTGTTGGGTATGCCTGAGTAAACTTGGAAAAGATGTCGGTGACCACCAACACGTTTTCCTGTCCATCACTGGTTCGTTCTAAGGTGGTGAAGTCCACTGCGATCACTTCTAGGGGCCTGGATGCCAGGAGATGTCCTGGGAAGGTTCGCACCCTCGGTTGGACTGCCTTGGACACCACACACCGCTCGCACTGCTGACACCATCGTTCCACAGCTTTTCTCAGTCAAGGCCAGTAACAACGCCCTCTTAGCAAGTGAGTGGTTCTCTCACAACCCTGGTGCCCATGATCGTTGTGGAGAGCGGAAAGTACCTCACTGTGTAGGGTCTGAGGTAGCAGCAGCTGGAGGACTCCAGTGGTGCCATCTGGGGGGTGCACCAACCGGTAGAGAACCCCATCTCGGTATCTAATTCTCTTCCACTGACGCAGCAGCTCTTTAACTTCAGCAGGCTCCTGCACACGTTCCGCTGCAGACGGGGCTTCTCTTCGTTTCCAGTATTTTAAAAAGGGCCCTATGACTGGATCAGCAGCCTGTAGGACTTGAAGTTCATGTTTCTCCCTAACAGGAAAAGCATCAACTTCACCACAGGAGACAGAAGAATTGACAAGATTAGCAGAGGCGCTCTGGATGGACAATGGAATGGCCGTCCCTGGGACAACTTCAGACATGGTTGTTGGGGCAGGAGGGGCTGGCAAGCGGGATAAAGCATCCGCATTCCTGTTCATGGCACCCGGTCGATACTTGAGGTCGAAATCAAACAGCGCTAACTGAGAGGCCCAGCGCTGTTCAACCGCCCCCAGCTTGGCTGTCTGCAGGTAGCTAAGGGGGTTGTTGTCTGTATACACCGTGAACTTAGCTCCGAGCAGATATTCTCGGAACTTTTCAGTGATTGACCATTTTAGAGCTAATAGTTCGAGTTTCATTGAACTATAATTGGCCATGTTGCGTTCTGATACATGCAGCCCCCGACTGGCAAATGCTACAGGTCTCTTCTTGCCCTCGTGTTCCTGGGACAGGACTGCCCCCAGACCCGCATGGCTAGCATCAGTCTCTAGAATGAATGGCTTAGAAAAGTCTGCATACCCCAGCACTGGTGTGCTCACCAATTTGTTCTTCAGCCCTAAGAAAGCAGCTTCACAGGCATCATTCCAGTGTTCCTCCAGAGAGCCAGCCCCAGGCCTCTTTGGTGCACTCTGCAACACCCCCACTAGCTTGTGCAAAGGAGCAGCCCACCGAGCAAAACAGTCCACGAAACGGCGGTAATAGGAGGCAAAGCCCAAGAAGGACCGCAGCTCTGTCAGAGTCCGTGGGCGCTTCCACTCGGCCACCGCCCTGATCTTCTCCGGGTCTGTTGATACTCCTGCAGAAGAGATGACATGCCCAAGGTACTTAACTTCAGTCTGGAAAAAACTGCACTTCTTAAGCTTCAATTTTAGATTATGTTGCTGTAGTCTTCCCAGGACAAGTTCTAGGCGGTGTAAATGTGATGTAAAGCTACTGGAAAAGATCACGATGTCGTCCAGGTACAGTAACAGAGAGTTAAAACGCTCATCCCCAAAGATGCGCTCCATTAAGCGTTGAAAGGTACTGGGAGCGTTACATAGACCAAACGGCATCCTGTTGAACTAGAACAATCCAAATGGCGTACAAAACGCAGTCTTTGCCTTGTCCTGTTCGGCAACGGGAACTTGGTTATAGCCACTTGCCAGATCAACAGTTGAAAACAAAGTAGCACCAGTCAGGGCATCTAATGATTCCTCGATCCGAGGGAGGGGAAAGGCGTCTTTTCGGGTCCTAGCATTCAACTGTCTGTAATCAACACACAGCCTTATGGTCCCATCTTTTTTTTGCACAACCACAATAGGGGAAGAGTAGGAAAGAGAGCAACATTTAGGGATGTGACGCTCGAAGCTGACGTTTCGAAACAGTGTCGAGCTTCCGAAACGCAAGTGTTTCGAACAGTGTTTCGAAGTGTGGTTCAAAACGCCCATGTCACGTGACCATGGCTTCGTGGTGTTTCAATTTGGTTTGGACCTTACCGCGCGAGCCAATTACCCGAGTAAACACCTGTTTGATCTAAATTACAAAGTCCCAGAATGCTTAAAAGTCATTCAAACACATCCTATCTTTGTGGGTTTTTTGTGAGGAGAGAGATTTTTAGAGATATAGCGACATAGAGACATATAGAGATATAGCGATTTATAGTGCATTCTTGTGATTGATAGGTTAGTGATATAGATTAGTTGACAGGCTAGAGACAGACAGTGAGCGATAGTTTAGATAGATATAGTCTAGTGACGTTAATATTTAGATAGTAGCAGAAGTAAAAAAATATATGACTGATGCCTTTATTTCAAGAACAGCTGACCCTTTGAAATACTGGCAGGAGAGGAGAGTGGTTTATCCAAACCTAACTGTGATGGCCAAAAAATATTTGTGCATGCCAGCAACAAGTGTGCCTTGTGAAAGAATTTTTTCCAAGGCTGGGGAGGTTTATTCAAAAACAAGAAACAGATTAAATGCCAAGACGGCAGAACAACTGTTATTCCTAAATAAAAATGTATGTTGACATACAAAAAATGTGTTGTTTATTTTTCCCATGTTGTACCTGTTTAGTCTAACGCATGTATCCTTTATTTCCCTACAACATGTTCCCAAAAAAAACCCTGGGCCATAAGCATAGCCTACATTTTAAAACCATTGTAGCATTTTCCTCTCCAGCATATTCCAAAGGATAATGTACTATGAAACTGAAATAACAAAACATCTAACTGGCAGATATAAAAATATTCTTGTTATTGAAGGCATATAGTCTGAAATTTCTAAGCACCAGCAGGGAATCGAACACCGGACGCTCCGGCCGAATGCAAGTGTGTTAACCACTCAGCCACGTAGCTGTGGACGAAATCGTGTGTTCCATGTTGGCTATTTATATTCTTCGTCTGAAGCAGTTGTGCTTCACGGTCAAAATGTGATGGTGACATCTAGTGGCTAGTTTTGCTAACATGGAGTTACGGGTGTCGGATTGTTTCGAAACCTCGACACATTCCGGCGCAATTGCTTCAAACGTTTCGTTGTTTCACAAAGCCTCGTTCTGCCCATCCCTAGCAACATTACCTTGGTTGACTCACTTAACCCCGAAACTCGTCTCGTTGCGTGTACGGCGTTACAGCTGGGCTCACACCACCAGCGACGCTGCTTGAATTAACAATCCAGTATGAAGGTAAAGACTTAAACGCACATCCGATACAATCCAGTATGAAACTTGTCTCGTTGCAGGCCCGGCGTTACAGCTGGGCTCACACCACCAGCGAGGCTGCTTGACTTAACAATCCAGTATGAAGATAAAGACTTAAAACGCACATCCGATACAATCCACAAACATTCCAGTATGGAGGCAAAGTAGGCCACGCTTGCTAACGACACAGGTGCACTCGGATGAACAATAGGCTCGGCGTCTCATGCCAGGTGATTTACAGATGACGTTTTAAGGCCTAAGTGAGACCTCATTAACCTAACCATGTTCCCGCTGGGCCCTAATGCCTGACCGTGAATGTGCGGACAGAAAGGGGGAGGAGGAAATTATCTAATGTATCAGAAAAAGCGTACAAAGTGCTGCCATGGGCTACACTTATGTTGGAATATGCAAAAATGTACAAACAATCAAGAGGATGCTTTCTTGTATGTGATTTCTGCAACAGTGATACTGCAAACGTGTTGATAGCCTATTGTTGAGCCTATTTTTATGCTGTAGCCTAGTGTAAAGCATGTCACACTAGCCTAGCCTACAGAAAACACTTAATTGATGTGATATAATGATAACTTGTATGCCTACAATGGTTTATTAAACATCGTAGTCATTTATTTAGTCAGTCATCATGTTCATGTTAATGAATAGGAAGGACATCTAAACGATACCAACATTTAAATAAACCAACATTTCGCGCAATATCTGCCGTGAGTCCCTATGCGTGAGTCACGAGCTCCTCCCAGCTGACTGGCAGATCACGTGGACAGTCAGTCGCGATCGATTATTTAATAAATACATGTGAATTACGAATAATAATAAAAAGATTCTACCTAATGTGACTATTTTTTCCATGAACTGTAAAAGAAAACACGTTTTTTTCCACTGTATTCTCCATAAAGAGTAAAGTAAATTATGTACTTATTTCTGGAATTGACGTCACTTCCTGGACTCGTCTGAGGCTGGTCTAATGGGTCATTCGTCTCTATAAGACTTAACTCCTACTGCGGAAGAGCGTTTTCGTGTACGGATGTTGATGTGGAACTGTGGTCCTTGTGCGCAACTTCAAGAAGAAAAATGTCACCCTGCAACTGATGATGAACCTGGCAGGTTCTTCATCTTTGTCACCCACATCGCCATTCATGCCAGTGTGTTTATTGTGACCCTGATGAGCGTGCAGAGGTACGTGGTGGTCCTGTACCGTCCGCAGTGGTCCAGACTTGGGGGATGAAGAGAGTGTGTGGTGTTCGTATGGGTACTGGCTAGTGCCCTTGCCTTCTCTCCTGCGGCCACTTCATGCAAAAAATAAAACAGACAAACAAATGGTTACTGGCTAGAAATTAAGCTATTTATTTTTTCAGGGTAAAACATTGCCAAATACTTTTCTTTACAAGGCAGATCTTGCAATTATGTTATTTTTTTACTTGATTCATGTTTTTTTAAATTAACTTGCCTGTTTAAATCCTTTTTTGCTAATTTAGTTACATTTTTTAACCTAAACTGATGCATCTGTGACCTGTTTTGTTGCCTGAGAATAAAAAAAAAATATTTTGAAATAAATGCAGCTCTGTTTAATAATCATCAATGTTTTGTGTCTTGAATTTTGGATGATTGTAGTCCTTGTCAAAAAAACTTTTAAAACTCTTGATAGTGTTACAAAGTTCATTTGAGGACAGACATTGACGTAGTAGCTAACAAGAAATAGCAGACAGAGCTGTAAAAATGATCAGATCTGTCTGATTAGGAACTGATTAGGAACACAAATTCAGTGATAGCAAAGCCTTAAAATAGTGAAATATTTCAAATCGGTTAGAGAAGTCGGTCTACATGCGCCAGTCATCCCACAGTTGCCATAACAACATGCCCACAGTAGACCTAAAGGAACTGTGAGTGAGTGAATATGAAGGGCCAAAGCTCCAAAACATGCAAAAGTGTTTGACAGACCAGAACAGAGCTATGATCACAGGTTATAAGGCCTGGGTGAGCCTTCCAAAGCCCAGAGAGAGGGTGAGATGGAGAGAGAGAGAAAGAGAGAGAGAAAGGGCTGTATTTTGCACACCAGCGCATGGCGTAAAACTCGTTTTTCACTCACGCAAAGTTTAATTCGGTATTTGGCACGTTTATTTTTTAAACATTGCGCCCAGGGGTGTGGCAATTACAACCTAGGGAGGGTCCTGGCGCGTTGTCTAAAAATCGATATCATACACCACCTAAACCTGGTCAGAAGTCAATGGCGAGTTGTTCATATGCTATTTTAAGAGCGCATGTCATATTGGCAGGTGCACGCACCATCCTTCTATCATTCATGAACGCACACCAGCACACGTCCATGCAAAGCATTACAAATTGCACGATTACAATGGGAAACATAATTAGAATAAAGATATTACGAAATACTGTACATCTCATGATGAGTAGTTATTCACCATCATTTGCAAATTGGTAATGACGGTTAAAAGTGATAGGGGAGAGGCGAGAGACAAGTATGGAGCACAGCTGAAGACGCACTGTCACGAGATATAAGCAACTCCTCTGCAGGATAAATGTTGTTTTATTCAGTCATTTGAGCAATATTAGGGTAAGGGTTGCTTTTTTCCAGCCTATGTTTTCGATGGTAACCCATTGTCAGTCAATAGTGAAAGTAACTGCATATAACTGTCTTGTCGTTGACTGACTCCTTGGTGAAGTTAGTTTCACTTTGCCAATGAGTTCAAATAATAGACGAGTGTAAATGCGTGAAGGCTATGCTAGGTTTTAGTAAAGCATGGTTTAAGAATGACTATTCTATACAGTCTCGCAAGCAGCCTCCTTCAAATGCGCCTTTGAATGCCTAAATACCGATGCATTTATTTGACATATCGTTCATGTTAAAGGGAATGGCAAATGTCATTCTCATTGGTTTAAAATGATGTTACGCCCCAAACACACCCATATGACTGATTAAAAGACCTAGGAACACCTTGTTACGCCATGCGCTCCACTTTTGATAGCGAAATCCCTCCCAATGTGAACTGGACATTTGTATTGATGGTGCAGTTGTCACTTTTAAAGAAGCCCTATGCAGGTCTGGTTATTCCTTCGCTGTTTCTGGGTTTTCGCCTGATTTGGGATCGCATTTTTCACTACACAGCTCCCCCTGCAGCTTCGGTAGCAAGTGACTTCTATGCCAAACCACCACTAGCTAGCGAGCTAGCCATCAAGAAACCAAGCTAATCACAATGAAACGGTCGAGAATGAAGTTCACCCAAGGGTAGGCTACTTACAATTTCAACAGCAACAAAGCCAAGTCAGAGTTCGTTTTGCAGTCTTCTTAGAAACTACAATCTGACTACATTTTCGCAATTGTTATACTTCCGCTGAGTCACATCCGGATGTGTTCGGACCGCGACCAGAAAGTTGCATATTCGGTTTTTCCGCGGAGAAGGGGGAGACGAAGCACCCACTAAACGACCCAAAAAGTGTTGTAGAACCATCAGAACGACTCTCAACCTGCCTAAGTAAGATATTTTTTGCTAAAATTGTTGCATAGGGCTTCTTTAACAGTCATGTCACAGAATTAATCCTCACATGTGGACTGATAGTGGACATCAAAACACCCTGAAACAGAGTTGGTATAATGTTGCGGTTGTTTTGCATTGAAGGATTTGAACATTTACTCGACTCCGCTTGGGATATGTATGCACACATACTCACATACCCAAGGGCACACACACACACACAAACACACACACACACACACTTAAGTGAGACTTGTGGCAGACAGCAGGGTGTTGAGGATGGCCTGCCCTCCAGTGGCATACTCATAAATTGAAAGAAAAAAAACACAAATACCTTACTCACATAAAATGTCTTTGTATTTGAATAAAATAATACAAACATATTAAAGTTAATTATCTAAGTTGTCTGTTCCTGGGCTATGCTGTGCTAAAACAAATTCCATCATGGGGACATTAAAATATAATTCATTTTATTCTATTCTATTAAATGAAGATACAAATATACTCATCCAAGACCATTTCCCCCACAATAACTTATATCTATGTGCGATAATTTGACCTGCTTTTTTGTCTATTTGTTCATTTTCTTTAAAGTTCTCAAGAAACTTGAGGGTGGTATGAAGGAGTGTATTGTGTGAGCAATTTCATCTTCCTAAATCTCAATATTATGATCACAACAAGTGTGGGCAAATTATGAATTAAATTTTTACGTGGGGTAACCACATAACCGGTTCCATTTCTTCCAAGTGGATGATTAATGATAAGTTTCTTGAGAACTTTAAAGTTCTCAAGAAACTTGAGGTTGGTATGAAGGAGTGTATTGTGTATTGTGTATGTGAGCAAACATTGTGCACTTTGCTTATGGGGCAACCACATAACCGGTTCCATGCGTTCGAATTGGATGACTAAAGTTCTCAAGAAACTTGAGGTGTATGAGGGAGTGTATTGTGTGTGTGAGCAACCTACATGTTACTTATGCCTGTCAGCACCAGTGCTGCATTCATTGTTTTGCACTTTTATAATCACATCACCAAAAGTAGGTTATTGGTTTTACCAAATGTATTTGGCAGTATTTTTAAACTACACACCTATAAAGTATTTTGATACAAAATATGATGCCATTTTTTCCCAACTAAATAAAATACAAATGTATTTTAAATACATGTATCAGACATGTATATCCCTGGCTGTTGGCTGCAGCAACTCAAGCTAGGTAGTACTGATTATTTTGTGTTTGTTTTGTGTTTATGTTAGTTTTGATCCAATTTGACAGCTTTGCTCTGTTGCCCACCCATAATTTCTACCAGCCCACCCAACTATAGTAGTAGGCCTACTATGTTAGAACCAGCCCTGCCCTGCATGGAGACATATTTTACGATAATAATGGAGAAAATGTTTGGCAAAACTTTTTGTTAACGGAATCTCCCTCCCTCAGTCATC
The DNA here is from genome assembly GCF_046254945.1 of Alosa pseudoharengus. Taxonomy (NCBI): domain Eukaryota; kingdom Metazoa; phylum Chordata; class Actinopteri; order Clupeiformes; family Clupeidae; genus Alosa; species Alosa pseudoharengus. The sequence continues at coordinate 25,890,179 of NW_027468609.1, forward strand.
TACTATTTGCGCAACAGCCCACATTCTGCGTTCAATCCAGCGAGACAAGTGAAATAAATGTTTGTTTTTTTTGTTAAGCGGACATCGCCATAGGCACGATATTTAAGCTACCTCTGTTAGGCCTGGGTGATTCTTCAATTGGGGGCAATTTTGCCATCTCAAATTTTAAATTATAAAATCAGGAACATTTTGGTTTAAATTATGCCAAGACAATGCTTACATACTTTAATATGAAGGTATAATGCTGGCCACAACCGAGTTTAAATATATTTAAAGTTTGCCAACTGGCATTACAAAATGTCATTCCCATCACAACATTAAAAACTTGAAAATAAAATAAAAATGATCTAACAAGGAGATAATTTAAACTCATTTATGTTGTAAACATTGTTAACCATCAACAATAAGTATAAATTCAAAATGTTCACATTCAGCAAATTACATATATTTTGATATTCTCAGCATCAAAATGTGATTTTCCGTGTTCAACAAAGTACACTTTTGTTTAATTTCTGGAAAAGTAGTTTTAGATATTTTTTCTTTGAATATGTGGATAAGTATTAAGCGTTTCATGCTCAATATTGAAGAATTTCAAAGAAAAGCACAAGTCCAACTTGTTGTGTTCGGATTTAGGCAGTAATCACACAGACTTAGTAGGACGCCATACTTCTTTATTTCTAACTCCACAACACCTGCCGTAAAACAGTCGCGCCTCTTAAAGGCACAGTAACCTTAAGAACAGAACAGACACTATTCTCAACCGGGCACTGTAATAGTGTTTTGCAAACATAACATTTCCCCCCCCCTTCAAGAAGACCAAACCAAAACTCTCAGCCCCCCCTAAACCCAAAGTAACTTTCACCCTGTAACATAGTCCCCATGCCAGGTGGGCGGGACCCTCACTCTCTGAGGGCGCGCCGGCAGGACCGCCATGTCCGGTGGTGGTGGTTGCGGCCGTGGCGGGTCTCCGGCCCCCTGGTTTGCTCTGGGTGGGAGCGGCCAGGCAAGAACCCCTGCTGGAGCCAGAGGTGGGTCCGGTGTTGTGAGGGCTGTTACTTTGTGCAAACGGTTAAAGTGCCAACGAGTTCCGTCGTTCAGCCTGTAGGTGGCCGGTCCTAGCTGCTCAGACACCTGGAGTGGCTCTGACCAGTATGATCGTAGTTTGTTCTGCTGATGACGACGTTTGATCCTAACCCAATCCCCTGCACACAGTGAGGGGCGCCGTACTCTGTGAGCGGCGTCGAACCTCCCTTTCATCCGTGCCTGTGAAGATGAGACCCGAGCTTTGGCTGTCTCGAGCCCTGGGCTCACTTGTACAGGGGCAGGCTCAGCTCTCAAACAATCCAGGGGCTGCCTTAACTCTAGTCCGATCATGAGCAGCGCAGGTGACACCCCCGTGGTGGAATGCTTGGACGCCCTGATGGTCAGCAGGGTTTGGCTGAGCGCATCATCAAATGTTTTCCCCTCTTCCAGGCAGGCTCTGAGTTCATTTTTGAGCGTTTGATTGAGTCTTTCCACTCCCCCATTACTCTCTGGGTGATACACGGCTGTTCGGATGTGCTTGACTGACCGAATGGCCAGGAACTCCGTGAACTCGGCTGATGTAAATTGGGCCCCGTTGTCCGTAGTAACAACACTGGGAAGCCCCCAGCGCCCAAACAGGCCATCCAGGTGACTAATGATGACGTTAGAGGTGATAGAGGTCAGTTGAACAACCTCTGGCCATTTTGAATGGAGGTCATGTACCACCAGCAGGAAGCGTGCGTGTGCGGGTGCTCCATGCAGTTCTCCACTGAGGTCTACCTGGAGGTGTTCCCAAGGCCCAGTAGGCCAAGGGGTTGGGGTCAGGGGTGCTGTGGAAGGCTGGCCTGTCTTCCCGCTCAGAAGGCAGCAAGTGCAGTTACGCACTAGCTCCTCTATGTCAGAGTCTATGCGGGGCCACCAAACTGTATCCCGGCAGCGTTGTTTCACCTTGACCACCCCCAGGTGCCCCTCGTGAGCCATGTGCAGCACTCTTGCCCTTAGGGTCTCTGGGACAAGCGCACGATGGCCACGAGCGAGACACACCGACCCCCAGCAGGATAGCTCATCACGAAAACGGTAATAGGGAAGCAGGTTGTCATCCACCTTGGCCGGCCAGCCATTCTGGACGAAGGCGCGGAGAGCGGTGAGTGTGCTGTCCTCCACTGAGGCCTGCTGCAGCTCTGCCAGGGTTACTACTGTGCTGAGGGGCCCATGCAAGATGTTGACCCAGTTCCCTCCCTCCTTCGTCAGGGAGACAGCTCTTGACAGGAGGTCAGCCACTGTGTTGGCGCGCCCCGGCAGAAACTCCAGACTGAAATTGTACTAATTCAGTCGGTCAGCCCACCTGTGCAGTCTCATAGGTCTGTGCCCCGAGCCTTTGGTCGCTAGCAGAGCCGTCAGCGCCTGATGATCTGTACGTATGGTGAAAGCCCGTCCATATAGATAGACATGCCAGCGTTCGCATGCCCACAGGCAGGCCAGAGCCTCCCTCTCCCCTACGGAGTATTTCTGCTCCGCTGGTGTAAGCGCCCGTGAAGCGAAAGCCACCGGGCGTTCCCCCCCCCCATGGATCTGAGAGAGCACCGCCCCAAGCGCCACCCCAGAGGTGTCACAGGTGACCAGGGTGGGCGCGGTCAGACAAAAGTGGGCCAGCGTGGGAGGGGATGTGAGCCGCTGCTTGATGGCACACACGGCTTCAATGCAGGCAGGGGTCCAGTTCCAGGTGGCATCCTTCCTGAGCAGCTGGCGCAGGGGGGCAGTCGAGTCTGAAAAGTGGGGCATGAACCTGAGGTAGTAGGCAGCCATCCCGAGGAAGGAGGAGAGCTGAGACGGTGACTGCGGGTCGGGCAGGGACAGAATGGCCTCGGTGTGAGACACAATGGGAGCAATGCCCTCCTTGGAGAGCCTGAAACCCAGGAACTCAACCTCTCTGACTCCAAATGAGCACTTCTCCCCATTCAGCACGACCCCATGCTGTTCGAACCGCTGAAACACCTGTTCCAGGCGGGTGTCATGCAGTGTGGCTGAGGGTGCGTGCACCACCACATCATCCAGAAAGATGGAGACCCCCTGGATACCAGCCAGTATGAGTGACATTATCTTCTGAAAACAGCTGGGGGCCGATGAAAGTCCAAACGCCATGCGTTTATACCGAAAGACCCCCACATGTGTGACGAACGCTGTGAGGTCCATGCTGGCCTGTGCCAGGGGCACCTGCAGGTAACCGTGTCGTAAATCCATCTTGCTGAAGACGATGGAGCCATGAAAATGGCTAGTGAGTTCCTCGGCTGTGGGTAAGGGATATTTATCGGGGATGATGGCTTTATTTATCTGTCAAGTCAACGCATAGGCGTAGTCCACCCCCTTTTTTCTTGGCTATCACCAGGTTCGACACCCAAGGTGAGGCATCAACTGGCTCTATCACACCCTCCTCCACCAGGTGACGCAGCTCGGCTTCCACTGCATCGCGGAGCGCCAGGGGAATGCGCCGGAGAGGCTGTATCACGGGGGAAACTGATGGGTCAACGGTGGGCTGGTGAACGAATCCAGACATGTGGCCCAGCCCTTTAAACAGGTGAGGATAGCGATCAGGCCAGGAGGCCCCCACCTGCAGGACACGCAGACCCCTAGAGTCCGTCACCGCAAACCCCAGGGCAAGGAACAGGTCTAAGCCCATAATGTTGGCTCCCTTCTGAGTGATGCAAAACTCAGCATCGGGAACAGTCTGTTTGTCATATCTGACCGGGAGTCGGGTTACACCCAGCGTAGAGATGGGGGAATGGCCATAGCCTGACAGGGGTTTTGCTACTGCTCCAAGAGGCACGTGTCTGAAAAACAGGTCATATGTGTGCTTGTTCAGGATTGATACTTTTGCCCCTGTATCCACCAGGAGCGAGATGTGAGCTGCCCCCACCTGACATGTGCAGAGCTTGAATGAGGGCTGGGAGGTCTGTATTGAGTTGATGGAGACAGCACCAGTGGCAGACTGTGCAGGAGGGGAACGACAGTAGCGTGCAAAATGGTTCAGCTTATTGCAGTGTCGACAGCGCTTTCCTTGGGCAGGGCAGGCTGGATCTCTGGCGGCATGTTTAGGAGAACCACAGTTGTTGCAGCTCTTAGACCCACTCTCTCTTGGCCCCCTGTCCACTCTCTGTACATCCCAGCTGTCACTCACCTCGATAGCGGCAACAGCGCCTTCGGGGTCTGTGTTCGGAACTGATGACAGAGGTGACTTAACAGGCTCCTGCACAGCGCGGCTGAACTTTCGCGCCTCCTTCAAAGCCTTTTCAAATTGTTTCCCTAGCACCAGAGCATCTGCTAAACTCATAGAGTCTGATTCTATCAGTAGTCTCTCCCTCAGCTGGTTACAGGACGTTTTCTCTATTAATTGGTCGACTATAACTCCATCTTCCAAAGCACCAAAATCACATCGCTTGGCCAGCTCACGTAATGCCAACACAAACTGATCAACGCTCTCACCCGGTTTCTGAGCTCTCTGACGAAACTCAAAACAATGCATGCGCCGGCTTCTTCCAGAGCTAAAATAATTCTTCAGAGCAGCTGTGGCTGCAGAGTACGCATCTTCCACCTCCGGTAACGGGAGCGTTGCAAAGATTCGTTGTCCCTTTTGCCCCAGGCAATGGCGGAGGAGAGCACACTTCCTCGCCTCTGGCAGGACCGACAACCTATTGCAAGCAAATAATCCTCAAACGACGTCAGCCATCGGTCCCAGGGAACGGCTGGGTCACCGGGAACAGGAAGGAAAGGTGGGGGAGGTGGTATCGCAAAAGCAGCCATCCTCGTTCGCCAAATGTTGTGTCGGATTTAGGCAGTAATCACACAGACTTAGTAGCACGCCATACTTCTTTATTTCTAACTCCACGACACCTGCCGTAAAACAGTCGCGCCTCTTAAAAAGCACAGTAACCTTAAGAACAGAACAGACACTATGCTCAACTGGGCACTGTAATAGTGTTTTGCAAACATAACACAACTCCTCCAAAGTTGACGCCAACGCCGATTCAAACAACCGCGCTTCGTTCGCCATAGCCACCTTCCTTGTTGTTCACTGTCGCAGGACTGTCGTTATCCTGTTAAGCCTGCCAAAATAGAGCGCTGTGATTGGATGACGTCCATGGCGTCAGCCAATAGAAATCCCTATGGTTTGGTACTAGACGTACAGGCTGAGCAAATTAATTTGCCGCCGCTAGGGTGCGTCTAGATTTCTAGGCTAACTCTAGCCTGTTAGTCCTCTAAAATGTTATAGAACATTGAGAAAAAGTTGAAATGATTTAGAAACGGACAGCAGTAGTTACATATAGAAAATACCAAATACCTATGCGCCACATATAGCGCATATCCACTTTTTGCGCCACTTACGAGCACGAGCACGCAAGCGTGCGCGCACACACACACACTTTATTAGTAAAAGACTGCTGGAGAGAAGGACTGTTGGCAAGCCAAACACACATTGTTTGTTTAAGCCCCAGTATTCTATATGTCATTCTTAAATAGCTATTATGCAAATCTGTGGCAGTTTTGGGAATAGAGGTTTCCCAAAACACCAGTGGTGCACTTATTATGAAACACTCTGGTCCTGAAATATAAATATATAGAGCCGCATTGTAATATGTTGTGGCCAACATATTATTTCCCATTTCATTTTCGACAGGAGGAAGTAAACAACATTGTTTCAACTCACCCATTGCACTCCGTGCTTCTGGTGAAATTGAAAACAGAAATGTTGTCCTGCAACTGAAAACAAATCGTTTTATGGGCAGGATTTAATGTCTGTAAGATTGTGATATGAAACACAGATTGATTGGCTGTTTTGCTGCAGGGCTATGATCCCTCTGCAAATCCATATCTGCAGTGGAGGCAGAATTGACACTTCTCGCAGAGAGCACTCTCTCTCTCGTCTTCTCTATTTTCTATTAAAACTCTAAAACTCTATTTTATCTCTATTTTCTCTGAATGAACTTTTCACAGCCAGCTGCATAAAAAGTGAGTCCAATTTCTGACATTTGCTCTATCCCTCTCTGTGTGTTTGTGTGTGCACATTTAAGTGTGTGTGTGTGTGTGTGTGTGTCTGTGTGTGTGTGTGATGTGATGTGACTGTGCATGTGACCTTGTGTGACTGTATGTGTGTGTGTGTGTGTGTGTGTGACTATTGATGTGCATGAATATATGGATGTGTGCGCTTGTGTAGATGCATCTTTATGACAAAATGGATGGTGCCTTCCTGATGGTGTTTTTCTCTGTGTGTGTGTGTGTGTGTGTGTGTGTGTGTGTATGTGTGTGTGTGTGTGTGTGTGTGTGTGTGTGTGTGTGTGAGCATGGACTGTAGCCCATGACTGGTCTGGTGAAGGCACGATGACAGGGAGATTGGACACTGCTCTAAAACAAAATCTTTTTTTTAAAAGTTATCGATTTTCATCTAAGAGCACAACTTATTTTCCATCAATGAAACAGTATGTAGGTCTATTCTAGTTAGGACAGCTCTGTAGTAAACATTAAAAACCCCTATAATTTATATACATTATTTATGTTTTAAGTAAATATGTCTAAGCCCTGCACCTGTGTCTTGAAACTTAACTATCATGGGATATAGGCAGGCTTCAGCCAATTACAGATTTAAATCCACCACATTTCCTCTAGGGGGATCCAGAGCACAACTTTCTCTGGACTGTGAAGAGAGAATTCAGATAGAGACATACCAAATCAGATTTTGTTGGTTATATTGAGTATGGAATATGGGGGATATAACACGTTTGATGGATGCTAGTTCACTCTTCACTTTCATTTGGTATTCATGGTGTCCAATTGAATTAATTCAATGTAATGTCCACCCTGGTTGCAATCATGAATGTATAACATTACACACAATTTCATCATATCGTATGACGATTTGAAAGTCGATAGCATCCCAGTACGCATGCTAATCTGTGTATAAGTATCCCTGTCTTAATTATAGTCTAGGGCACAAAGTACTGACCTCAACCTCCATCTAAGCTGTCATTAAAGCCACACAACGACTCCAGGTAGTAGATTCCACTCCATGAAGCAGTATGATACAATAATGACATCTTGGATGTCCAAAATCAAAATCAGAATGTCTCTTACTCTGTCCTCTGTGTCTCTTCCCTTCTCTCAAGTGTATGGTGCGTGTGTGCGTGTGTGTGCATGCTCGTTCCACACGCATATTGGTCTGTGTAAATGAGTGTGTGCATGTGTATCCTCATTCAGGTTAATTGAGTATATCTGTCTTCACCCCTCCATATATATCTGTAAGGGGGAAATGGACCCCCCCCCCCCTCCTCTCTCTCAGAGGTGATCACATCTCATGATCTGCGTATCTCTCTTGTCCTTGCCTGTGACTCTGACTTTGGCTTTGGCTCAGGCTCCACGGCCAGTGTGTCCGGCTGTAACCGGAGGAGGCCCCCCTGCTCTGCTGCCACAGCATGTTTTTTTGGGGTTGGACCTGCAATTTTATACAACGCTTCCTCCACCAGACTCTGCAATCAGCCATGTGACGTGTTCAGTTTATGTTCTGTAATATGTAATTTGACCATGTGTAATCTATAATCTCTGTTGTGTAATCTGAGGAATGTAGGGAAAAGAAAGAACTGGCTGTGAACATTTGTGGTTATTGATACTGTCACACTGTAATTTCTTTTCCATTGTTTTTGCAGATTATATTTAGCATAACCATAATAACAATGAGAGGAGTTAATCTTGGACCCCTGCAAAGATGGTTGAGAGTATTTGTTTATGATGCGGTCATCCTTGTGGTGTGTGTGTGTGTGTGTGTGTGTGTGTGTGTGTTAAAATCACAACAGCTGGCAAAATTCTGTGTGGTGCAGGCGATGTTTTCTGTACCCATGAGTATCTACTTTACCTCTGGAAATATTTGAATCCCTTCAGTGAAGTGATTGGTGGACCATGGTTATATGTAGAACATGGTGTTTAAAGCCACCTGAGGTGTATGTTACAAATGGTGGTTGGTTATATATGGATGGTTACATATCCAGTATGATAATGCATTGATAATGATATTGATAATGCAAGATTCAGTGGCTGGATGTAGACCACTTCACATCATTCTCTTCACAAAGAAAAGGCAAATAAGAGATCCTCAGAGACAGCTCTGAGTGAATTTGTTTACTATGAAGTTCACTCATTCATTCATAGCCCCAGTAATCACATATCTATGAAACTCACTGACCTTGTTTTGCAGGAGCACATTTAAACAGGAAAAACGGCATTCCAGATGAGAGGGGAAGTGACATCCACCGTCATGAATGTTCTCCTGTATGTATGCAGAATTCAAGAGTATACTGCTCTTAGTGGTTATCTAGACCAGGGTTTCCCAAACTTTTCAGCCCGCGACCCCCAAAATAACAGTGCCAGTGACTTGCGACCCCCCACTACCTCGGAGGTAGTAGAAGTATACCAATGTTGTGCGTAACAGCGTATACACCCTAATAGACCTGTCAAAACACAAGCATAATACCACAAAAGAACATAACAGCCTAACAACCATAATACTGTATTATGTATAATTTAACATAATATAATTTAACCATAATATAATTTAATCAATACTTTTTTTAGATACAAACATTTGTTACAATTATGGCTAAAATATGCTATTTCTAATAGTTTTAACATTTTTCTTTATTTCTGATTGTGGTGCAGTGAATACAATAGCCAAGGCAAAGCCAGTTTATTAAAAGTACACCACATTAAAGACAGACAGCAAAGGACAGTGCAAATGAAGCAAATTACACAATATCAGAACAAAACATCCAAGAATTTGCATGCACGCTGTACAAAGAAGAATGACAGCATTCATGGTGGTATCTAGAATACACTTCACTTCAGACCAGTGTTGTAGTCAAGTCACTATGCCTCGAGTCCGAGTCCAGGTTCGAGTCCCCAGTGTTCAAGTCCGAGTCAAGTCCAAGTCATTAAAAAAAATTCCAAGTCAAGTCCCAGTCGAGTCCACTACTCATCCGAGTCAAGTCCGAGTCGAGTCACTATTGATCCACGTCGAGTCCGAGTCTAGTCCCTATTGATCAAGTCGAGTCCAAGTCCAGGACTAAAGTAAGCATAGCCTACATGTCGTTCCATTTTTTCCCATTGCAGATGAAATCCTTAAAAGCAAAACGGACAATCTTCTGTCTCCAAGCAGGGGTGCCATCACTTGTGTGAAAGTAGTATTGCCAAATTTCTTGCCAAACCCAATGTGTTGTATTTATTATATCGGACAGAATACCATACCATACCATAGCCTATAGGCCTACTCATAATAAATGAGCAATCCACATCCCAATCACACAGGCCATTAAGTCACATTATGCTGTTACTGACTGCTGACAATTGTATAGGCAGTGCTGTAGAAGTTCATACTTCACAAGAGCTAGATGGACGTTGGAGTAGGCCTATTTGTGGATCATAAAAGGGCCTCCCCGGCATTTAAAAAAAATTCAGGCTGTTAAATAGCCTACACAATTTTAGCGCAGTTTGGGAGGGGCAGAAACAGAGCAGGACCCGTCTTGGTAGCTTCTTTCTGACTCCCGTGACGTAAACACTGGTTACCTGCAACTGCATAATATTATCACTTCACTGACATTATGGAGACATATTTCATGTCAACAATAGAGATGAAAACTAGCTTTCGGTTAACGGAGATGCAGATCATCTGCCTAATTAATTTATTTGCGCAACAGGCCACATTATACGTTAATTTCAGCGAGATGAGTGAAATAAATGTTTTTTTAAGCTGCCATCGCCATATTTGCTACGATATTCACCTGTTGCTACAAGTTGCTATTTCCTTTTTTTCGTGCAGTGGATTAGGCTATCAAATCGCTCATTTGAACAGTAACAGTAATCCACTGTTTTAAATATAGTTGTTTCTGGCCTACCCACGAGAGGTTCAGTTTGTCGGTTTCACTTGCGCAGACACGTAGGCTAGCCTAGCCTAGGCCTACATTGAAACTCTACATGGACACTCTACTAGGCAATGTTGTGCTTCTATATTTTATGACACCAAAATTAAGAAGTATGCTATATCTTGATAAAGAAAACTTTTATTTTATTTTTCTTTCATCCGATAATAGCCTGCTGCAAATTAACAGACAGAAGCACGGCAGGGCACGCCCCAAATGAAAATGAATGAATGGAACCTCGCTTCTCGCGTCAGTCAGGAAAAACACTGTTCACCAAGTCATGAAGATCAGCAGCAGTGTGTGATGTTTAGCCTAGGCTGAGTGTAATCTTAATGTCATGTCATGTATGAGAACTAATATTGCCTGGCAATACTACATTGAAATAGCCACGCACGGCCATGTCTCTAACGTTAGTTAGCTTTGCATGTGAACATGATGTGACTTGCGATGTAGGCCTATGACTCGAAGCAGTAGCCTAACATTCCCTTGAACTACAATTAGTAGCCTATTACAAATCATTTAGATATTAAAATCATATAGCAAATTATAGCTTAATGACATACTACAATTATAGCCTTATGATATATTACAAAAAAAAGTCGAGTCCTCGACGAGTCATCGCGAGTGCGAATGCACAAGTCCAAGTTCGAGTCATTTAGTGCTCAAGTCAAGTCACGAGTCTCTAAATTTAGCTAATGACTCGGACTCGAGTTCGAGTCTCGGACTCGAGTACTACAACACTGCTTCAGACTGATAATATATGAATGAAAAACATGCAGAAAGACATCAGTTAGATACCACATATGAGGTGGTGGCACAAAGTCACCTTGTACAATCTTAGGTCATGTACTTGAACGTTACAAGGACATTATCACATGTTGAAGAAGAACTCTATGTCTTTATCATGCTATTATTCATTGTGCAAACACACTGTCAACATTCTTAGTCAAATGAATCACACGGATGTAATTCCCAACTTCTGATTCTAGAACACAGAAGTCTTGTTGAGTCACCTTCAAGATTTGAATGAGAATGAGATCTGATGATTTGAATGTTCAAACGAATCATTCATAAAAGTGAGTTTGATTGAAGAGGTGGGGATTAAGCCTAGAGTAAGTCTTCTCCATTTGACCGTTTGGAGGACAATGGCTGGTCCAAATGGAAAAGCAAACCCCTAGAGCTTTTCAACATTTAGTGGTATAAATACCAGATAAATATTTACCCCTAAATGTTTACTGACATTGAACATTCAAATGCTGCAGTGCCCTGCCATGGATGAAGTACAATGGCAAAATGTCAGCGTGTGCACAACCCTGTTTCTACTGACAACACAGGCCAAGATGGACAGGGGGCAGGGAGTTCACAGGGATTAAAGTGAAAAAAAAAATCGTTTGACTGAACTTTTTTCAGGCCATAAGTCATACGTTGTTCATATCTACCTATTGAGATAGCACCCCTTTCGCCGTCGCGACCTATTGGTTTTTAATGTACAAAAAGATGCAAACAGAAAAGTAAAGGGAGTATTCGCCTTATTCACACAGCGGCCATTGTTTAAACCAAAACGAGGCTACAGGGTACACTTACTATATAATTAATGCCCCCTACAGGTAAATGCATAGAACATAACAATCCTATGATTTGTGTACCCTGTAGCCTCGTTTTAGCCGCCAATGGCCGCCATGTGAATAAGGCGAATTGCGAGGGTTCTTGATTGAGATTGAGTTTTCCTGATGAACAAAACAATATTTCAGTACCATCCCTGACCATTGCCGACTAGCCATTGTTGTTCTATTCTACTGCAGCAATATTGTAGAAAGGCTTTAACTTACACACTTATTTAATTACTTCAGGCTAATTTTTTTCTTGTTAATATGCAATTCAACACCAAGTAAAATCTACAAAATCAAGTTGGCAAGACTTCCCATTTCCTCATCAAAGTAACGAATCTGAACATTCGAGATATTGCTGCCTTATCCGCATTTAATGAAAACATGGTAGTTTTGGCTTTTACAGACAACTCAGTTTTCCAATGAGCAGCAATACTATGTGTGCTCATGCAGTCTGCACTTTTGATAAACGGTAATCTGGAGAGGGCGCTTTTGTCTTCAGCAACAGGTCGTATAAGGTTGATGGTTGCGATATGGTGAGGGACAGGTCGTGTTGCGCTATGAAAGAACATGCGTAGCCTACTTTCTGAGGGCAAAAACGGTCAGCCATAGATAAACGTAGCTCTGTCGTGGTGGCAGTTGCACCAGGTAGGGAAGATGTCCTGAAGTGCACGAACGTTAACCTTATGGCGGTCTTCTGATTGGTGGCGTGCTAAAACTTTTTCCTATTGCATCCATAAATAATTTTCTTGCAGCAAACCGCGCAAAAGCAACCCCCTGGCACTTTAATTTCTTTACACCATGGCTTAGTTCTCCCCCGTTTCCAACAGCCAAGCCCATCTCCATTTATTTTCTTTAACTGTATTGTCTATGACATGTGTGCCTTCCTTTAGCAACAAAGCATCCTTGACAGCAAGTGGCCTTGCCAAATAGACGCACACAAATCATGACGCCAATATGCAAGGTTCTGGTAGGCCTACTGGTTATGGTTTTGTGCTATAAATTAATAATATTTTATAGCAAAGTTTTAAGTTGACTATTTTAATTGCATGGTTATTTTTTGTCAACATACACTCACAACCTACTGTCGTTAAAAGTGTAGCCTAGGCCTAATATAAGTAAAATAGGCTACAACTGTCTGTGCGTCACAAACACGACTGACCCCCTTACTCAACAGTTCGCGATGATGACTGATATATATATATATATTTGTAATGTTAACACGCTCAGTCAAAACCTTCCGTCGCAAATTGTGAAACACATTGTTGGACATGTCATAACAGACGGGATAATAAATTGCATAGGCTACGGTTTATATTACGTCTTTACACATGTTAGTTGCATTGATTAAAACTGTAACAACTAGATGTACCGCAGAGCGGTACAAAATATGACCGCCGCCCAGTCCAGCACATGTTTTCCACAAAAATAAGTCACGCTGAAAGGCATATATGATTCTAACTGTCTCACTGAATTGCATTATGCACACTCAATTCTCACTGGTATCTGCTAGACAACAAGTACCAAAACATGATTAGTTCATAGATTTCACATGTAATATAAATTTTATACAACCCCACCCCCATCTTGCCTGTTCATAATTCTGAGAAATTCTTGAATTGTGTGCATGTGTGCGTGTACATGTTTATGTTTATGTGTGTGTGGGTGGGTGTGTGTGCGTGCATGCATGTGCATGTGCTTGTGTGTTTGCCTGTTTATGTGCCTGTGTGTGTGCATGTGCATGCATGCGTATATATGTCTACTGTGTGAGTATGTGTCATACGTAGGATTACTGTGAATGTATGTGTGTGCGTGTGTATCTGTTTATGCACATGTGTGCACATGGAATGGGTTTACATGACCCCTGGAGGCAAACATACGCAAAAAATTGGTCATCCTAGGCCCTACGGTTCTCAAGATATTCACAGAAAACTATGTCTGCCCTTCCCTCCTTTCGGGGGGTCCAGTCCAGCGGGGGGGCTACAGATCAAAACGAAAACAGGACGTTCCATGCTATCCATGTGGGGTTACATGCCCACCAAGTTTCGTGTACCCCGGTCTTACAGTGTCCCGGGAAGAGTTCGCGATAGTAGGCTAGGCTAAGAAATTGTCTACATTGATGCATGGAAAGAGTACGCTTATCTCCGAATTCGCACATAGAGCTCACAATGTAGGGCTACCATATCCAAAAAAGTTAAACGGATTGGCCAACCTCATCAGCTGTCTCGATTGTGTCACTATAATCCAACTTTTAGACCGTTAGTCCTCCAGACGTGTTTTTTTTTTTAAGCAAACGCCCCAGGTCAATGAGACAAGCGTGTAGGCATAAACATAAATGGCTGACATATCGTATCTTCTTTAGCGGTCACTGATTGAGACACAGAAAGTTCTCAAGAACACTAGGTCTTTAAAGATTTAACAAAACACACATTAATTCATCGGACCCCCCCCCCCCCTCCTATTTTTTTTCTCATCGGATCTGCATCGATCTCAAATGTGCCATTTGTAGAATCAAATTGACGGAAATCCGTCGCACGACGGAGAACTTTAATCCTTGTTGGTTTCTGATCACTCCTACCTTTCAACACCCTCTGGATCAGACTTTTTCACTGACAGATTCAGATGGTCTTGTCTGTCAGAATCAAACATCTCTACTCCCAGAAAAGTCACTCTTTCATCTAAGGAATATAACTCCACATCTTATCTCAGTCTCTCTTCAGGTCTTCAGTCGTATCTCTCGAACTACAATAATCAAATCTACTAACAGCACCACAATGATACGTTAGCTAACTGGGACAGATGACACAAGGAAAAGAAATCTCTACAGGTCATCAATACGCAAAAAAAATAACATAATAGTGGACTGAAAGAAAGGACAGTGTGACATGTCGTTGTGAGAAGACGGGTTTGTGCTTGACACAGATTGAAAAAAACGTTCCTTGACGACAGCTGAGAACACTGGGAGACTGTGAAAATGTCACCTGGACTTCACCATACAGGTGCACTGTTGAGAATGGTGCAGGTGTGTGAGGCATGAGTAGCTGCACCATCCATCAGAGTTTGGCAAACATGCTTCTCTGTCCTGAATGACGTGTCAGTTTACATTTTTGCTTGGTACTCAGATCCTACTTGCAAGGTAGCAGTGCATGTGTTATCATGTATGGTCTTAGGTTAGGTCTGATGCAGTGCATGAAATGGTCATGTTTATTTTTTAATATTGTAGCATTATATAATGTCCTATCGAAATAAAATCAAAATAAACAGCTAGTGAAGAGGGCACCTGGAGGGCCACCACAAGACTGCAGGAGCTTACAGACGCTTGGCTGGCTGGACAGGTCACAGAATCATCAAAGATCTGAATAGCTGAAACATTTCCTGAAACATATCCTACCATCTAAAGAGGTTAGCTGAAATGTTTCCATTCAGTTTACTCCTAACACACACACACACACACACACACACACACACACACACACACACTAAACATTTGTTTGCATGTGTTTATGTGAAAGTGTATTTTTGTTTGTGGCAATTAAGGGCTATCTTAATTGTCTATTTGTGTGTGTGTGTGCGTGTGTGTGTTAGGAGTAAACTGAATGGAAACATTTCAGCCAACCTCTTTAGTGTATACTCCAGCCCATCAGGAGTGAAAGGGCCCTTCTCTGAAACAATGGGACCAGTGTCCACTAATTGTTCAGTGGCTGAAGAGGCCGCGCCTCATTCCCCTCTTATCTCCTCTTATCGCCTGGCTTGTTTGTAAAAAACAAACATCCACCCACCCACCCCTCACTCAATCATTCTCTCACTCGCCTCACACAGGTCTGGCTGTGCGATCCTTCAAAATGGCCTCCTCTCCAGCCAGCCCACTTCAGCTCTCCAATGGTGCATGTTAATGAAGGCTACTAAAGGTTTCACTCAGTCATTGGAATCGGAACACCGGTTCCGGCGCCGACGAGAGTGGCAGCATGTCGAGGTAGCTCTGTGTCTTTGTGGTTTTTTACCGTCTTTTGTTTACTTTTTACCAAGCTACTTTTTTGGATTACGCACTTTAAGGGGTGTGTTCATTCTATCCTATGGATATGGATCTATTATTCTGCAGCGGCAGCAAACTTGTGTACATAAGGAATCAGCTGCTTGCAATACGACGAATGCTGGTAGGGTTCACGTAAACATCCCGGAGGAGCTGTGGTGCTTTCGGGGATGCAGAGCGGGAGTTAAAGTGAGGACTAGGCATCGGGAGAAGAAGTGGCAACACAAGCCCTCAGTTCCTTCGATGGTTATGGGAAACGTGAACTCACTGGCCAACAAGACTGACGAACTGGCTGCCCTGGTAAGAAATCAGAAGTTGTACAGGGATTGTAGTTTGCTATGCTTTACGGAGACGTGGCTAACAAGCCATATCCCCCCGGCTAATGTTGAACTGCCCGGCTTCAGTGTAGCTCGTTTGGACAGAGACAATAAACTTTCTGGCAAAAAGAAGGGAGGCGGACTGGTGCTATACATACAATGGTGCAATCCCGGACATGTTACAGTGACTGTATGCTGTAAGGATGTGGAGTTACTAGTGGTCAGTCTACGACCATACTACATGCCGAGGGAGTTCTCGCACACCATTGTTGTTTGTGTTTACGTTCCCCCTAAAGCCATCCCGGACACAGCGTGTGACGTCCTTCACTCTACAGTCGCTAGGCTCCAAACTCAGCACAGTGATGCCTTCTTTGCGATCTCTGGTGATTTCAACCACATTACACTGGATTCCACCCTCACAAACTTTTACCAGTTTGTTGACTGCCCAACTAGGAAAAACAGGACAATAGACCTCATGTATGCAAACATGAGGGATGCTTACAGTGCCACCCCCCTTCCCCCACTGGGGAAGTCGGACCATAACCTCATTCATCTTCAGCCAATGTACAAACCAAAAGTTCAGAGGCTACCAGTTGCCACGCGCACCATCAGGAAGTGGACACTAGAAGAGGCTTTGAGAGACTGCTTTGAGTCCACTGACTGGAGTGTGCTACTGAATGGAGAGGACTTAGAGGAGGTCACACATTGCACTACTGACTATCTGAACTTCTGTATGGACATTGTACAGTCCTTGTTGTTCCCACAAGGACTGTACGCTGCTATCCAAATAACAAGCCTTGGATAACCAGTAGTGTCAAGACCCTTCTCAATAGGAAAAAGATGGCGTTTAAAGAGGGGGACATGGCAGAGCTGAGGCGAGTACAGGGGGAACTCAAGAATAAGCTGAAAGAGGCTAAAGAGGACTACAGAAGGAAGATGGAACAGAAGTTGCAAGAAAGCAACATGAAGGAGGTGTGGGACTGTATGAAATCCATCACTGGCCTTAAGAAGAGCAGCAGCTCTGTGGAGGGAGACCTGGACAGGGCGAACCAGCTGAACCACTTTTACAACAGGTTCGAGCAGCCCCCACCCCACCTCATTACCAGTGCAACACTCACCCCCACCATCACTGGATATTGCACCCCTCCCCCACATGGCTACCACGAACAATGAGGTGACAACAACTTCAGTCAACAGCCATCAGACACACAGACCCCAGATGCACTCACATGTGATGAAGACACTGGAGCGACTGGTCTTAGGTATGCTCAGACCCCAGGTACGCCATGCACTAGACCTGTTACAGTTTGCATACCAGGAGAAAGTGGGCGTGGACGATGCCATCACTTATCTTCTACACAGGACACATTCTCACCTAGACAAGGGGAAAAGTGCTGTGAGAATCATGTTCTTTGATTTCTCTAGTGCTTTTAACACCATCCAACCCCTCAGACAAGCTCTTGCAGATGGGTGTGGACGCTCACCTGGTAACCTGGATTACAGACTACCTGACCAAGCGACCACAGTTCGTCAGACTGAAGAACTGTCTCTCTGACACTGTGATCAGCAGCACCGGAGCACCACAGGGAACTGTGCTCTCTCCAGTCCTGTTCACCCTGTACACGTCTGACTTCTGCTACAACACCGAGTCATGCCACATGCAGAAGTTTTCTGACGATACTGCAATTGTGGGGTGTATCAGGGACGAGCAAGAGGAGGAGTACAGGAGCCTAGTGGAGGACTTTGTGCAATGGTGCAAACTCAATCACCTTAAACTCAACACTTCAAAGACCAAGGAGATAGTGGTGGATTTCCGCAGGCCTAAGCCCGCTCTGCTACCAGTCTCCATTGATGGGGTCAATGTGGAGGTGGTAAGCACCTACAAGTATCTGGGTCTCCACCTGGACAATAAACTGGATTGGTCAGCCTACCCTGACGCACTCTACAAGAAAGGGCAGAGCAGGCTGTACTTCCTGAGGAGGCTGCGGTCCTTCAATGTGTGCAGCAAGCTCCTCAGGATGTTCTACCAGTCTGTTGTGGCCAGCGTCCTCTTTTATGCAGTGGTATGCTGGGGAGGAAGCACAAAGAAGAAGGATGCTGGACGACTTGACAGGCTGGTAAGGAAGGCTGGCTCTGCAGTGGGAGCTGAACTGGAGTGCATCACTTCAATATCTGACAAAAGGACCCTGAACAAACTGATCAACATCTTGGACAATGAATGCCATCCACTCTACAGCACTATTAAAAAGCAAAAGAGCTTGATCAGCTGGAGACTTCGCTCACTGCCATGCACAACTGAAAGGCTGAGGAAGTCATTTGTCCCCAAGGCCATTGAACTGTTTAATGTTTCACTAAAGGGAAGAGGAGAGATAGACTTCTCTGCTTAGTCTGTCTGCCTCTCCACCCTCTTCATGTTTGAGTACTGACTGCCCACTACTGCTTTACTACTGTTTTACTACTACTGTTAAGCCAATGGCTTCTGCTACAATACTGAATGGCTGTAACCCTATTACCTCAACCTGTTCTTGCACTGACATAGTTTTTTATAGTTTTTTATATTACCTTGTCTACATTATACTTTACTCTCCTATTTGTCCATATTATTTATGCTGGTCTCTAGACTTTATTATTGCACTGTTGGACTAATGTTGGACTACTTTTTGTACCTTCACCATGACACTCACTCTCTTGAGCACCTTACCATGCACACATAACTAAAGGACTACTGTTGGACTACTTTTTGCACCTTCACCATGACACTCACTCTCTTATGCACTTTACCATACACACAGAACTACAGGACTACTGTTGGACTACTTTTGCACCTTCACCATGACACTCACTCTTATGAGCACCTCACCATGCACACAGAACTACAGGCCCTGTCACTACAAACGTCTCATGCTTGATCACCCTCAAGCACACTGGATTTTTTACATTTAATTTATATAGTATATTTAGTATTTAGTTTTGTTAGTTTTTCTTATCTCCTACTGTCTCTACAGTGGAGTTTGGTTATGTTTATTACTTATATTTACCAGTTCTGCTGTAAGTGCATGTTGTGTGTGATGTCTGTATGCTACTGAGACCCCCTGAATTTCCCCTTGGGGATCAATAAAGTATCTATCTATCTATCTATCTATCTATCTATCTATCTATCTATCTCATATTTCTTCACAAAGTGCTGGCGAAAAAAAAAAATGTTCGAGATCAAGCTCTGTTCTGTCTGTTCTAGTACATGTCACTGAGATCCCTGGTAACATCATATCCTATCTGTCCATGAGTTAATATTTTCTCACAAGAATTTATATGTTATGAGAACATTCCGATCGTAACCTCACAAAGCTTACATAACAACAGACTGAAAATGGGAGCTCCTATTGATTTATTCACACTTTGTTAATTTGTCCATACCACATTGGCAGGCTGTTGACTGTCTAACGGCTTCTGCGGTGAACAGCACAAGCCCAGACAAATATTTACAAATCATTGACAACACATCTACAACAACATCTAGACGAGTTATAAGTTTTAGTTATTTGGCTAAGCCACATTGAACTAAGAAAGTCTGGGTATTTGTGAGATTTAAACAGAGGGGTAGGAAGTCTTTAACATGCTCTGTGAGGATGGCAGTTCTCGACTGGTATGACATGGTGTACAGTAGAGTACAGCTATGGGGGTGCTGCCTTAGGGGAAAACGGAAAGACTGTTCCATTTTTGGTCACTGATGTGAATGGCATGGCCCAGTCATCAATATCCCAACCGAGAGGCCAATGCATATCCATTGTCCTTTGTGGTGTTTAAGTATACCACAGATGACAGTAACTTAGTGGAGTTTTTTTCCACAGACTATAAAGCATAGCTAAGCTGTTTAACAATCTCTGATTGTTTTCACATGACCCAATAAATCACTGTTATTTTGCAATCTGGGTAATTTGATTATATAAGATTGTGATGAATAATATTAAGATCATATACAATGAATAATCGAGGAATTATTTATTATTTATTGAGCATTATTGCATAGAAATTAACAATTCATGTGGAAAACATTTCTATCTCTAAAAACATTTCCCCCTGTATTTTCTAACTTATCTAATTTGAACTGAAATGGCCTTTATATAATACATTTCCTTGCCAGAGTTGTCAATTGATTCGTTTCAATGGGATTTCCATAAAGTGCACTGTATTGTTTTTTCATGCTTCTGTTAGCGTGGGAAAATTTGGGTTGCCAGAGTTGTTAGTGAGTATAAGTATAAGTACTCTTTTGATCCCGTGAGGGAAATTTGGTCTCTGCATTTATCCCAATCCGTGAATTAGTGAAACAAACTCAGCACACAGTGAACACACACTGAGGTGAAGCACACACTAATCCCGGCGCAGTGAGCTGCCTGCAACAACAGCGGCGCTCGGGGAGCAGTGAGGGGTTAGGTGCCTTGCTCAAGGGCACTTCAGCCGTGCCTACTGGTCGGGGTTCGAACCGGCAACCCTCCGGTAACAAGTCCGAAGCGCTAACCAGTAGGCCACGGCTGCCCCTACAAAATGCTGTGCTATTCCAGGAAACTTGTTGTTACTTCCATTGCCCCCCATGAGTCTTGGTCAACTCAGTTTCCCCAAAGGGGCTTGATTTTTCACATGACTTTTGTGTTGCCTGATTGTACAGTCATAGCCAGTGGTGTAGTCTAGTTAGCTGTAGTGGTTATACTGTGATGCAACAGTTGGCTGTAGTGGGTATACTGTGATCAACCTCAAATGTTAATACTGTACATATTTGCTTATTTTAAGTGGATATACTGAGATGGAGATATACTACACCACTGGTCATAGCCACTGAGTCAAGGACACTGCCAGTGAAGATCAAGATTTGGTCAGTTGAAAGTAGAGAACAGCAGAGGAGCAGTGAGATGAGAGTTGATCTGCACTTTGGAATACCAATTTCATTGTTTACCTTGCAATATGACAGTATGGCTTACTAAAAAATGGATGGCAGGTATCCCTATACTCATTCACAGAGTCAGAATTTTCTTATTCATTTACTAGATCACATTTTGTTGTAATCCCAACGTTGTGAATTTCCGAGACACACAGTAGGATCAATAGAGTGAGTTGTTCATTCTGCGGGCACCAGTGGGAGCCGAGCAGCTCTGCTTGGGTGTAAATATTGCCACCAGCATGTCTCCAGTGATGGCAACCCTCCTATTGTTTGTGTGTTTTTGAAGCACGTTTGTAAATTAAAGGCCACTGACATGCACCACACCCTCTCATTGTTTAGCACCTCAACATGGGGAGAGAGGACCATGCACATGCGTATGCACAGAAATTACACCGATGCAGATGGAGGGAACAGACCTTCTTCTCCCGAAGTCTATGTGGCTGGCTGCCAACTCACAAAAATCAAAAAAAAATGGCTGCAATTTAACTGCCACAGCGGGATTCTCTGACGTTCAACTGATCTGGATAAGATCAAACGGCATATCAGATGTGATATAGATGTGTCTGCGCCCAGTCAGAGCCAGATCTGTCCCATACTCACTTGTGTATAAGGTGAAGGATATTTCATAGATCAGCCGACAGTATGGTGACGTGTCGGTAACTTTCTTCTTTCTTTCTTAATAATGCCTCTCCTTGACATTATTGCCTGAGTGTCTCCCTCCCAGAGGAGGAAGAAAGGATGAGCGTGTAGCTGTGTCGTTATATGTGTCTACTTTCTGCTCTCTGGCGGCAGCAGTTGCTGAAGGACACCGGAGGACAAATTGCCATGAATCACCTACACACCTTTTTTTCTGTTTCCTGATACAGTAGATGGCCCGACATGACATATTCACTGCACACAGAAACCTTGAGGTTTCAGGTGGCCAATCCATAAAATGGAGGGAGAACTTGTCTTTTATGCGCTGAAGCGGGGGCTGTTGCTTTGGTGACCGCTTTGAATATTTAATGTGAACTACAAGATTTGCAAGTGAGTTCATTCCTGAACTGTCATGTTTAAAAATATACACATGTTGTAAATCCAGGGGATAACTGCTGACGTAACTGCTGTGTACAGAAGTGGGTTACTGACAAGTCAAAAATAATCCTGAAAATACAAGATATCTTCAAAAGCCATAACAGACATTAAGTCCTTCTTGGCTGTAAGCAGGGTGTCTAATTCGATTTATGTGTGTACCGGTATGCAATTTAATTTTTGAGTAGTAAAATTTAACTCACTGAAATGTCATCCTTGATTTTTTTGTCACAGCAGTTATTATGCTGTTCTTCTAACTCCTCCTTTCCTCCCTCTTCCTCTATTTAGAATACTACTACAGCTGACATCACACCATCCTCTGCTGTCACTGACAGAACCAGGAGGCCCAGTTGTCTAGATGGGCAGTTGTATGGACAATACAAACTCAAGTTGACAAATTAAGTCTGGCAGAAGGTTAAGTCAGCGCGTTCTTACGCTCTGTAAAGGTTACCACACACATACGCACGTGCACATGCACACGCACATGCACACACACACACACACACACACACACACACACACGCTCACACACACGCACACACACGCACACACACACATACGCAAATACGCACACAAGCACACACACAAACACAAGGATGGCTGCCATCATAGACAAGTACTTTCAGCTTCAGTCTGGACCATCTCAGCAGACGTCACACTGTCTATGCGGGATCGACTGCATCACTTCCTTTTATTGGACCAATTAGAAAATGAAACTCAATAAACACAAGCCTTCTATAACAGACCTTGTGACTCTGGAGTCTTGACCACAGGTCACCCAATGGTCAAACACAGATGTAAGTGGGTACATGTTCATTAAGTATAAGGGTATCCCATTGCAGCTGGCACACAAAACTTGACCTCTGACCCCCTGGGGGACATTCTCTGTCATGACTGCAGTGGTCTGGATCAAAGAGATTAGATTAAGAAACTGAATCCGCTAAACAATCTCACATTTATCAATACCAACTCACTTAGTGTGTATATGATGGGGTTTGTAATGACAGTTGGGTAAAATGAGGATTCTGAATGACAGCAATGATTTTTTTAAAAAGTCGGTTGTCATTCCCTTTGAGTATTGCAACCAACTGAAGGAGAAATACATTTGATTTTAACCACACCACACACCAGTTTTCAGCAAGGACCTCTAAGCAGATTATGACTGAATACGGTAATCTTTTTTGCTCAAAGAGTAGATATCTGGACATTTAGGCGCAGAGCTTTAGCAGGGGTTGAATGTGGAGCTTTTCCGTGAGAAAAGTTGTTTTGGAGAGGTAAGTGGAAAAAGGTCTTACTGAAGTCATCTTACATCATTACTTCACATCATAAAACACTTTTGATTTTAACTCTCTGAATTGAGGAATATTTCCATTTAACAAAGAGAATTTGCTTCAAAGAAAGAGCGGTTCTTTGACTCTTGACAACCCAAAGAACTGGCTCCATTTTTGCTGTGAGCTAGCCAAAGTATACATAATGCAATAACAAACCTCAATGCTTTATTTTCAACACTGAGGAAACGGCTTCAAAATATAAACGGGAATTCAATATGTGTGCATTCAATGTGTGTGTCACACGCAGAGGAGTAACAACCTAATCTCCAAAAACGTAACCTCATTGACATTAAGCCCATAGCAGGAATGACCTTGTCATACATTGCCTCCACTCTCCTCCTGGCTGGCTTGTGCCAACCATAATATCAATCATACTCGACCCCCCTCTAAACCAAACTCCCGCCTCTAACAATTTGTCATGATAACAGAGTGTGATGGGCAAAGGCCACCAATGTATTCTTTTTTTCTTCAACTCCTCACAGTCATTAACATTTGAGCGCAAGTTTTACAGCAGGTTGTAACGACCCGAGGCTCCCTTGTAATTAAATTCCCTAGCGGTGTTCGTGCCACTCACACACAGTTACTCCTCACAAATCCTGGCCCATCGCTGGCCAGCGGACTCACATTACCACCCCTCACACACAGAGGGCCTGTGAGCCCCTCGTCTCCACGTCTGACCTGAAAATATGACACATTCCCTTCACTTTGCAGCCTCCTTGGTAATTTAGCACGTCGTGGTGCCTGCTGCAGCCGCTGCTGCTGGTGGAGGTGGAGGGTGGGGGACCCAGTCAGGGGGGCGTAGGGGGAACGTCACATTGGCTGCCTGTGTTATCTGGTGGAAGGGACTGAGGGGGAACGAAAGGAAGATGCTGCTGATTCAGGAGGAGGTGGAGCGAGGAGGTAGAGACACAGAAATAGAATAGAGAGGTTTATGGGGACCACACCCCCTCCAGTTAGATAGAGGAGGTCCTTAGGGTGGCCTGCTTTTGAAATTGAATGCTATGTACTATTTCACTAGTTCACATTCCTGAATTTGCATAAAGACATAAAAGCATAATACATAAAAGCATAATAGAAAAGCATGTTTGGCGAGGTCTCTGGCCATGATCCTGAAGGGCTTTGCGGAATCGTGCCGGAGTCGACTGCGCAGGCAGGAGTCGGGCAGGATTCCGCCATACACCCCCTTATTCTTTAACTTGGGAAGACGGGAGGCGTAAGGGGAGGTGGTGGGTTGCGAGCGGAGTAACACCGATGCTGCAACTTCGGCAGGTAGACTGCGAATAAATAACCTGACTGATTGAAGAAAGAGGCGTGGCAAATTCCGTCACGCTCCTCCCGAACTTTCGTTTGTAAAACGCCATATCTTACATACACTTGTGTATGTCTTTGTTTGTTATGGATAAAGTGCATGTGTTTATTTATAGTGCTTAAAGCTGCTGCCACTTACTGTGGTCCAAACAAACAAGCAAACAAATGATGGGTGCATGTGGTCCTAAATGTTAGAATGTAAGGTTTTGTGCAGGATAATCAGTGTGGGCCCTAAAGCTCCCTAAATCAGATTGGATCTCATAGGCTTCAGATAATTAAATATAATCTCTGTTGTGGTACAATGTTCTCTGCAGTGTTGTGTGCAAAGGTTCCATAGATTCAAGTTTTGTTGGTGCATGAGTCCTTTCCTTAGAAACAAACTACATATACACAAAGATAATAGCCTATTCATATCCTCTTTTAATGAAAGATAGAGAAATATTGGTGAAGCACTTTGAAATTCCTCCAGAGTATATCCCCTACCAAAGGCCAAATAAGTCCCCCCACTCCACCTATCTTGGGCAGCAAGGTCACATGAGTTGGTGCTTCCTCTCTGACTATTTTGGAGATTGTTATCTGATTGCAACACACTTACAAAGCCAAAATCAAGCAACCAGAGAGCAAGGTCATTCGAACAATTCGAACTCAGGGTTAACGCCACATTTTCTCACATCAAACCCCAGCATGTCTTTGTTTCTGAGTCAGCTTTTTGGCATGTGTGGCTACATTAAATTGACAGGCTGGGACAGATGCTGCAGGTTCACTTCACTGGCCTGTACCCCTATCTCTATAGTAACACAATTGCAACTTCCCTATTTCTGTTTTCTTTTTTCTCATTTTACAATTTTAAGTGTTTGCGTGACAGAAACTTATAATGCTGAGGCTGACAAGGTTCAACTTCCATCTCTGCTGGTTCAACTGTTTCTTAGTGTTGTGGCCTTGATTCCGTTATTTAATGTCTGAAACCATCAAAGTGAATTTACATGAAAAGTTTGGCCCTGTTGCATTTGCGTAAGATTTGACCAATGCACTCAATCAACTCGTGAAATTAAGATCACTGTGAAGGACACAACATGTCTCCTGATTGTTGTCATGGTATTTTAAAGGTCACTATGATCTCATATCAAAATAAATGTTTATCAAGAAATACACTGATCTATTTAACAAGCAGCCAGTACAATCACACTGACCATACATTTGAAACAATTCTGCTCTGTGACAGGCACGATTGCATGGCAAATGCAATGCAAAATAAATGATGGAGATAACAGCGCTGCCCCATAAACCACACAGGAAACACAACACAGTGAAATTATTTTGGGTAAATAGAACCCGCTCAAACTAAGAACACAAAACAAATCATCTATCTGACATGTCTAAAAAAATTTTTTTACACCAAACAATATGAAATATTACCACCTGGCCTACACCACCTGATCAAGGTTGTGAATTCCTGCTGCCCAGTCCTAAGATTCGGCTGTTGGTGAGGTGCTGTCAGGCAGAACACCAGGAGATAATCTCAACCATTCTGCTTGACTTGCAGGGAAAGAAAATGTCATTGTGGGAAAAAGAGAGAGGAGCTAAGCGATGACCTGCAAACTCCCAGTGGCCAGGCTTTGGCAATGAACATCTCATCCCATTCACTCTCACAGCATAAAAAAAAACTCAGCTCAGGTCATGACACGCTGCCTTCTGCCCCCAGAGGTCTGTCAATGGAGCCTTTCTGCTGGCACTTAAATGCCGCTCCTTACTTTTGTGTGACGGCTTCGGACCCCAATTATATGGTGAAACTCACCGTTCAACTCAAACGTTTTGTGGAAAATAGTCTTTCGTCTAATACTACCTATGTCAAAGCTATGAAAACAGTCAGGATAAAAAAAAACTGCCACATGGGATGATAACATTAAAGGAACAACTAAGGTGAAATTCACAGAGTGGCTTTTTGTTTGTACTGAATAAATGTTGGACCTGGTAGGAATCTGTGAAATTCTGTTTGACAAAACATAACTCTTTACCTTCTTGTCTTAAAGCTAGAGCTCTAGATCAAACAACCAATGAAAATTAAAATGGGCCTGGAGCGTCTTGTGTTATTGTTGGAGTTTTCCATGTGAAAGAGCCTAAATTTTGGTTCAGAGCTTTCAACAGCAATCCCCCCTAACAGACACTGTCCACATTGGAGGCAAGCTGTTACTAATGACCCAGAGGTGAAAATGATTTTCCAAGAATGTGACAAATGGTGTATTGTAGATCACTCTAACCTGACCTGAGATTATTATTATTATTTTTATTAAGTGACTGTCAACAGAATATGCACCGATGCACCAAAAGTATATTCTGTACACACATTTTTAAGGGAATGTAACCCGACAATAGCTAAAGCCTACGCGAGGAAATACTTGCTACTAAAAGAAAAAGGAAAAACATAATCTTATAAAATTCCCTAACATATAAAGAACATCTTTAACAAGCCAGCAGCAGAAATGTTTTGTCAGGTGCCATTTGTCTGTTTTATAGCTGGAGCCATATTTCACTTCGATGGTCAGATGACCTTCAAGTCCAAATACCAGACCAGGAGTGAAATTATATTAGGTTACAACCTGAAAAGCCTCTCTCTTCAACAATAAAGACGTGTATCTCACATCTCATACATTTTTCCATATGTCATAGTAGGTAGGCCCCATTTCATGGTTTTCTGCTTCAGGCACATTTGCAGAATGAAATGTGTTCAAATGTAAGCCTTGCACATGGTGTTTGCCTTCTATAGACAAACTAACAATAAAATCTCACATCACTTGTCATTTTTGTGATTTTCTTTTGTACATTACTGTGACTATGAAAAAAAAAAAAACATGCATGTAGAGTGTGTACAAGAATGTTCTGGCTTTTGTTCCCTCCCTGGAGCCTGGTGGTCTTTGCTCAACCTGCCTGGATCCAGTAGTAGCCTACACTTTGAAAACAACATAGAAACCTAATTGCTTTAACTGGATTATGGGCACCAGGGGTGTCGGATAATGAGAATGGATTTGAGTCCTCACCCATCGTTAACTCTGTAAGTAAAAGAAAGCCCCCCTACCCCTCTCTCTCTGTGTTGTGTATCCATACAAGTGCAAGCTAACCAAAGTGCAGTCGGTTCTCCCGCCATGGTTTTTGAAGTCACACACCTGCTGTAGGCTATCTAAAAGCCCACGCACATAAGGCCTACGACTATCACTCTACACGTCACAATTTAATTTACTATAGCTGATCCTGCCTCCCCAAAATGCCGCATCATGTGAACAGATCAGCAGGCCAGCAAATTTTCACCTCGCTTTCAGACACAAAAAGACGGCAAAAAGACGTCCCCTCTTCCCGCAAATTTAGCGTGATCTCTGTGTGAAAAGGCCTCATGTGTTTGTTTGTGTATTTCACACCGCCACACCGGGTGTGTCAGGCCTATTTGCATGATAATGTTCTGCTACAGACGGTTTGGTTTGTAAACTCTACACCCCATCACACAACACAATTAGCACTCCTCCTAAGTATGACCCATTTTGGACAAGACACTTGTCATTCGCCTATTCATTGATTTTTTTTCACCTAATGCCTAGCTTGAAGTATGCAACACTTTATCATGTTGGATAAAAGCATCTGACAAATTAATTCATTATTGAAGAAAAAACAAACCATTTAGGCTACATTTATAAACAAAACACTAATACATTTCTACTTGAATTGAAATGAAAATCCACTTGGATTTCCCCTTGGGGATCAATAAAGTATCTATCTATCTATCTATCTAATGAATAAGCCGTTAGGCCTATACTACAGCCTAATGCAGTTTATTAACACCAACCGAAACACTTTTCATATACGCGTTTGATTTTCTTTTTTGTGTTCTTTTAAACTGAGTACACAAGGTTTATTGCATAATTTCATTGCATTGGCAGCATCTTTCATTATTCCTCCCCCACCCCCAAGAGTTTTCTATCACACGTCAAAAACACGCCTTCCCTTAACCGCGCTGAAAAACCATTACACTGAGATCTCGCGAGTTTACGCTAGCTTGGAACCCACCCCTCCAGTGATGCCCTACTGCAGTGTGTGTATATAGCAGCGAGGGACTCGCTGGAGTCTAGGAGGAGTTGCGGCAAGGTCGGGGAAGCATCCTTTGACTGTAAACACCGAAATCGACCAGCCACGGGATCAATTAACATTAAAAAGACATTTCAAAGCTTTAAGACCGAGGATTGACTCGGCTATTTTACTTTCGCCGAGGAACATCAGGTGGAGCTGAAAGCAGACACCTTCCTCATACAGAGGTTGTTGAGTGAGCTAGCATTCTCCATTTGTGTCCGCATGTCTGGAGTCGTGTTGCCAGTTTCAACGAGGTAAAGCGGCAGTCGCCCTCAGAATTTGAAGGCACGTTTCCTGTGAATGAGCATTCAGGCGGTCTTTCACCACCAGGGAAGTGAACGGGATTGTGCCTGCGACTTCTATGTTCGGGACATCTGGTACAGAGGCTGTAACATCAGTTTAGTGTAGTTGTCGCGATCGGACACGGGTTGAGTTTAACATTGAGCTCGCTGTTGTTTTCAAAATCCCACCCTCTGCTGATTGGTAACGTTAATATTAGACATGTCAGACCCAGCGTCGCCGGCTGACTCTCCCGCCCTGGGGGATCATGCCCCGCCAGAATCCGAGGGGCTGACCGTGGATACTGGATTGAAACCTGCTGGTCCAACACCAAGCCAAAGTCGGTTTCAAGTGGATCTGGTGACAGAAGCAGCCAGCTTAGCGGCTGGAGGTGATAAAACACCCGGCTCGGATGCTTCTACAAATGCTGGCGATAAAGCCGCTCCCGTCGCGGAGGAAGCAGCTAGCGGCGAGGAGGCGAAAGGCAGATTTCGGGTAGTGAACTTTGTAGATCCAAGCGGGGCTGATAGCCCACCAGACGGTGTGCCCCCTGAGGGTTTCCAGAATGGAGACACCGTCATGAGTGAAACTAGCCTGCATTCGTCCACCGGAGGCCAGCACCAATATCACTATGACACTCACACCAACACCTATTACCTGAGGACTTTTGGTCATAACACCATAGATGCGGTTCCGAACATCGACTTTTACCGGCAAACTGCAGCGCCCTTGGGCGAGAAGCTGATCAGACCCACCCTATCGGAGCTGCATGACGAGTTGGACAAGGTAAGCTTGTGTTGAATGTTTAGTGATGCAGAATACCGTCGCAGCCTGTGCATGCTCCCTGGAAGGCTTCACGGGTTGCCAGCATTATCACAGCACTACAATCCCATACGTTGAAGGTCTCTTTTGACGATAACCTAGTCAACCAGAATTACCTTAGCCTAGAAAATGATGGACAATGTGTAGATTTTTCATGTTTGACAGCAATGTAGGTGTTACCATACCTCATTTAATGGAAGCAAGAAAACTAGCATGCCGGTAGACTGGGCATGTGGCTAGGCCTGATGAGTGAAGTGCCGCTGAAGTGCTGGCTGTAGCTGAGCAGATGACTTGAATATCAGACATATTGCGTAGGGCTCCGTCCGTCTCCGTTCAAGTCGAGCTTCGCCTTGATGTAGGAAATCTTGCTATGCTACGTTTAAGGTTACTACTATTCTTTT
The DNA here is from genome assembly GCF_046254945.1 of Alosa pseudoharengus. Lineage (NCBI taxonomy): Eukaryota > Metazoa > Chordata > Actinopteri > Clupeiformes > Clupeidae > Alosa > Alosa pseudoharengus. The sequence goes on from NW_027468609.1 coordinate 25,920,368, forward strand.
CATAAGAACGCTGTTTGAAATCGTTATTTTTCTTCATAAGTCGGCACCCATTACCGGCACATTAGCTACTTTGTTGATCGTCTTGACTTTCGAAGTCACGTGTAGGCTACAGGCAGTGCAAAACACGTAATCTCATTTAGTGGGTACTATCGCTAATAACCGTACTGATGTCAAGTGTACTCTCCTTTCCTGACGCCAAGCTCCAATAAACTCATTAAGGGCTCTGTGTTTTTCGGAGTTCTTGTAGGCCACATTTAATGAGCACCCAACTGTTTTGTGTTGAGAGACGACAGCGTTCATTACCGATGCCTGTGAGGTGCGATTGCTAATTCCTTTCTAAAACCCTTTGCCAAGTTGACCACTGAAATTAGTATTTTGTATTCCAATGACTGCAATGACAACTTGGACTCCTAAGGAAACATTCATTGTTTGGAGTCATTGTAAAAGTTGAGACCACATCCTTGTTCACTTCTGTAATACAAACAGTCCTACCTATTTGCATCGGATTGTTAAGCATATCTGAATAATGGACATGATGTGCTAGGTCTGCAGTAGGCCTACTCCTGTGAAATATCAAGTGTGACATGGCTTTGGTATGAGATCGTAATCATGCTTAGTTCTGTCTAAATTCTTCCAAGATGAAAGACAAACAGACAGTCATGCCATGTTGACATTCCAGCATAGGAGGTGAGGAAGTAGGCTAGTTCGGGAAGAAGGACGCTCAAGGTTTCCCCCCCTTCCTCTCTATCCCATCTCCCTCCCGACCAACCACATCCCTGATCCGCTCTCTTCCACTCTTCCTCTCACGCTACGTTTTTCTGTTGCCTTGGACTCTGTTTCCTGTTTGAATAATCACTCATTTTAAAGAGTCACACTCTGGAGAGCAAGCAGTCTGAAATGCTCTTATGGAATTGTTCTGTTCTTTGTCACTTAGCTCCTGCATCGCCCCATTTTGTTTCTTTCTCCATCTCAAACACACACACACACACACACACACACACACACACTGACATCTAAACTGTTCAGTTGGTAGAATTTCTGTTCTCTTTCTGGTATGTAGATCTATAGGATGACATTTTTCAGGTGAGGCAAACACATTTTTAGCTGATAATGTGTATACTATACATATGTTTTTTTTTTTCTCTCCCCAGAACAATCCTAAGCATTCTAGTCTGTCCAAGTCCTTCCACATGTGACTGATGATCACAGACAAGATGCTTTGCAGCGTGGGTTACATGCTCTTTGCCGGCATCTCTCTGAAACTCTGCCTTTTTTGGCAGCGTGCATCCATGACTGTGCGCCGGGCAGCTGTTTGTAACCTGATCCTCATAGAAATTTACTGTGACGCATCACGTTTGCTATGACTCTAAATACAGACGTAGCAGTTTTGTCAGTGGACAAGTGCTTTAATCTGTAGTTGTCATTGTGGTATGTGTGTTCAAAGTCTTAAGCTGTGAGTTTGGGTGACTCAAGTCTTGTTTAGTCCAGCTGCGTTTGACACATCGCTGTTTATTTATATGATTGCAATCAAACGCTGTTGTTTCAGCTTATTTTTCCTCTTTATCGGAGGACTTCCAGCTTGACCTCATGTTGGTTTGGCTCCTGAATAGTCATGGAATGGGACTGGAGTCAATTTTTAATGAAAAGGAATTTCATTGGAGGGTTATTAGGTTGTGAGTTGCACTCTCATACAAGGGGCAAGGAGGCAACAGGCTTCATGTGCAAAATTGGTCTGAATTCTCACAAATTAATAAAAAAAAGTGGTAGTTAAGATCACAGGACTGTTCTGTCCATTGTTAGTAACTGGGCTCAGACAGACCTGGCTCATGTTTCAGTGTAGATGTACAGTTTTGTTAGGCTACAAGTTGAAAACTTTTTGACAGGATGTCACAATATACTTTGATCAGTGCCTCATTGTCCACTAGACTTTTAGAGATTTTCAATTTCTATGCGTCATGACAACATCGATATGGAAAAAATAAAAACAGAAAAGGCAACGTTATTGGACATGAGAGTGAACATTTTCCCACCGATCAATGAGCTGGCCAATTAAAGCCACTAAAAGGCCTGAGTGTTTATTTAATGGAATACCTAAGCATGTCTTGGTGCGGCTGTTTGGTATCCTCACATTTATTCTGGTCCCTGTAAACTTAATTAAATTACCATATTTTCATTGAATGTGGGCAAAGCAACGTGCTACTTTATGTTCACATGGTAATTGCAGGGTTCCTACGCAGTATGGAAAACCTGGAAAAGTATGAAATTTGATTTGAGTAATTTCCAGGTCTGGATAAGTATGGAAAAAAGAAACAAGGGTATGGAGAAATATTTGTGTTTCCAGACTATTGCATCTACAGTACTATGCTTAATCACTTCACTCAGGTCATAATGAACCATTCCTACTGAGTAGGAACTGAGTACCGTGTAGCTTAACTGTCAGTCCACATCATCAATTGAATGGGGGTCCTCAGAAAAAAATCTCTCCCACAAGGGGACTTTGGTACAAAAAAACCCTGTTCTATGCACATGCCCTATTGTGCACTGATATGTTTGCGTAGCTCTGCTATTTTCTGCTAAAACACTGGTAGACTTTATTGATTTTGTAAAAGTTACCAAGACATGGATACTGCATTATCTGATAAACTTTTATTGCAAACAAATAATACTGATTACGGTGAGGCCTCTGCCAGCAGTGCACTAGTCTCCAACATACATGTATGTAGGCTATGCTGTATCTACAGAGAACTAAAAATGTGAGTGCACCTTCCAACACAGCGCTTCCCCAATGAAAAGTATCCAACAATGGGCAAGTGTTTTCTGAGAGCTAACAAGTTAATAATAAACATTATTATACAGCTCTTCAAATGCTAAAAGAAAGCTCCATTGACAATGTCTAGAATATGGTCAGAAAAATCTACCGAGAAGTTTGAATATTTGAGTATGGAAAAAGTATGGAATTTTAAAATGGAAAATGTGTAGGAACCCTGTAATTGGTGCCCTGTGACATCAGCCAGTGAGGATGCTGTTCTCAGAGGATGGGGAAGGAGGGTTTGGGGGCTGGGTTTGTCCACATGCAGCCTGCCTGTGGGCCTGGCTGTGCAGTGAGTAGTTGTAATGGTGGTGGTGGCGGCGGTGGTGGCGACGCAGGCGTTAGAAGGGGGCCAAAGCGCGATATTGACCCGCCAGAGGGAAACCCTGACAGGGCAGATTTATTCAGTGTCGTGCGGCCAAGCAGAAGCAGATTGTGCTGAAATATTGATGTCCTCCTCGCTGCCACTAACAGCAAGAGAGCTCCGGCACACAGTACCATACTGCACCGCACTGCTATGCTACGCCGACTTTTCTCTCTCTCTCTCTCTCTCTCTCTCTCTCTCTCTCTCTCTCTCTCTCTCTCTCTCTCTCTCTCTCTCTCTCTCTCTCTCTCTCTCTCTCTCTCTCTCTCTCTCTCTCTCTCTCTCTCTCTCTGGCCTGCACTGCGACGGTTTGCTCAAGGTGATGGGTAGCAGGCATGCCAAGTATTTATATCTCAGACAATTTTTAATTTCTCTGTGGCATGCTCCGGGTCTTTGACTTGGGAAGATGAAGAGGTTGCGTGTAAGTGCCATGTGTTATGTTTTTATACGGACAGGTCGTGCAAGCAAAGGTACACCCCAGGAGGAAACATTACTCCCAAGGGGAATAGCATTAACCATGCTGTACCGTAATATCCTTCCACTTCCTTTGCACTTAGAATTGGCTGAGCGGCAATTCCAAGAATGCTTATATGTCACTCTTGATGGTACTTTTCCCCCTTCACTCCCATGCTCCCTTGAGATGATAGGGACCAACAGATCTCACTCTTGCCATTGGCTGATGTTTTTGTCTGCACTGTTGCTTGGCGACATATCCCCTGGCTGGATAGAGATCAGCATCTAAGTACCAGTGGGCCTCTCATTAACAAGGGCCCATTTTAGTGTGCCATTGTTGTAGGACGGATTACATTTACTTCAGATAATTAACATGATGTACTTTTGAATAAGTTGTCTACTGTAGTCAGGGCAGATCCCCCCCCCCTTCTCCGAGTGAGGGATTTGGGGTTCTCAGCCCTTAACTGGAAGGCTGTGAACTGTGGGAGGCCCATTCTGTCCTAGTAGTGGTTTGCATTTTTGGTCATCTGTGATCACGTGTTGGCATTAGCTCGTTAAGTATGCTTGAAAGGTTATTTTGTGATTGACTAATAAAGCGAAGCTCTTGCACACCATGGTGCTATTCCTCATGGTAGCTTCAGAGATTTCTCATCAAAGAGCTGGGACAGGGTGCCCCCCCCACACACAAACACACACCCACTAGTACATGCATGATTTTGTGTATCCTCTTGCCATAACACTCACAGAAAGCCTTGTGTTCTTGCACCCATTGGGGCTTAGAAGTCTTGCCAAGAACAATTTCCTCTTCACTCTGGTGTAAGTCTGCACATGTCTCAACAGTAGTTTAGTCCTGAGAACAATCATTTGAAGGCACAGTAGCTTTTGCAGTCCTAGTTTTGACATTTTCCATCATGAGGCTGACTACAGATGATAAGGCTGCAAAAAGGTGGTCTTCATCTTCTATGTGCCAGGCACATAGAAGATGGCAATTCCAGTCCTAGAGGGAGAGCTAAGAGTCTTGGAACACAATCAACAGGTTGTCTGTGGTGTTATGGTGCAGCCGAATATGGCAAAGCCACCATCGCATAGCATCTGCTAAACGTCACTTAAGGATCCGCCATGGGCCTTTGATCTTTCCCTTTGGGGTTTGTTTTAACAGTGAATAATTACTGCAGACACTTGATGATGTCTGGCATTGGGTGTGAACTAGGTTTCATGGATGGTGGAGGTGGAAAAAAACTGATGGTTACTGAGCCATGGCCTCATGGTTCCCCTCACCAGTTTGTAAATACACACATTATAAGCAGAAGTGTCATGTTCTAGATCAACATGCAGTATCAGTTCTTTTGCAACATCAGGAAATGGTTTAGCGAAAAAAAAAAAAAAAACGAAAGAGTTAAGCAAGATTGTACCCATGCCACCGCAACGCCTTCTTTACACCGTGCTCTTGTGCCACAGATAGCAACGTCACAACTTCCCCGTCACATTGGGTAAACATTGTGTTGCCGTCTCAACGATAAACCCTTGGCAGACAGACAGCCTTTAGAGGGTGGGAGAGCACTGCCTGTGGCTGCAGGAGGAGTGTGTCTGTCTGTGTCTGTGTGTGTGTGTGTGGACAAAGACTGTGAGTCTGTCTCAAATGGTATACTTACGTGAGTACACTTTCGTGTAGTACACTATGTGCACTGTGTGCTTACTGGCGGAGTGCGCAAATTTTAACAAAATAGTATTGTCTCATATCAAACACTAACTCCGTGCACTTCACGGAAATGACGATCGCAAACATTTTAACATAATTTTATTGGCGTCCTCAACTCGACAGTGACATGGTCATACTGTGTCAAAACATGAACCGTTATGTTATAACTTGCTTGTACCTCCGTAAAGTCTGTTTTCCACTGCTGCTGCTTCAGCTTTCTCAACCGCGATTTCCACGAGTTTGAAAACGCTCCCTCCCCTTCCGCTATCTGGCCAAGATGGTGTCCGTTAAGGGCGAAAAGTGTCCAGCGTTGCACACTCAGCTTTTTGACCGTTATGAGTGCACCATCCGGGAACTTGCAGCGCCCTTCGTGTCGTTGGAATTGTCAGTGTGAACACTCTCATGCACTCAAATTAGGTATTGTAAGTGCAGAAGTACGCGATTTGAGACAGGCTCTGTCTGTTGGCTGTCACTCCGAGAGCCCTCCAATGGGCTTTAATGATGAAGGCCCAGCCTGGCTTCAGGAATCAAGATGGCTAGACCAGAGAGGTATCATATAAGCCAAAAACATGCTATCCATTACATGGATTATTAGGGACAATAAACAGGCCTTCACCTGTTATTGATGGGCACATTTGCAGTGCCAATAAACTAAACATTTCTTGGCAAGAAGCATAGTTGCATTCCACCAGAATATGCTCACTGCAATCATGCTTTCAGGACTGTCCAGTTTTGAGATCATTGTCACACTGTTTATGTCTGCTTGTGTAAACACAATTAACTGTCTTTTTTGACAGGAGAGAGCTAGTTTTAAACTAATTTCCACGCTAGGAGATAATCCAGGACTGGAAGAAAGGGGATCAATGAGTTGAACTCCCTCCAAATCCACGATTATCTCATCTTAGCGTTGTCATTCTCTTTTCTTTGGCCTAGTCCCGTGCACCGTTTGTGTGTGTACAGGCAGATTGGTGGCCTGCTGTAATAAGGGGAAGCTCTGGTGAGACTAGCCAAACACAGGAAGAGGGTTGGCTGCGAGAGAGAGAAAGAGGACTGGACTGGGCTCCATGGAAGCCTCCACGTGGTTGTGTGTTTATGTTCTTGCTTTTCCTAAGAGAGCTCTGTCTTTCTTTCTCAAGCACTCGCTCTCACTCTCAAAAGTAAGTGTGTGTGTGTGTGTGTGTGTGTGTGTGTGTGTGTGTGTGTGTGTGTGTGTGTGTGTGTGTGTGTGTGTGTGTGTGTGTGTGTGTGTGTGTGTGTGTGTGTGTGTGTGTGTGTGTGTGTGTGTGTGTGTGTGTGTGTGTGTGTGTGTGTGTGTGTGTGTGTGTGTGTGTGTGTGTGTGTGTGTGTGTGTGTGTGTGTGTGTGTGTGTTGGCTGCGCTCAAAACTGTAGTGTCACACACAGAAAGAGACAGAGGCTAGAGTGTGTGTTGAGAGAGGGGGGGGGGGAATGAGAGAGGGCGACAGCGGGAGGCCTTTTGTTGCCATGCCGGATCAGGCTGTTGGGGCTGCCTGCAGATGGTGAAATGTATACAAGCCTTTTGGCAGGGACTCACAGGTGGTGCCGAGACACAGAGGTGAAACTGCTATGGGGAGCTGAGAGACAGACTCTAGTGTCGTCTTTTCCCCCCCTTTCTTTGAGGCCATTGCTGCCTGAGGTACGAGGAACTGATATTATTTGTGTGTGCAAGTGTCCGAGAGTGTCTGTGTGGAGATTCCGTACTGTTCCTCGAACATGGTTCATTCATAGAGCTGCTGGTGTCCCGGGGGGTGGAACAGTATCTTCATTCAGCTTTGTTCCTTCCTGCTGACTGATGTTCAGAAGCCATATTGTATCAGTAACTGGTAGATAATCCTACTAAGGCCCCGTCCACACGGAGACTCTTTTTGGGTTAAACGCACCGGTTTTGCTTCGTCTTGGTCGATCGTCCAAACGAATCCTGTAAACGCACAGCCCGAAACCGCACTTTTTTGAAACCTGGTCCCAGGGTGGAAAAATCTGAAACCGTAGCCCTTGTGAGTTCGTTTGGACGGCGAAACCGCATACTTGCATAGGCTCAGCTGCCCTGGACTTGACACAAGTTTATAGTATTGCCTAACAATAGTTTTCATACATGACATTACCTACGATTACACTCAGTAGGATAAATATCACAACTGGTGCTGCGCAGCGCCAATACCTTATGACTTGGTGGACTGAATAGTGCTTTCCCCTGTGTTTTTTTGATGCATTCTAGCTACTGTCAGTGACGCGAGAGAACTAGTCAGAAGTCATTGGAAGTGCGGTGTAAGTTTAAATTAATTTGTGCGTAGTGCTGGTGTCATTCATTTATTTTGAATGTCTTACAACATAAATAAATGCATTCACAGTCTAGTGAAGTCAAATATGAACATACCAAGACGCCTAGAACTCATGTTAAGCCGATGAGAGCACTAAATGCGAATGCGCAATTTGATGCAGGCAAAAGTATCTCGGCTGTTACTAACGAAGGTATTATAGCAATATTATAAATGTGGCGACGGAATAGCCACATAGAAAATAGAAAACAATAGAAAAAAGATCGGTTTGGTACGTAATGTGGACTAGGCCTGAGGTTTCCTTGTACTAGTCATTTTTGTCGTAGCCTATTCTGTCTGTTTGTATAGCCTACAGCACCGCAAGCTTTGGTCAATTTCTGTAAAGAAACAGTGCCACCTATAGGCCTGGGATATGAAGTAACGTGTTGAGTCGTTGAGATGGATCCGTTTGGACGCAAATATTCTTGATACGGTTCCAGGGAAGACGGAGGAAAAAAGATCGGTTCGGTACGTGTGGACTAGGCCTAAGTTGCAATACTCAGATTGTTTTTTTTTTCTTCCTAACACTTATGCTTGACATCTTGTCATAGGATAAGGTAGATAACTACATGGTTGCTCAGTATCACATTGTATGGAACACTCAGTTGGTAACAAAATATTCACTACAATAGAGTTTTTTTAGTTTTTTTGTTGCTGTTGTAGCATTCACCATTAGAGAGACACTTCTTCTTGGTTTCACATCGGTGAAACCACCTGATCAGAACTTTTCACTAAAAAACACAATTCACTGAATAATGACTAATCCCAGTAGGTCAGACAGTAAGAGCTCAATAGAAACCTTCTGTGGACAAATGGCATCTCCCATGATGCATCTCATGGTAAAGCTCCGTGGGAGGCGCCCCCCCGTGCGTTCATAGAACAGACACACACTGCTGATGGAACCGAAATGGCAGCCTCCCGTGTTACCGATGGCTTTTGCCATTGAATTGTTTTGAATTACAGTTTTGATCGTGCAGCGGCAGCCAATGATGAATGAGCTCTCGGCAACAATGAGGGCCTTTGTTGCCTAGCAAAGCAGCCTCATTGGTGGAGGGAGTACCGATGTACAGGTCCCATTGCCGCGCTGGTACACATGCACGTTGCTGGGTTTTGGTCCGCAGAAGGCAATCTGTGACTGGATCTGAGAGGATGTGGTGTAGAACAGTATCAGCCTGTGAATCTCATAGCAGTTTTGTCAAGTAGTCTATTCCTGTTAGATAAACTTAGTTACAATTTGTTAGTACATTTGTGATTCTTCTCTTGATGTTGGTCTTAGTAGTAGTAATGGAATTAGTAATAATAGTAATGTAGGCCGTAGTAGAAGTAACGTAGGTTTTGACTGTAGAAATGCAAGTCTTGGTAGTGATTGTGTTAAAAGTAGGATCTGCTGAGGAGATGTAGTCTAAATATAGTCACATTTAAATTGAAGTCTGGCCTTTTAAATGCAGACTTTTTGTTGAAGTTTTCACTAACAATAGAGTACAACTTGCAGCATCCTTACTGAGCAGTTTGTTTCTTGTAGTGGAGTCAAGTTCCCACTCCTGTGGCAGTAATGTTTAATGTAAGGCTGTAAAACTTAAACGATTGTCAGACTCATTCTGTTTGCCCAGTTGTGTAAAATACCTTTTGTTCTGCTGCTGACCCCGTGACTCGCTAGAATTGTAACTATGTCTGGTGTCGACCCTGTTTTGTATATTCTATCCCTTCTGGTTGCTACAACGCTATAGGCATTCTCACAAACATCAGGTGATTTTCAGACATAACAATGATCTTGACATAAATGCTACGGCTCATTGATTGTCAGCTCAACGTCTGTCTGCCTTTGGGTTGTTTGTAAACACCATCTCTCTCTGTCTGCATGTCTCTTTCTTTCTCTCTCCTCTCCTCTCTCTCGCTCTCTGCCTCTATTTTATTTTTTCGTTTTTCCTGACCTGTCGGATTTAATACATTCACCTCTCTCTTAGCGCAGGACTAGATTGTGCTAGCAGCGCTGTGTGTGGGGCTTCTGTGGTTCACCAATAGGATTTTGTATGATGTTTGTGAGTTTCAGACTGTACCGTCACACTCTCTTACGGCCACTGTTGCAGCGTATGTTTGGTTCGAGCTGACTGATGGACTACTGAGGAAACCGCTTTTGCATCTCTCACCACAGTGGTTTTGTTTGTGGGCTTCTTACTTGGATGAACTACTTTGGTTTGGATTCTGTAGTTCCATAGCAGTGCTTCACATGACATCCCACTCAGTGGCCAGTTATATACTTTTGTTGTCAATCTTTGTTCTCCCAGCTTTACTGGCCCATATGAGACGCAAGTATATCCCATATATCATATATGGTATTTTCCGTTGCCAGACCGCTGTCATGTCTGGTAATTCCATTCAGCAGGCAAGCATATAAAATGCACCCTGTTTGCCATATATGGGTTTACAGTGCCTTGGAACACTTTTTAATTTCCTCTGTGTAAGCTGAATATGAGACAGATGTGTGAATGAATTCTTGTAACCCTTTTGAAGTCATCGGGAGTGTGTGTGTGTGTGTGTGTGTGTGTGTGTGTGTGTGTGTGTGTGTGTGTGTGTGTGTGTGTGTGTGTGTGTGTGTGTGTGTGTGTGTGTGTGTGTGTGTGTGTGTGTGTGTGTGTGTGTGTGTGTGTGTGTGTGTGTGTGTGTGTGTGTGTGTGTGTGTGTGTGTGTGTGTGTGTGTGTGTGTGTGTGTGTGTGTGTGTGTGTGTGTGTGTGTGTGTGTGGTGGGGGGTTCTTAATAAACAAACAGGCACAGGAAGTAAGCTCATATCCCATAGTGTGCCTGCAATCGAGACACTGAAGAGTGAGAGGAAGTGGCTGATTGGAATCTGGTGCTTTGTGACGTCACAAATCCATAGCTACTTACCTAATGTCTATGTGATGTTCAATGAGTCTCCGGTTGGTGGAGGTGTGCCTCATAAAATGATGAATCATGCCACTTTATTGATCGTCTTCTCTGAAGGGTTGAGACAGCGCCTAGTCCTCGACCTCTAACATCTAAGCTAATGTACTTTTGGTAGTATAAGGTTATTCTGAACAAGGTGCATTTGTTAGAGTGCATAAGCCTGCGGTGTGCTGACAAATAATTGCACTTAAAAAAAAAAGAAAAAACACAAAGACCTCATTATATTGAGACCACAATTTGGGATATTGCCTCCGCTCAAAGTGACATTTTATGAGGGGAGGTTGTCTTCTGTGGCAGTACTGGCTACTGGTCATACTGAAAAAAACATTGAAAGAAAGAGAAAATAGCTCATTTCCTGTTTAGAATTTGCCCTGGCCAACTCCCCTGTTAGGGTCACTAGTAAAACGCAACCCAACAGGAACAGAAAAGTTGCTTGTTTTTGGGCAGCCATATTGGAGAAGCTGGGTTGGATGTGGTATTTTGTTCCATGATGTAGTCTAAACTTGCATTGGGGTGGGGGTGGGTGGGTGGTTGGGTTGTTTCTCCTAGATTGTAGATGTTAATTTCAGTGTTTGCTTTTGGATTATAAATGTTGCGGCTACCCTCATAAACTCAATAAACCCCCTTGGAAAGAACAAACATAATGAATATTTGCTGCTTGGCCTGTGCACTGCATTCAGTAGAGCCCAGTGAAACAGTCACTCTGGCACGTTCCCCCCTCAGGTTTCTGTCTGTTTACAATGCACATTTAATTTTTATTGAGTTCTCTTTTTATTCCTAGTGTTTTGTTTTATCCAATAGCAGTGTAAAAGATGCAAGCCTATATCACCTTCCTAAAATAATGGCAGGAGTAAGTTTTTGACAATTTGTTTTTTTTGCTTAAATCATCATCATTCAATTTTTGGTTGACTTTTTTTGTGTGTTTTCTAAGAAAAATGGAAGGTGAAGATATGTTACCACCATTGACACAGGGAAAAGTGTATAAAGTTGAGTTAGCTTGGGCCTTGGTGTGTTGCCCTCAGACATTTTTTAAATCATACCTGTCATGTCATGTTATATAATGGCAGTTTCAAACTTCATTTTGAAATACCTTTTGCTACTGAAGTGTGACAAACTCTTTTTATGTGATGAGATCCCTCACGCTTGTTTTTGGAGGTCCCCTCCTGTTTCTTGGGCTTTTTGAACAACAGTTTCCTCCGCCATGCTAAGCTCACTGTGGAGTACACATTGTGGTCAAAGCCGTGCTTTGTGTTCCTCCAGCCAAGTAGATAATGTCCTCTGACTCGTCCACTGCCGTTTGCGGTCGATGGTGTGAATTCGGAAGTGTTGGACCTCGAAGCGCATCAACACTTTTGAATTCCGTGCGGCTGCATGTAGCCTCGCCAGGAAATGTGAGAGAGGAAGAGACAATGATGTAGGCTAATGTTTGTATATCACCATACTACACCAGAGTTGCACTTTCATTTTATTTGTTTTCTAAAGGCAGACATATCTTTTCTGTGAAGATAAATGTTCAGTGGCACTATAGTAGCCATTTTGTAGTCTTATTATGTGAATGTTAATTGGTCCACTAGGTGTCTATGTTATGCTATGTGCGCACACCATATAAGGGGGAACCATCGTACAGGTGACAGGTGTTGCTTGACTGAGGGGGAGCACACAGTTTTTTGACCGCTTTGCTGTGGCAGGCCATACTGGCTGACAATACATTGTAGTGGTGTCAACAATAATCGATTCGGCGATGCATTGCAATGCGGGGCATGCACGATTCAGCATCGATGCGGCAACGTGCCATAATCAATTATGTCACTGTTTATTTTCTGGCCTTGAGTGGACAATAAAGTTGAAGTTTTAATTACTTCTGGGGGCATTTCCGGAGCAACGTTGTAATGACATGTGCAGCCTGTAGCTACATGCTAAGCGGCAGCACTAGCTAGCATAACAACAACACTAAAGAATCAAGAACGCACCCAAGACTAATAACGATTTTTATTCAGCCTATGGCTCTCAGCTTTTAAACGATGTTAGCCGTTAATTGCTGTGGCGAACGGTTCATGAGAAAAGTAAATAATATAATTCAATTTAATCATAAATTCTACTGAAGGTTCTGCGCTCATCTCCCTACCCATTCATATCGGTGGGATACTTCACGAACCCTTCGTTCAACATAACAAACCATATATCAGAATAAACAGCTGACCTTACCGAACAGAAAGGTGTAAAGCTGTCCCCTGTACAGTTAGTCGTTCCAGAGTAATCCAGTTTTGAATTTGCAGCAAATTTCGACATGCATGGATGTCTCTAAATTTGGGCTTTACGTTTTACAATGTGTTTACATTATTAAACTTATTAAAATGCCATACCAATACCCTGTACCATTCAATTTTATTTTATTTAATGATATTTATGTCAAAGATACAGGAGAGTAATAATACACACACCAGCCAATAAAATCTGTTGTTCAATATCTGACTGCTTATTGCCTCATGACCTCAACATTTGCCCTGTTGTGTGCAGTAGAATTTTGATGCATCGCAATGCATTGTAGAATCGAATTGAATCGAATCGTTACCTGGTGAATCGTAATCGAATCGTGAGGGCAGTGCCAATGCACACCCCTAATACATTGTGTAGTTTGTGGATGTTTGAACACTGTAATTTCATAAGATAAACTTGTGGTGAGCCATAAATACCTTTTAAACGGCATGTTACGTTTGGGATGCCTTTCATAGACACAAGTAACGCAAGTGGCTATATAGCGCGTCAATTAAGTGCCCAGTCGAGTAACCCCTCAGGGCTTCAAGTTTAGGCTGTGCCTCTACAGGCACAATAAGCTTACCTAATGTGTTTGAGTGGTCTCTGCCTTACAGAGGTCATGAAGTGTGTTAATGCCAACGCATGCATGTGAATGCCATCTGTGGATTATAGTTAGATAAACAGTGGCGGAGTAGTTTAAACGTCTCATGATCTCTCAACCTTAGGAGGACACGATTATCATCAATCTTCTAAAGCGTCTGAGTGTAGCTCTTGAGTTGCAAATTACTTCTGTGTGGAAAGGGAGGGAGTTGTCCTTCAGTTCACTCCAGAAGTCTTTGAACCCCTTGATGGAATATAAATAGGGTTGGGTATCGTTTGGGTTTTACCGGTGCTAAATCGATACTTTTAAAACGGTGCCGATGCCGAAACGGTGCCTGAACTGGTACTTTGTTTTTAAATTAAAATGGTCTAAAGGATGAATTGCTTTTTTATAGATAAGACAAATTTGAACATGAAATTGAACTGTTATATTCAATTTACTATCAATATCTCATTGCTCCTACACATAATACACAGTGGCGATTGCTGCTCTTTGGAACAGGGGAAGCTCTGATAAAAATGGTCAATTATTAAATTAATATTATTTAGGTGCTATATTGTTCTTTGAGGGCAAACATTTTCCCAAAACCCAGAAAGGCCAAACAGTAGGCTATAGAGTAAGCATGGCATCATGTAGCCTACACCGTTATATAGCGCTCTACGTAACTTAGCCTAAATACACAACTTAAACAAGTCACAAACTCTGTAACTCCACATTACGGTTTTATTTTCAGTAGCCTATGCTATTTACAAAGACCAATAGAAACCGACTGTATTGCTCCCAAATTATGAGAATTTGAGCTGCAACTTGCCTTGCCTCTCGACTTCACCTGTCAACACTAACGTTAACGCATCCCTTGAACTTGAACCACTTCCTGTCAGATCGCGACATATGCTGTCAATCAGAAAGAGTCCAGCCTCTATGACGGTTCCTCCAATCATCATACAGAAGCTCGGGGTCCAGGCCATCCCACTGTCCCATTCACTCCCAGAGACGCCGGGCTTCCCTGGAAATGACGATTTTGTGGCGCTTGTCCAATAAACGTGTAGCTTTTCTGCACTGAGACAAAGTCCTTTTTAGGCAAGTCCCTCCACTCGGCGGCCATATACCAACGTTTTATGGGCACTCATCGGGCACAGTCTTTGGGTCGAACTGCGCGTGCGCAAGGCTTCACGACACCAATCTTGCTCCAGCGGCGAGATCACAACGCATGATTGGCATGATGTCTTCACAACACACCATATGATTGTCTCAATGTATTCACATCACACCACATGATTGGCTCAATGTATTCACATGTCGACGTTTTGCCGAGGAAGGGGTGGGATATGTGTAGACAACGGCCATATTGGCGTGACAAATTAGCCCCATGCATTTCTATGGAGTATTTTTTGAGTGCTGTGTCTCCACATTAGAAAGTCTCTGACTGAGATCAGCCCACTCTGTAAGTGCCATTGAAAGTCCAGTGAAGCCGAGCGTCTATGGGTTTTTTGCATGTTTTTTTGATGGATCGTGTCGTCACAGCAATCTATTACGGGTGCGAAATCACGATAAATGACCGACAAAACCTTATTGCTGAACAAACTAGCCATGAAGATGAACATGTTTTCAACATGTAGTTGGAATAGAAGCTAATGTAATAGTGTTATTTGATGCGATTTTCCGTGATATTTTAGAGGAGGCTGAGCTTCCATTGTAGTCTTAGAGCAATCGCATCTGATAATACATTTAAATGTTAAAACAGCTTGCCATGGATGCACACACAATGGTAAGCTCTGCTTTCAAGTTTACCCTGTGTAGGCGGTTTGCCATAAGGCATGTTAAAGGTATGTTAAAACCGCTTGCCATAGAACCGCTTGCCATAGAACTTCCAGAACTTTAATGGACAACGGCATTTGCAAGCAAGCTAATCTAACAAGGACTCTACTTTCCAGTGAATTCAGTGTGTTCCCAAATGCTTCAAGAAATGTCATGTCTTCCCCCATAACACGCAATAGTTTTGAACATATTAGGCTACATTATGTCGGTGTTGAAGTGTTTAGATTCCCAGCGCTTGTAGTAACAAGTTAACAGCAACTATGGTTATGCGCTAACACCAGTCAGCTGAGTTTAATTAGCGATAACGGAGATGGTTCCGTAGCCTCTTTGACAGCTCAGTGACATCAGGTATGTAACCTATTTATGTTTTTGCCAGCTAACTTTTAACATGATCTTCATATTCATTGTGATTCTATATGGGCCTCATGCACATGAAATATTAATATCATGCCATTGTGTTGTTTAGAACACACCGTGAAATAAAGTTTTCACCTTACAACTTTGCTGATAACATTTCAAATAAATGCCAGTTAGCGCATTAGCAAGGATATTGTGTAAAGTATACTGTTGATGTTGTTTCATAGCATTTTGCTTGTGTGTAGTTAGGCCCACTGCTAGATTTTGACAGGAGCTCGTGATATCTAGTAAGCTACTTGGGCTCTCCACTCGCCTATGTGGTGCACCCCTCCGTTTATACATACAGACAGTGTTTATGTTAGCTAACTGTATCTGGATGTGTTGCTATCAGAGCAAGACGTTAGAGATGGCGAAATGAGGCACCAAATCCACGTTGTTATTCAATGCAGTTACTACCATTTGCGTCGGCACCGGTGCCATATTGTAACCGTGTTTCGGTAAATATAAAGGATGTGGAAGGTGGCTTCTGCTTCTCCCACAGCTTGCTATAAGTAGCAATCATAATAGAACAAAGCACCAAAAATTCCAAAGTAGGCTAGCAGTGTGCACTCCAGTGTTTTTTGTTCCCAACAGACGCCCTGGCTGTTGCCATTTGATGTCCCTGAAGCCTGGGAGTTGTCATGTTAAAAAAAAAAAAAAAGATGATAAATGATAATCTGCTGACAGGAACATCCGACAGAATTTATTATTTTTTTTAACCAGGCCAGATCCCAAAATCTCAAACATGCAGATCCCAGTTGTGACTGAAGAAGCAGGGTGATATTCAGACATAGACAGATTGGCAGCATATCTTTCCATTTTATGTAAGATGTCCTTGGGAGAAGGCCCATAAAACAAAATGAAAAGGGAGAGAGGGTATTTCATACGGTAACTACTGCTCAGTGGGTGCTCAGTTGACACGTGTGGCCAGCCCGGACCCTCCCTTCCCTTCCCTGGATGCTCACGCACACGCCACCTCCCAGCTTGGGTTCAGCTGCAGTGGTTGAGCTGAACCCACTATCCCCCTGCGTCCTCTAATTTGTCCTGTTTACGCTCCAGTTGAACGTCACAGGTTCTGTGGAAACTAATGAACTGCGGTGGCTGATCACATGGTTCCAGCTCCTTATCTGACAATTGGGGAACACATGTCTCCAAATGTCATTAATCCATCCTTAAAGATACAGCCCTCCATAATCAGACCTAAAATGCCTATGTAGGTGGCCCGCACAGCACTGCAACAATTATGCATTTTGTAGAGAGCTTTTGTTTTTCAAGAGATGGTTAATTTGTGTTGCATCTTTGATCTGACCTTATGAAATTCCTATCTTCTATGGCTTCATGCTACATGCTACACCTGGCTTTTAGTTTATAGCTCGAAAAAAGAAGAGGGTTGTTTTTTCCTTCCAAAGCACGCAAGTGTCTAGGCTAGTAGAAACAAACATGTACAAACATGTAACTCTCACCGGATAAATGCATCGATCAGGTGAATCAATGCTCTTTAGCAGAGCATCATGGAAGTTCCTGCCAGTGGCTTTCCACCAAACCTATGCCGCTCTCGCTTTTCCGTGACCTCATTTTCAGCTGCATGCACTGCCATAATGTTCTAAACTACGTTTTTCAGCAGTGAGTGGTCTGGCTAAAAGTTTTCCCCGTCTATGATTTGCACGGTCAATCAATGAAATGTAAACCCTTCCCCCAGTCCATGCACTTTACAGGGATTTTATCCTGCTGCAAGGATACTGAATACTGTGAATGAATGTCTTTGTGTTGCTGTGTGTGTCGCTTGCTAGACACTAGAAGAACAAAAACTAATCTGCCTCTTCAAAGTACTGGCGAAAGCCAGCTCTGTCATTTAAAAAAGCCCAGCTTAACTTGGTCTGTTATTGATCATTTGATCAATCTCCAGTCTCATTCGTAATTAGGAGGGCGGAATAGTGATCCATGAACCGTGACTGCTGTGCTAAATCTGTGTTGGTGGAATTTAGCCTTTCATGTTTTTCCATGAGATTAATTCAGAAGTCTATAGCACTGCAGGGCAGATGTACGAGGCATCATGGAACAGGCCATGTAACAAACTTTCAGTTACGGAGGTATCCCGTCCCTTGCTGTTGAAGTGCTTAGGTATTTGCGGACCCAGTAGTGATCTGAAAGCTGCTAAAGC
Source organism: Alosa pseudoharengus (assembly GCF_046254945.1). Taxonomy (NCBI): domain Eukaryota; kingdom Metazoa; phylum Chordata; class Actinopteri; order Clupeiformes; family Clupeidae; genus Alosa; species Alosa pseudoharengus. The sequence goes on from NW_027468609.1 coordinate 25,938,182, forward strand.
ATGCATGTAGTGGGGGATCAGTGGCTTGCAGCTCACAGCCACATGTTAGTTCAGCTGAAATGGCTTCTCATGTTACTAGCACACACGTTTGTTATTTATGTGCTACACTGTGGAATGAGGATGTTGGCCTATGGCATCTGAGTGAGTTGCTGGTTAGTTTTGAAATCCGGGTCGAAGAAGTGAATTTCACAAGACCGAGTTAAGTCTGATGTCAATCTTGAGGACGATGTTAAATTCACACCTTTTTTTTTCTGCGCATCTTAGAATCAGTATTTTGCAAAAATATTACCAATGGATTTCAGTGATCTCACTGTTCTCCTATGGATGAATGTAAACTGTATCTGAAGCTTGCCCCGTACATTGTATTTTTAGCCTTTTTAATAAATGCTATTTTAAAATATTTGTTGGCTCTGGAGTTTGTCTTCCTAGTGCATTGAAGAGGCTTACAGGCTACTCACAGTGATTGGACGAGGAGTATGTATGACCTACATGTGTGTGAAAAGTAGGTAGACGGTCAGGCACTTTGCCGACATGTGAATACTGAGCGTCGTCTTTGGGGGTGCACACACTTCAGAGGTTGCATTCCTTCTCTGTAGAGGTCAACCTGCTAAATTCATAGCTCTGCTCACAGGGGGGCTTGAAACAAACGGTAGTTTCTGGTCCCATTCTTCAAGAAGAATAGACCTCCGTGATGGCAAATTAACATGCCATGAACTCGAATGAGTTATGCATGGACAACGATCTGGCAGTCACGAAAGAGGGGTAGAGATGACCAGTCCGTTAGAGGTGGCACCTTTGCACTCTCCTCATTTTTTTTTTATTTTTTTTTTTTTTTTTTTTTTTTTGGCCACATCACCAACCCAGCTGTTGAGACTTTGGATGCCAACAACACAGATTAGAGGGAGAGACTTTTTTTTTTGGCCAGAATTCTGCTGTGTAAACAGACGTCATCCACACAGCACGTGTAAACTATTTTCTACTCATTAATGCCTCAGAAGTCAAGCTGGAGTCTTAAAAAAAAAGAACTCCTATCCAACACACTCCTATTTCCCGCATGTTGTCTTGATCTGTTATTGGTTGACGTATTTAATATATGTGGTCGGCACAGCGCAATGTGGGATAGATTCACATGTTTCTCCAGTCAACGCACGCTTTGTTTCGTCACAAGCTCATGCCGCGGCATTTCGTCTTGAGTTGGCAGCCCTTTTGAACAGATCTGTTTTTCCCTAAGGGGGGTTTGGGCATAATCCTCTGATATTTTCTCCTTGAGCAGCTTCTAAAATAAGTCCACCCACGACACAGCTATAGGAGATGGAGGGGTTGCGGTGGTGGTGGTGGTGTGGTATGAGGGTGTTGCTGGTTAAGTGAGAGGAGTCAAGTGCTCCTCACACATGCTCATATGCCATAGCTCTCCGACAACGGTGTGATTCAAGTCTGATTAGCAGCATGGCGGAAAGTATCTGTGGAGCTTTTAGTTAAATTTGACAGGCCATTCTGAGCAGGATGGGGATTTAAACGGTGATGAAGGTTTTAAAGTTTGATTCGGTGCCCGTGGCTCCTCCCCTCTCTCTGTGTGAATTCTATAAATAAAGGAGTCACTTGTTCTGGGAGACTTTCCCATTCATCACCCTCTTTATTAACAGAGAAGCCCATCTTGTACAGTTGTGCTCATAAGTTTACATACACGTGCTAAAGTTGACTAAAAAGAGGAATAAAAAATCTTCTTTTGGAAATTGATCTAATGCCTTAATTAAAAACAAATAGGAAATAGCCAACCTTTAATGACACCAATTTTCTTTGTGAATGAATAATGTATTGTAAATAAATAAATGTTCTTCCATAAAATACAGGGGCTCATAAGTATACATACCCCTATGTTAAATTCCCATAAAGACAGGCAGATTTTTATTTTTAAAAGCCAGTTATTTCATGGATCCAGGATACTATGCATCCTGATAAATTTCCCTTGGCCTTTGTATTTAAAATAGCCCCACATCATCACATACCCTTCACCATATCTAGAGATTGGCATGGGGTACTATCCATAAGACCATTGATGGAAATTAATTGTATGACCATTTCTTGCCCAGACTGGATGGAGGCTTAGCCTCATTTACATTGAGAGCGTATTCTCTCTATGCCTTTGATCCATTCAATGCAGATGTAGGTGTGAAATACTTCCCACTGGCTGGGTACCATCTGTTCACAATCTCCTTTATTCTGTCTTTGGAGTAGACAAAGACCATGGGCTAAACCTTAGCTGAATTATATGTTTGTGTTATTAACTGTAAATGTATTCATGTTTGGTATCATTTTTATAGTCTCAGTACAAGGAGTATAATGAATTAAGTGTAAGAATGTTTAGAACATCCTGTATAACATTTCTACCTGAGGAGCCTGCCTAGTGTGTCAATGGTAAGGGGGGGTGTTCAGGTGTGTGTAGGTGTGTCTGGGTGTGGCTGACGGAAACGGCGGGAAGAGGAAGCCAATCAGAGGAGGTTGTACCCATGATCACCACGTGGACCACACCCTTGCAAATTGAGCATAAAAGGCCGGCCTCTTCCTGTAGTCTTTAGAATTAAAGTTGAAGCTTCCGAGCTGAAAGCTGTATTCTCCCTTGACGCGCGTTATTGTAAAGTAAAGCCTGAATCTTGGATATCTGGAATACTGCCGAAGTCTGCTGTGTTTTTGTCAAGTAATTACATCCACCTACAATTACTTTCACCATCTCTCAATGCAAATCAAACCAGCTATTAGGCTACCTGAAATAAAACCATGCCAATCTCTAGGTATGGTGAAGGGTATGTGATGATGTGGGGCTATTTTAAATCCAAAGTAATTTGTTTTTTCAAGAGTAGTGAACTGTTCAACAATACCACTTGGTTCGAAGAGTGTTTTCTGAGCCATGAGTCATTTGGAGTAATTAACCAAATCGGACTGATTAAATATAGATCTGCACAGGCGAGCTAGCATGCATGTTCTATTTTTTAGGGCAGACCTTGTGCATGCTGGCAGGGGAATAAGAGGGGTAGCAGCTCTTTCCGTGCAATCAACACGTCTGACAGCTGCTCTGTTTAAACTTTACCAATGGTGCTAGACAAGCACCATACAATTACCATAATAGTCCAGCACACACATTAAGAATACATAGATCAAGTCTGTGACGCTCATTCTATTTTCAGGACCTTCCAGTAATAAACAGTTGACATGGCTGCTAATTTGCAGTGACCATAACATATGGTCACTTTCTATTGTAGTGTGGCTACTAAAAACTCAGCACTGGTGATACAGATTGATAACAAAAAATAGGCCCAAACAATGGCCTAGTGTCCAATGACACAACCACGTTGTAATGAAGTATTGACCGCCATACTAGAGCTACACTCTGGGTTTTTTTTTTTTCCATTAAAGAAGCAGGATTTTTTTTAATTAAATAAGTATAATAAGATGGGTAGGTAAAGAGTTAAATACAAATTTGTTTAGTACAATAGATTTTATTATTGTCCTGTGATGTGGCTTTAGGTTAACCTTTTCTGAACGGTCACAGTGTTTTAGGGAAATGGTCCGTCTTGCTCTCTGTTAAGTGCAGTTCTGCTAGCATGACTTGAGGTAAACAAATCTTTGTTTATTTCATTGAAAAAGACTAGATTATGAATAGGGCCATTTATATTGGTTCCCAAAGACTGGGAACACCAGAAAAAACATCCGGGAAACACTGATTTCTATAATAGAGAATATTTTTTTTTAAAAAAAGCCAATTTATCATGGCTCGTTTTGATGGTTCATGCCTGTGTGGAAGATTTTGAACAGGTAATTTTTGTTCCAAGAAATACTGGTACCAACATTTAAATGGCGCCACATTTAATTAATATGCTGGCCTCTGGCCTGTGTGAAACAATCCTCCCTTGATGCAACTACTCACACAGCCGTTCACCCTCACCGCTCCTCTCTCATTTCATTTCAATGTCCCGAAGACTCCTGGTCGCCAAGATCCCTATTAATCGGAGTTTGCTGTCCTCTTTGTCTGTCTGGAATCGGAGGGGAGATATCCAGCGAGGGATGACTCCTGGATTGCCTCCGCGCCCCTCAGACATCCTGAGGGGACTTGACTCATGGCAGAGAAGGCTGAAAGCTGGTCAGGGAGGAGTGTGACTCACATCCTGAAGCGTACTGTCTTGCCCCCTTACTGAGGGATCATGTATTGTTCATGCTGTGACCTAATGATGGTCCTTTTCCTGCCTTTTGCTCGCTCCACCCAGTGTCCTTTTTGTCTTGTGTAACATAGCTGTAGAAGGGCATGTCCACCTTGTATGTGGAACATACATCAGTGTTTCCCATACATTGAGTTATTTGTGGCGGCCCTCCACAATATCAACATTGACCACCACACAATGATTTTCCAGGTTGTACTAAATTGTGCTTAAATCTGGTTAGCATCATAACCTGTGCTAATTTGTTAAAAGCTGTTGCATTCGAGTTAATTCTGCAAACCAACCACCACAAATGGAATTCAGTTCTCTGGGATACACTGTACATTGCTGCCAAGTGTAAACTCAGGCTGTTGTAGCCAGACCCTTGGATATTTATTCTGTGAGCAATACATGCTTACACTTAAAATGACCTAGAGGCTATGGTTAACCAAAAATGCCCCATCCCTTGGCTTTCTGCCCATTTCTTGCTGCCAAAGCCACGTCTGCTCTCTCAACCATTCACCTTCACCTCCCCTTCGCCTCGTGCTATGTACCTACACGGCTGTCACGTGGTCTCCTCCCTCACCTACCCTCTGGCTCGGCCTGCTCCGCCTCTCCTCCTCCTCCCCAAGGGGCCGGGTGTTGACAGGCCACGGATCCCAACAATGCTGCTCTTTCTTCTCTTCCTCTGCCCCGGGCCCCCGTCTCAGTAGCCACTATAGTCCTGCTGGTGCCAGGCTGTATGGTGGGGCTGTCATGATGCAGAAAGAAAGAAGGAGAGGGAGACGGAGGGAGGGTGATTTGAGAGGGAGAGAGAGAGAGAAGGAGAGGGAAGGAGGGTGATTGAGAGGGAGAGAGAGAGAGAGAAGGAAAGAGAGAGGGAGAGCAAATTGATGAGCATAAGGAAGAGCATAAGGGAGAGACAGAAGAAGAGTGAGAATAAGAGAGAAAGACGGATGGAAAGGATGAGCTTGATTGCAGATGGCACAGGTGAAGTTGGGCCCTGGCACCCCGTCACACGCCCTGGAGCACACGCCAGCAACACCGCGCGTGTATATTATTCATGCATCTTATTGTTCCTCTCCGCACCCACTGTAATAACCGCACCAGCAGTGCCCTTTCGCCGATCATACTGTGCCTCATTATGCCACAAATAGTGCTCACTTTTTGTTAGGCGGCGGTAATATATAGCAACGAGAACAGCCGTTGGAATGAAGACGGAGCATGTACAGCAGTTAAAACCATTGTTCTGGGATTGAAGCTGCAAAGTAGTGGAAAGCCCAAAAGGTGGCCTTTTTATAATTCATGTATCCATTGTCTGTACTCCGCATTAAGAAGATTCAGTCACAATCTCGTCTTTCGTCACATGCTGACCATATCCTGTAACCTGTAGTAGGTTTGATTTGTATTATACCGTGGTACAGGCTTGGTGCTTTGAACTCTACGGGTCTGGGTTTAGGCCCATCACCTGTGGAGAAAACACAAGTGCAGTGTTTTCATGAGGGCTCTCTTGCTGTTTCATCTCTACATATGTAGCAAAGCAGAGGGAAGATTACGCTGTTGTTTGATTCTCTCCAGTTTCCAGACAGATGGTTCTCCCATCAGATAGACAGGCTGCTCTCAGTTCATAGTGCAGGTAGTAAGTGCCTAACAGAATCAAGCCTCATCCACACAAGAACAAAATGTTTTGAAAATTATATTTTCTCTTTGCGTGTTCAAAAATGTTGCATCCACATCACATTGTTTCCTGAAATATCCTTGTCCAGATGGAAAGTCAGAAACTAAGTGCTAGCTAGCACAGGATCTGATTCATTCGAATGACCCTTTCATGCACCATGACACTGCTGTCCTCTGTGCCTAAAGTTAGTGTGGTCACTTAGTGATTATGATGACCGAAGGCCCGAGTGCTCCTCTGTCCTCTGCTCAGCTGTGCTGGATCAGCCATCGAGCTTGTAACACAACACGACCTCCGTTCTACCAGGCTGCCAATCAATAGCATCCCTTCCTCTCAAGGTCATCCATATGTCCGATAAGAGGCCCTTGTCAACACCTGCTAATGTTGGGGCCCGTTGAAAGCCTAAGGAATTTCTGGTTGTCTCGTCTTTTTTCTAAAAAAAACTTTTTTTGCCACCCAACTGATAGAATCCCTGCTGTATGAAGTGGCGCGGAGGGAAGTGAATGGGCCCTTGGTGGCTCTGGCTGCTTTATCATCCGCGTCAATCTCTAACCCTCTGTCCCCTACCCTGCCCTCCCACGATCCAATCTATCCCAACCCGATCCAATCCCAACCCAACCCCCTTGTCTGCTCTCAATCATTCACCACATCTCTCTCTCCATACCACACTCCAACTATGAATTGGCTGCATGAGTCTCATTGAACTCTCTCTTTTTTTTTTCCCCCCTCCTCCTTTTTCGATCGGCTCCCCTTGGGCAAGTGCTGGCATTGAGCGGGCCGCCAGTGCCATGCGTTTTTTTTTTTTCTTTCTTTTTTCACATGCACCACAAATAGTCAATCAGTAAAGCCATGCATGTGCAAATGTCATTGGCGGTAGGGGGTTTGGTGTCACCCCTAGTACAGATGAGGATGACGGCTGGAAGCCAGTTTTTTTTCCCGCTCTCTGTATTCTTTTTTTTTTTCTCTTCTCTTCTTTTTTTAAAGAGTGTTCTTTGTGTGAAGCTTTACGGGACAGGATGTTGTAAACCTGCGGTAGGGAAAGGGGAACCAGCAAGGGAGGTGTGGATTCAAGGGTGCTTCCCTTTGGTTGTCTCTGGGACGGACAGGTCTGTGAGTGACACATGGAATGTCAGTGGAGGGGGTCCTAGGGGACGGTTACTGGGCAGCGTTCGACGTCACAGCATTGTCTCAACACAGGAGGGAAGCTTCCTGTGTTTGACCTTCCACAGAGACCTGCAAGGATAACTTTTGCATCTGTGTGTGTGTGTGTGTGTGTGTGTGTGTGTGTGTGTGTGTGTCTGTGGTGTTGGGGGTAGGGGGTTCATGTTTGGTGTGTTCATCAGATAAACGGCACCAAGAGTGGTGATCAGAATCCAGTCCAAATAAACCACCCAGCACAATCACACATAGTGCTGCTGGTCTACAAATGCATTGTCACACCCATGCACACGACTCTCTCCCTAATCAGCCCTTGCTATCAAAACATCATTATTATAACACTAACAGTTCCCGGCTATTTTTGGGTCATTGTTGCTAATGGATGCCCATTGTCTCGTTCTCAGGAGCCGTTTGAAGATGGCTTCGCCAACGGAGAGGAGCTGACCCCGGCCGAGGAGGCGGCAGCCAAGGAGGCGTCCGACTCCAAGGGCGTGGTGAAGTTCGGATGGATCAAAGGCGTGTTGGTGAGTACGAAGAACAGCCGAGTCTGGTCACTGGTCAGGTGGGACGCCTTAAAGTAAAGTCAAGTGACTGGTATTTAGCAGAAGCTTTGTCTATCTAGTTGTCTACTGTATATATGTGTCTATCCACGGACTAGCAAGAGAATTTCACATGGGCCGACCGACTGTCAGGCAGTGATGCAACCACTGTCCCACTGTGTGATGCCTCACAGCTGAATTCACTAATGACTAAAGTTTGCACTTCTCGCATTTCATAACTTGTTGTGGAAAAAGAAGACACAATGTACATTTTTAATTCACACTCATTCTCAGAGCTTTTCAACTAGATCCAAACCTTTCACAAGATCCAAACATGTGAAAACCTGTTGCAGCAGTAAATATTGTGACAGGATTTTTTTTTTTTAAACCCCCAAACTGAAAACAGGATAAACCATGTGTAAAAATCATACACATTGCCTGTCTGTGGCACAACAAAAAATGTGCTTAGCAGGTCATTAGTTTGATATGTATCCTGTACCTTCAACTACAACTTAAGGCCATAACCTCTCTTTGGGCAATTAACGTTTGATCTCTCAATAGGGTGCCTGCTTGGAACCTAACGAACGCTCTGTGGAGTAGTGCTCTTGAACGTTAATGCCCGTGGAGATCCTTTGCTATCCCTTTCGCCCACTCAGCCAATTTGCTTTTGCCTGCTGAAGAGCTCCACATGGGTCTGAATAGTCGTGGAAATGGATTCTCCTATGCTTCCTTTCCCAGTCATTCATAGGCAGTGGTGCATTCATTGCTGACGTGCGTTCGGAGAGAGGTGAGCTTTGTAGCAGTAGACATTGGACAGTGAAAGCTTAACACCGTCATTTGCTCAACCCTGGAATATCATCACTAACACCCCCTCCCACCCTCCCCCAAAAAAAGGAAGTAGGAAGAGACAAAGACGGTGCCATAATGTGGGCTTTCCTGTGTTTAATTTTTGGTAGGGTTTTGATAGATGTAATGCATTAGACTCTTGTTGCTGGAGTTCCTGGCTCACTCCTGGTTCTTGTCACCCACTATGTATTATGACATGTGAAAGACCTCTCTTCCCTTTGCTCAGCATCAACATTGGCCTCTTCTTCTCACAAATCCTGAAATGACAATTGTGCTACAAGCCAAATCTTTTTTCTTTTTAACTAGAGCACTCTTTTTTTTTTTTTTGTACTTTAAGTTAATTCTTACATATCCAGAAAACTTACATATTCAGAAATACCCTAATAGGTTTTTTGCATTCAAAGTTAAACTGTGGAAACATTTGCTTTTTCATCATAGAAACCCACATACTGATGTCTAACAGCATTTTAGGCCACAAGCCCCCAGCTCTTATTTAAAGGGGTGGTTCAGGATTTTGGACATAAGACCTCATTTCCAAGTAAGCAAGTGTGATATTTATCAGTGGAGACCGTTTTCAACACGTTTCATCCAGTCCTTCTAATTGCAGAGTTCGCAGGTGCTAGGCTAGCGCAAGTCAACGGTATGTGCTAGCCTGCCACTAAAGACAGTCTTACCCACTCTAAACTACACCTGAGGCAAATTCCAGACAATCGATGTAAATGTCTGTGTTGATAGAATAGTGTAAGAAATACAACTACCCTTGCATCGCGTTGCAATAGTTATACTTTGGTCCCTGAAGTTGTTAGTAGTCATTTTGCAACTCAGCGGCGGACTGCTATTACCAAGGCTACTACTAGGTATCCCCATTGGAGTGCGCTTTATTGTTTACTTTTCGGCGCAGTACTACTAACCGGAGAAGTATAATTCCGCTGCTGCTAAGAATCTAGTCCCTCAAAATGTAATGCGATTGTTGAAATGCAAGGATAGAATAACGTTAGAAATAACACTATCAATACAGACATTTACATCGATAGTCTGGCGTTATAATTTGTTTGCCTCGGGTGTACTTTGGAGTGGGTAAGACTGTTTTTAGTGGCAGGCTAGCACATACCGTTGACTTGCGCTAGCCTAGCACCTGCGAACTCTGCAATTAGAAGGACTGAATGAAACGTGTTGAAAACGGTCTCCACTGATAAATATTGCTTACTTGGAAATGAGGTCCTATGTCCAAAATCCTGAACCACCACCCCTTTAATGGTAGTCGGCCCCTTGACTTGTCATTTGAACACCCCATTAGTTCCATGGCCACGACATGGGTGGGATCCCGGCCTAGAATCCTGGATCCACTAACATGTCACCATAACCACCTGATGGTGGGGTTAGGTTTGAGGAACGGCTTTTGGTGGACTGTCTGTTACTGTGTGTGTGTGTGTGTGTGTGTGTGTGTGTGTGTGTGTGTGTGTGTGTGTGTGTGTCTGTGTCTGTGTCTGTGTCTGTGTCTGTGTCTGTGTCTGTGTCTGTGAGTTTGTTTGTATGTGTGTGTGTGAGAGACTGAGTGTCTGTGTGAGCGTGTTTGTCGTGGCCTAAAGTACGTGCCTTCGCTAACCTCCCATACCCTTCCTTTGTGCAGGTGCGATGCATGTTGAACATTTGGGGGGTGATGCTCTTCATCCGCATGACATGGATCGTGGGCCAGGCGGGAATCGGTAGGTCACACCATCGAGCCGAGTTGGGAAGGCTGTGTGAATTAGCGCCGCTTTAATTCGCACACAAACCACTTGGCCTCCAGTCAGTAACACCCCCTAACCCCCCTCATCTTTCCCACTCAGCTGCTAAATGTTGCCGAGCTGTGGCACATGCAGTCAACTGTCAAACCCCCCTCCACTACACCCTCCCAACCCCAGTTCATTCTCCAGTACCATCGCTACTATTCACACACCACCTGCAGAATGTCCGAAACGTCAGAAGAAGAAAGCAAAACAACGGAATTTTATTTAATGAAATGAGTGGATTAGTTGAGCTGTACACAAGTGATCAAGTGATTTTTGTACAGATGTGCAGACACAGCTGATGTAGAGATGTTTTTTTTTTACTTAACTTTTGGGATAAACTAACTTCTTGTTTAATACAGAAAATGTTTATAGTCTGTTTCCATTATTCAATTGTTATTATTTCATTTTCATTCCACAGTGTACTCCTGCCTTATTGTTGCCATGGCTACCGTGGTGACCACCATTACTGGCGTCTCAACATCTGCAATTGCGACGAACGGCTTTGTACGAGGAGGTGTGTATACGTATCTAGGCTTATCACTGCTTATCTGTGTAGCCTAAAGGCAGAAATCACCGCTTTCAGCTGTATTCCACTGTAGCCCGAAAATCCAAACCCTGTGGATAAAATCGTTTAAAGCCAGTGATTTTTATACCAAATTATCCTCTGTGTTCTTTTTATTCTGAAAGACATACTTTATAGGAGCCAAAAAATGGAATCTTGTAAACAAAAACTTCTAGAACGATTGGAGAGCAGCCAGTGCTCATTTAGCTCACAGATGCCCCCTGAATGGGCAGTGCTTCAGCGAAAGCAATGCCATAGCCTGAGGTACACAGATGCTCACAACAAAGCAGACAGCAAAAAAAAAGCAGCATCATTGTTTTGTTGTCATGGTGCAGCTGTGGTGAGAGTCACCTGGTCTGCCCTCGGGAAGCTGTCTGTCGGTGAGCACGCTCCGCGCAGGTGTAGAGTGGAATGGTGTTGAGGAGAGATGGAGGGGAACCGGAGGGGTCAGATCCTCTCAGTTCATTAGGTAGTGCCTCTCTCATCTCTCTGCCAATGCTTTGGGTGTTGAGTAGAATATATTGCCCTGACATCTACTTAAAGGAGCTGAAGTGCGTGTCAAGGGCTTGTAAGGTAACATAACTGAACTGATGACCCTTCTAGTCGCTCTTTGTTTAGCAGCAGTCCATGAAGGTTAAGTTTATAAATGTTCTCTTAAATAGATAAGGGTAAAAAAAAAAAACATGCTTTCCTTGACTTCCAAAACCAAGGACATTCACATAGTATGTTTGAGCCCCACATCCGCCGTCAGTGAGTTTAATTAAGATATCCCTCTACTTGACTTGTCATCACCTCTATCTCTTAATCTCCCCTCTCGCGCAGGATATTGCATAAACTGCGGGAGTCTTGACAGGAGTCCGATTCTAGGAGAGATTAATAAGATGCTGTAGTTGTTGATGCCGCCTGATGCCAGAGTCAATGGCATTCTGATGTAGATTAGTTTAACTAGCTGGTCATGGGACTTTGGCTGATAGCTTTTGCTAGTGAAGTGACTCATTGTGAAAAATGAAATCAGAGACGCCGCTAAGGGCTCATCACTGGAGCCGGACACAGACGAGAGGTCACGTGAAGGTCATAGTGTCCTGACCGCTATTGGATCCCCATTGAAGCTCTCTGAGTAAGACATAATATGCAGCAGGCTAACGCTCAGCAAGGCACATTGGTAGCCATTTATATCATGTTTTTTTCCCTCTTGTACCCTGTTCTATCAGACAATATTTTGTAAACACGGCAGACGAACTGGCAGCAAATGCAAACATTTTGGAGATAAACAATTAAAAGGTCAGGAAAGTGTTTTCTGAAAACGCACCGACAGCCTGCACCAGCATATTCCCTTTCTCTCCCAGTGTTGCTAATAAAAATCCTGCCTTCATGTTTATAGTTTAAAAGTTAAACACATGACCATGGTGCTGTGAACATGAATATAGACACCACCATATCTCCATAATACCATAAAAGACCTTTCTGTTTTTCTTCATCTTGCCCCCCCCCACCCCTCTCCCTTTAACCCTCACTGTTTGTTTACCTTCTCTTCCTCCCTCCTGAGAGCCCTTTCTTCCTCTTCTCCCCTGCTTTCGTTCACTCTTGGCTGAGTGTCCTCTCAGTAAACCTGACTACCTGCCTGTTTATTTTAGGGAGTTTTATGCTGCCATCACCTTTTGGCCCTGTCCAGAGTGACGCTGGTCACTGCCGGTCTCTGGGACAACACCTCCTGCTTAGTAGCCTTGGAATGTGTTTCCGCACAAGGCCGTCTGAGAGCAGGGCCCAGTGGCTCACTTGCGTGAGCTTACTCCCTGCTCCACTGACTTAGCAACCACACAAAAACCCAGATCCACAACAAGTGAATTAGGGGTAATCTTTTGGTACTCTGGAGCCTTACTGTATCCATCAACAAGTGAATATCCAGACTCAAAGGACTAGGATGGAATTTTACTGGCTGAGTATTGATGTTTTATGTGAACTCTGGGGATTTATTAGTTAGCAATTTTTTTTTCAGCTTCTGAGGACTGGAGGAAATTGCTTAGTTCTGATGGAGAGAGAAGGAAAAAAAAGTCTCAGAAACCTGGAAATACTCAACTTTGACATGGCGTGAAAAGCAAAAGCTATGCTGCATTCATCCCACCATAAAAGAGCATTCTGTGTGGCGACTCTGGTCTGAAAAGCCCTGCGATTCTCACTCAGAGCCATTTGAAAGGTGGGCGATAGCACTCAGCACGTTGCTCACAGTTCTCGCAGCATGTGGGGAAATTCAATAGTGTGTTCCTAAAAACCCTGGGCCTGTTTTTCCCCACCTGACTGTCCAGGGAGGTGCAGTGTTTGACTCAGGCAATCTGAAATTAATACAGGATGCCTCCCGACAGATCGGTCCGGGGCGAGGACGGAAGGAAAACAATTTGGAATGTTTCGATTTTTGTTTGGGTTTCACAGCTCCAGTTTCCTATCTTTTTTTTCTCAAAAGGGTAGAAGAAAGGTTAAGTCTATAGACGAAGATAGGCAGGTATGGTCATTTTGTTTTCTCAGACAACACTGTAGGAGACTGCCTATTTCATTGACCTTCTGGACTCTTGCAATGGTTTCACATGGACCAGATCGTATCGTTTACAGTGGCAGGCCAGGCTGGAGATGACGCCTCATGGCGATCTCGGTATCTATCTGCTGATGTTTGGTCTACTACAGTGGTGGCAGGATAAACAATGCAGGCATTAAAACCAGCAAAGGAAACTTGTCAGACCAAATGGATCAATGAAGCAGGCATTTCAGACACCTCTGCAAAGCTCACTTCGTTTCAGTAGCTCCGTGGCATTCACTGAACTCATAATTTTCTAACTTTCAGATGTTTGAAATTACCTGTAGGCCTATTGTCTGTGGTAAACGTTTTAGCGGGGTTCATCATGTTTCAATGTTATAAGTTACTGTTGCAGCAGATGACGGTTAGAAATGATTGAAGTCACATGCCGTGAATGTGGATTACTATAATACCCTGAACTGCTAGGCTGTGAGAGATTTAATCCCCCAGAAACTAATCTTTCCAGGTATTCCAGAAATTCCCATGTCCCCTACTTTTAGCTTCAAACTTTTCAAAAAAATTCAGGGCCAATCACTGAACACCACTCTATTCTGCATAGCATTTTAAAATATTTTTTTTATTCACTTCAATATGGATGACTGCTTTGGCAGAGTACAGATTTTTACAGTCTATGGTACAGATCCACAGAGATGAAAGACAGAAAAGCAGTCCTCAAGAGTTTTCGTCCATCTGCTCATAGAAGGTGTACAGAAATGTTACTACTATTAGTGGAACAAATTACGTAGACAAATCAAGCAGCTGGAACAAATTTAATAATCATTCAGTTTCAAAGAACTTGCACACTTGGACTTGAATATGCAGGCCTCTGATCACAGCTACACTTAGATGCTAGTGTGTGATAGTTGGGACTGATCTAGGTATAATGTTTTACATTTTTCAAATGTTTTCTATTGTAGGAGGGGCCTACTACTTGATATCAAGAAGTTTAGGTCCCGAATTTGGAGGATCCATTGGCCTAATCTTCGCCTTCGCCAACGCTGTGGCAGTAGCCATGTATGTTGTGGGCTTTGCTGAAACGGTGGTGGAGCTTCTCCATGTAAGAGGAGTTTTACCTTTTTTTTTCACCCCCAGAACACGAGTCATGGTACCATACTGTTATCACAATAGTTTACACAAGCTAAGATTAGCCATATCAGCTGTATGAATGACGAGGGTATACTCAAACACTTACTGGAAATCCTGTGTACAGAGTGGAGATTTGTGTTTGTAAACGCCATCTTGATAGGGTTTCTAGGAATTTAATTAAGAACAAATGATGGTGACTGTATTTCAAGGTCCTGGCTACTCCATTTCCAGTTTGTGCTTAATGATATGACCTTTTAAAGCATTTGTTACCAACTGCTTGTTTTGGGTTTTCTCTCTCCAATGGGTGTACCACTTTCTTTATTTTTTCAGTCCGTGGATGCCGTCATGCTAGACCAAACGAATGATGTTCGGATCGTCGGAACCATCACAGTCATTCTCCTCCTGGGTATCTCTGTCGCAGGGATGGAGTGGGAGGCCAAGGTAATGTCCAGTTGTGTCTCCATGCCTCCTCAGGACCGTGATCAGGGTTTTCGAAGGATGGTGGTTTATTTAACCCTTAAAGGTGTACCGTCACACCTTTAGTGTAGTGTGTGTGTGTGGTCACCTAGGTCTGCAATGTTTGCAGCAGGAGGACTTCAAGTTGGCTTGTCGCCATAGTACATATGAGTCATTTCAGAGCAGTCAGCAGGTATAGGATGAGTCATGGTGCCGATTTTATTTTTAAACTCAAAAAAGTCAACTCAAACTAAATTGGAGAAAATTAGAGGAAGTTGACATCATTTTCTTATTTGTGTGGTTTACTTTTTAAAACATAATATTAGAGGTTAGATCCAAGCATTTCACAGAGGAACAGATGCTCAGAGTCTTTTGAGCTAGGTTTTGTTAATCACCTTTTGCATGCATGCATAAGGAAATAATGTAATTTGAATAAACGTTTTATAATGTATTTAACCACTGTTTTGTCTTTCAATCTGTAGGCCCAGATATTCCTACTATTCATCTTGATCTCTGCCATTTTCAATTACTTCATCGGCTCCTTTATCAAAATAGAGTCGAAGAAAGCCTATGGCTTCTTTGGTTACGACGGTAAGAGTCTTCTCATGATCCAGAAATGGAGGATAAGGTCGTCGCTGTTTGCACTATATCTGGAAATTCTATGTAGCAAGACGGACGACGAGTAACATTCTCTCTCTCTCCCTCTCCCTCTCTCTCTCTCGCTCTCTCTCTCTCTCTCTATCTCTCGTCCTTTTTCATCCTCCTTGTTTAGGTACTATCCTGTGGGAGAACCTGACTCCAGACTTCCGAGGGGAGACGTTTTTCTCTGTGTTTTCAATCTTCTTCCCAGCTGCCACTGGCATTCTTGCTGGTGCCAACATCTCAGGAGATCTTGCGGTACGTTCCCGACGTTCATCTCTCTGACTTCTGCAGTCAAATGGCAGCAAACAGATTTATTTTATGGCAAAACGCTTAATCCATCATTACATGGTGGATATAACAATACTTTTCATATGTCTGAGCGCTTTGTGATTTTATCGAGACGTGGTTTGTGTTCACAGGATCCACAGCAGGCCATCCCAAAGGGAACACTTCTTGCCATTCTCATTACTGGCATCGTTTACATGGGTGTGGCCGTCTCCACAGGTACGTGTTTGGATGAAGTCTGACCTATTCGGTTACCACTTCACTGTAGGGAATGCAGGAATGTTCAGGTTTGGGGGTGTAATTTCTGCCATTCCTTGTTCATATATTTAGACATGTGGATTCCACCTATGTTGTAGATTATGAAGAGCATCCAGATTTTGGCTTAATACATTGTTAAACTGAGCTCAGTATTATTTGTTGTGCTATTAAGTGCTCTTTTACTAGAAGGTATAACACATTCAAATTGGTTGCTCATAAGCATAATTGGGCTTCAGCCTATGAAATAAAATTCATCTGCTCAAGTGACATGTTTGAAAATATGAGCGCGTCCAGGGAAACTCACAAAATGTTTTCTCTGTCCATTCCCATGTTTCACTCTGAAGGCGCCTGCATTTCTCGTGATGCCGCTGGACCTACTGTCACACTTAACATGACTACTGGATTTGTCAACTGCACCGATTTCTCCTGCATGGACTTCTCCTATTGCAAACCTGCAGAGGGAAAGATCGAGTCCATCTGCAAGTTTGGCCTTCACAATGACATGCAGGTATGTCCTTTTCTTACCCTTTCAACAAACCCAGTGTGATTTAATTAGCAAAGGTCTTTTTCTTCGTTTTATTTGTGGATATTGTCAATCATACGGTAAAATAACTGTATTGTGTTGCTTTAAATGGTTGGTGTAATGGTGGATTAGTTTGTGCTAACTGCTTTGGCTGATCTCCGCCCGCACAGGTCATGAGCACGGTGTCTGGCTTCTCTCCACTCATCACCGCAGGCATCTTCTCAGCCACGCTCTCGTCAGCCTTGGCCTCGCTGGTCAGCGCCCCCAAAGTGTTCCAGGTAAGTGCTGATGGAGTGAGTTGAGTTGTTGAGTTGAGTTGTTGAGTTGAGTTGTTCCTTCAGCTAAGGAATTAAATATTCATTGATCATGCATTAAGTAGGATAGATGATGTACATTTAATTTTTTATAAATGCCATATATATATATTAACAGTATAAAAAAGGAATTCAATGTGTCTGTGCTTTTTCTTTGTCACTAGGCTCTATGCAAAGACAATATCTACCCAGGAATCGGCTGGTTCGGCAAGGGCTTTGGCAAGAACAACGAGCCCCTGAGAGGCTACATTCTCACCTTCTTCATCGCCCTGGGCTTCATTCTCATTGGTATGTACCAAAAATAACCCCTTTACTTTGATGTTCGATGTGGAAGTGCACGTCTAGTGCCATCACCTTTTGAAAGTGAAAAAAAAAAAATTGGTCGAGGAAGTGAAGTGAATGTAGTAAGTAAATTGTTTATTGCTTGTTGGACATAAAAGGTTGCTACCACTCTAGTAGTCAGGGATCGGGGCTTCCAGATGGAACACCTGATGGAGTTGACACCATTGAACCCACAAGAAAGGCATTTAGGCCGAAGTTACTCCAGGGGAACTGTCTGTGTTATTAGATCACTGTAAGGCACTCTGGATAAGAGCACCTGCTAAATGACATATTCAGTTGATGTTCAGATGATGATAGATAATGTAATGGATGGTGTTAATGGTGTACCCTTTTTGTCTCTTTAGCGGAGTTGAACGCCATCGCTCCTATCATCTCGAACTTCTTCCTGGCCTCGTATGCCCTGATCAACTTCTCTGTGTTCCATGCGTCCCTCGCCAACTCTCCAGGTAAGCAGCTCACCCCATTCCTCCCTCTCTAAGAATGGCCTCGAGCAACTTGGCCACTTATTATCCCTCTCTTCCAGTCGCAATACGAGTCCCTAAATCCTGTTCGACAGCCTCCAGCTCCGTCATGAATCATTCATAGTCCAGGATGTGCATCTGCAGGCGAGCTGAAGCATGTTTTATCTGATTAACCCTTGTCCAACCCTAGACAAATGTCACCCAATAGCTGAAATTAGAACTCACTCTTAACGTGGGAAAACATACTTTTAAACAGTGGTTCTCAGTGGCCATTGTTTGAGATGCCACTGGGACTGGAAGTGGCTGAGTGATTGCGAGAATAGTATAAAATAAGGCTCTTAACTTGAGATTATGACATGTGCAATGTGTTTGCCATTTTATTAATTTCTTGTCAGTAAATTTGAATTGACCTTTCTCAAAATATGTTTATTTGCCCGTCAATGCTTAACATCCCCATTTAAATTGACGGCTTATGTTGAAGTAGAACATGGTCTATTTACAATGCACGTTAATTATTTTCTATTACACACTATTGCATTCATGGTGTGATATCATGTTTGTTTATGTCTGTGTAAAGTGGTGTGTTTTTTCCTTAAAACCAAAGCTGTTGAAGACGGCCAGGTATAAATATATATATTTTTTCCTCCTAATTTGTTTATGTCCATCTGTCGCCATGACACCCATGTACATTCATGTACGTTCACACAGCTACAACTCAGTGACTTAAAGGGTACGTTTTTGATAGCGGCGTTTAACTTTGAACCGCTGACATTTTAGCCATGTTGCTCTTAACCAACTCTGGCCATCAAAGGGCTACACAGCCCCATCCGTGACCCATGAATGAGGTTCAACCTCAGTTATCCGGTCAAAGCCTCTGTGTTTCCATGGCAATCTGCACTATACAATGGTTGCTGTTTGCCTGACCTAAACTCCTGAGAGGGTTAATTGGTGGGGTCAGTGTTGTCCTTTTCTGGCCCAGAGAACCTTTAGACACAAAAGATGAAAAAAAAAATGTTGTGTAGAATCGTGTGACGTACCCTTCAGGTCATCTACACTGTGTTGTGTTATATTACAAAATAACAGTGTACAGTTAAAAACACTTAAAAATTCTTAATTGCTTTACTCCACTAAAAAATCCATAGTTCTAGTAACACTCACACCCACACCCACCGAGACACGTACGCACACTCATACACATTCACTCACAAATACTCTCTCTCCCTCACACTCATTCTCACTCACACACACACCAAAACACCAAAACATGTGCATACTCATACACACCCTCCCTCTCTTTCTCTTACACACTCACACACACAGACACACAGACACGGTCACACCAGATCTACACTCACTATAATTCCCGGTCTAGTTGTTAATTTATTATCTTTTGTTCTCCTCAGTAACCCTACTCTAACTGGTAACTCTGGCTAACCCATTTTAATCCAACGTGACCCCATGCTCCTCCGAATCTCCTCCAGCCAGCAAAGCGAACTAAACAGGTTCTTTCTATTAAGGTGTCATTTTTGTAGTAATGATGACCATTCTGAAAACATACCGAGGAAACTGTAAATCCAGACTTGGTCAATTCTGAGAAGAATAAATTCTCGTGATGCGAGGAGACCAACATTGGTTGACTTTGGTGACTAATAAATTGCTTTGTCCATCTCAGATGATGCAGAAAGTCATCCCTTTAGGACTTTAAGAATATAGACCCCCCCCCAAACGAACCAGATGACATATTTTAGAAAAAGTGTGATGGCTGGATTATAAAAGCTACTACGGGATATTGAGTGAAAATGATAAAAGACTTGATTGAAGATAAAAGTGAAACTTTTTCTTTATCTTTGATGATACACTTGCATGTTAAGGATGTTATCTCTTCAAGAGAAGATCTGACAATAGATGCTTTTTTTTTTTTTTTAGAAGGCGATTGTTCTGAGTGCTTGGCCTGTTTATTGAAAGCAGACAAAGAACCAGAAAAAAACTCTGAGGTGTCATCCTAGTTCAGCTACTTCATATCTCTTCCCCTCCTTGGCTGCAGCTTCAGGGTGTGTTCTGCTGCTGATTTACCCATGATTCCCTTGTTTGTGCCAGGCTGGCGTCCCAGCTTCAAGTACTACAACATGTGGGTGTCTCTGGCCGGGGCAGGCCTGTGCTGCGTGGTCATGTTCGTCATCAACTGGTGGGCTGCCCTGCTCACCAACGTCATCGTAATGTCCCTCTACATCTATGTCAGCTACAAGAAGCCTGGTAAGATTTTACCACTCGTTCACTCACTCCAGTTCACTCACTCCAGTTCACTCACTCCAGTTCACTCACTCCAGTTCACTCACTCACTCCAGTTCACTTACTCACTCTAGTTCACTCACTCACTCACTCCAGTTCACTCACTCACTCACTCCAGTTCACTCACTCACTCACTCCAGTTCACTCACTCACTCACTCCAGTTCACTTAATCCAGTTCACTCACTCACTCACTCACTCCAGTTCACTCACTCACTCAATCCAGTTCACTTAATCCAGTTCACTCACTCACTCACTCCAGTTCACTCACTCACTCAATCCAGTTCACTTAATCCAGTTCACTCACTCACTCCAGTTCACTCACTCACTTACTCCAGTTCACTCACTCACTCACTCCAGTTCACTCACTCACTCACTCCAGTTCACTTACTCCAGTTCACTCCCCGTCCCATTTCTCCCCCCTTAAAACTTCCACTTGGTTTTGATTGCCCTCAACATTAAAGCCCCCTCGACAAGGGAAGTGGAGGTGAAGATCTTTCCCTATGAATTGGGACACCACTAAATGCAAATTAGCGTAGCGAACGTGCTCACCTACGTCACGCGCAGCGCCGACGTGTCTACCGGTAGTAGCCTGCTACTATTTTCATTCAGGAACATGCCCATTCCAGCGGTCGTTGTTGTGTGGGCTGTGCTGGTTTATCTACGTCTAGTTAATCAACAAAGATATTCGTGTTCATGTGAACGCCAGAACACCCACCTTAAATATTGACGAAACTACCCAGATCAGATATATAACGTTATTTGATGGGCAGACTCTCTCAAAGCACTCAGCAGATATCATGAACATCGTCAGATAGCTTCGTGAGAGATTTTCTAACATTAGTGTTCAAAACTCAACAGTCCATCAGATGTGCATCCAGCTAACATATTCCAACATATTCCGAAATTTTAATATGCTTATTTGCGAAAATATATGAAAAATTTGGCCGGCTCGCTGAGCTCGCACGGTATCCAGGGTAATTTCATCTCCCACTTCGTTTTAAGCCTGCATCGGTCCTGGCTATGTTTTGAGGGTTGATTTTAAGGGGAAAATAGCACTTCCCCTTGCTCCCTAAAGTAATGGGACACCCTAGCCCTACACGTGCACGCGCAAAAACGAGGGTTAGGGCAAAAATCTAGGGGTAGGGGAGGTATTGGGACGGGCCCTTACTCTCTCACTCACTCACTCCAGTTCACTCGCTCACTCCAGTTCACTTACTCACTCAAGTTCACTCACTCACTCACTGACTCACTCCAGTTCACTCACTCACTCCAGTTCACTCACTCATTCACTCACTCACTCCAGTTCACTCACTTACCCACTCCAGTTCACTCACTCACCCACTCCAGTTCACTCACTCATTCACTCACTCACTCCAGTTCACTCACTCACCCACTCCAGTTCACTCACTCACCCACTCCAGTTCACTCACTCATTCACTCACTCACTCCAGTTCACTCTGTTTCTCTCTTATCTGCATTGTACTCTTCTCCATTTTTTCTTTCTTTATATTTTTTTCTTCATTCTGTCTCTGTTTTTATTTCTCTCAATAAGTGCTGTCCATGGCAGTTCCTTTCTCCCTCTCTGCAAATAGAGGAGTGGGATCGAGGGAGAGCGTGTGCGAGTGAGCTCTTTGAAGTTCACTGCTGCAGTGAGGTCATATCCACTGTTGATATTGTTATTCTGTTTAGGAGTTCTTGCAGAACAGCACATCCTTTCTTTGACATCTGAAAACTGCACTGTGAGATAAATCCACACTTCAACTGCTTTGTTCACCAGCAAGGGCATTGGGGATACAGGCCTCACAACCACTAGCCTTGCTGATGGCAGTCCGGTTTCCTGACAAAGTTACCCATCTCACAATCCCTGTGTGGTGTTTTGAATGGCCGCCATTTGAATAGCATATTGTCACCTAAGCAAATTCGCCCAATGGAGTTTACATAATGGGCTCTATGCTGTGGTAGACTCTCCAGGCCCTTATTTTGAAATTGCAGTGAGTAGCGAGTGCTGGGCTCTCATTTTGAAGGCTTGGCTATCCATATCTAGCCTTCAACCTTTTGGTTACTATGGTGATTTTCACAAGCCCCAGATATGTCTGAGCAGGTGTGTGTGTGTAGCTCTCAGGCTTATAGCAGCTCTTTAGAAAATGAGGGGCCTGTTCTTGTTCGTGTGTGTCTGTGTGTGTGTCTGTGTGTGTGTCTGTGTGTGTGTGTGTGTGTGTCGTCTTTGCATGCAGAAGAGCAGCCGGGGCCCTGCTGGCCTTTCAGGTCAGAACCCAGCTGAGGCCACAGATGCTGAGAACTCCCATGTGGTCAATCTGCTGGCCTTTTAAAAGCGAGGCTGCATGTGTGTGTAGGCAGGACAGAGAGTCTGTGTGGTCCCAGAGGGTTTGCAGGCTATTCAAACACATGGAAGCATTCTCATTTGTGCATGTGAACACACACACATACACCACACACACACCACACACACACAGATGGACAAACACCCTCATGTCCTGGCTTTGCAGTGTCGCTGAGATGGCACGTGATTTGGTTCAGGCACCCAGCTGACCGCCTATGGCTTGAAAGTGTGGGGTCCTGATGGGGTCCTAATCCGCTGTGCTCTCTCCCGTAGATGTCAACTGGGGATCCTCCACCCAGGCGCTGACCTACCACCAGGCCCTGACCCACAGCCTGCAGCTCTGTGGAGTGGCCGACCACGTCAAGACCTACAGGTGCGCCAACAAACCACGACCCACTCCACTTAGACACTCTTGGTTTTTCTCTCTCTCTTTCTCTCTCTTTCTCTCTCTCTCTCTCTCTCCACTCACTACCGAGTTTTACAGTTTCTTACACCCAACACTGCAGGCTGGTTAACTTTGCCCTGTTGCAACATATTACAACAGTATTGTTTCTGGTATCCATGGCTGTAGATGGAACCTTATTAGCAATTCATGACAACTAATGAAGCTATTTAGCAACACTGTGAATACCTAGTTTTTGTCAGTGCCAGGGGTAGCTCTTGCAGAGCTGAACCTGTGATCTATGGGGATGTCTGTGCCACGAGCCGTGCCTCTCTCTCAGTGCCTGAGCCAGTTCTGTCAGGAGATGCTCCAGAGATGCTCCCTTCAGACCCTCCACCTCAATTAAAAACTCTGCAGACACGCTGCTTCCACAAACCCATTAAGGTTGTTTGCAAATCTCACTACAGCTCAGCTGGGAGATATTGGGAATATATCAGCTTGAGATGCAGAGTATATTCAAATATGAGTCAGTCTCTCAAGTGTAAAATTGTTCCTCCACGTTTCTCTTGTTTGTCTAAAGACAAAATATTCTTGGATAACTGTAGCTATTCAGTGTCGATTGGTATAGTGATGGGGAATTTGTGGACTAATTTGAGGCTTATAAATGGCCGCTGTGACCTTCACAATGGCTTTTGTCCCTAGTGAGGTTATTTATATTAGGCATGCGATTTTTTGTATGCTGTGTGCATGTGCTTGTTCTCGTGGCGGCATTTTGATCAGCATGAGAATGAGTCGAGTCAGATTTCCTGTAACGAATGCTGCTGCAGGGTGATTGGCAGAGGAAGGTAGGGTTGCCGCGGCGAACATCAGAGGATGGAGGGATGGGTAGGGAGGGAGGGGTGGAGAAGGTGGTGGAGTGAAGGTGCGCTGCAAAGAGAGTCTTCATAGCTTGACGGCTCCCAAAGTGCATTGCATAACAAAACACCTGAGACAGCTCTGTGCATATCAGCCACAGCAAAGGCCCCTCTGCCCTCTCTTTCTCTATCTCTCTGACTGACTGTTTTTCTTCCTGTCTTTCTTTTTCTCTCTCTCACTCCCCCTCTCGCTCCCTTCTTCAGATTGCCCTTTAAAATGTAGATCCAGAGTGTTTTTTTATTATCCAGAACAATAAAGACACCGTAAACAACAGATGCAAAAAAAATTTTTGAAACGGGTGTAATTATCTGTGCTGGAAGCTGGGAAATTGAATGGTGTGTGTGTGTGACTGGTGTCTAAGAGATTATGCATGAGCTGTAATTAGGCCCATCATGTGCCCTGCCCAAGACATGATGGAATTGCCTGGATCTTGCTGTGTGTGTGTGTGTGACCCGTGTTGTAGTCACACGGTGCACTTCCAGGGTAGCGATGTTTCTTTTTTTTCTGCACAAAGCAGCCCGCAGAGAAACTAAAGTAATCTCATTAAGGTTCCCATTTTTCCGCCTCAAATATGTGTGAAATATAGTTCATCGTCTCTCTAGTCCGAATAGAGTGGAAGAAAACCGAGAAAAGTTTGACCATGCCGTGCCCCCGGTGCAGTGTTGCCACGGCAACAAACCCCCGTTCCGGGATTAGGGGGTGGGTCTGACGGCGTCTTCGGGAATCACACTACTGTCCTTTCGCTCAGCCGTAATCCTCCCTGGCCCCTTAGCATAGTTGCTTTGATGTGTGCCGCTCTGCACCTTCACGCTTGAAGTCCCTTGGGGAGCAGAAGACGAGTGCTGAAGGTCAGGGGGAGAGACTGCAGGCTGCATGGACCATCTACTGTATCTGCTCCTGTTGGACACATTCCTTTAGTTATTGGCAGGTGTACTGTGTGTTTGTTAAGATGGATGGTTTGTCTGGAATAGGCATAAAGTTTAAGGTCTACTTCGCCTTTGCAGCACCTGGAAGAAAGCAGAATTGTTGTATAACTACACAATAAATGTCTTAACACTTGCCTTTCTTTCTTTCTTTCTTTCTTTCTTTCTTTCTTTCTTTCTTTCTTTCTTTCTCCTCCCTTCCTCTCTTAGACCTCAGTGCCTGGTGATGACCGGTGCCCCTAACGCTCGGCCAGCTCTGCTCAACCTGGTGCATGCCTTCACCAAGAACGTGGGCCTGATGGTCTGCGGACATGTCCGTATTGTAAGTACCCTTCCGATTACTCTACACTGCTAACCACACGCATTTTCACCAACATCTAACCACATTTCAGGATTAGCGTCTGGTAAGTGGAAAGCTTTTTCAGGTCAAAACCCACTACATTGAGTTCCAGAGTTCTCAAACCACATTTCATTTGCCATGCTACCAGCACTTGCCAACACTCGCCCGCACTTGATGGCATCAATAAAAATCTATTAACACATGTTTGACTGTTGACCAATCGGGAGTTGTCATTACCCCTCTCTCTCGTTTACCGTTAAAAACCCATTTTGGTTGAGTGGCACTCCCACGTGCCCGGGAAGTGTGCTTTCGCATCGAACAATTGTTCCTCTATTAGTGGCGAATATAAAATAAATAACTCCGAGCGAGCCCTTTACCTGGAACCGTAACTTTTCCAGTCCATTATGAGGACGTAGGGGACCGAGGGATGATGTAATTGCTCCTGCTCGCGCTTGTGCCACATTGTAAATGAAAGACAGCGTTTTATGAACTGCCCTCCCCTCCTCTCCCCTTCCAGCCTCCAAGCAGTAGCCAAAGCCCAGGAAGGCCCGTGGTAATCAAACCCACACGGGCTCGGCCCAGGCAGTTCCTCAAGGCTCCCAGTAGACCCGGTCCACTGGACCCACTGGAGCAAGGCCCTCTCTCCGTGTTGGCCACAGGCATGCATATTCCATTACTGAGAAAGGGAGAGAGCAAGGGAGAGAGCCAGGGAGAGAGAGCCAGGGAGAGAGAGCCAGGGAGAGAGAGCAAGGGAGAGAGAGCAAGGGAGAGAGAGCAAGGGAGAGAGAGCAAGAGAGAGAAGGAAAGTGTGAGGGCATGTTGGTTAGAAGGGAGGAAGATTGGGAAATAGAAGGACTGACTGAAGGAGGAGAAGATTAGTTTTCCTGGCGGGCTGGAGAGCTCTTTTTTTTTTGCCCTTTTTGCCTCTGGTTTTCCTATAGCTTTGTGTGTGTGTGTGTGTGTGTGTGTGTGTGCCACCATGTTGCGTGGCAGCACTGACTGGTGCACAGATCTGTTGCGATCAGTGGGGCTTTGTTTGCACACGTCTTCCTAGCGGAGAGATGGTATTAGTCATTGTCTGTCTCCAATGTTTGCTTATCTTTTTTCTTTTCAAATCCCACAGAGCAACCGCAAGCCCAACTTCAAAGAGCTAAACAATGACCTGGTGCGCTACCAGCGCTGGCTCCTCAACAACAGCTCCAAAGCTTTCTACACACCTGTACTGGCTGAGGACCTGAGACAAGGCACACAGTACCTGCTGCAGGTGTGTGTCTGTGTGTGTGTCTGTGTGTGTGTCTGTGTGTGTGTCTGTGTGTGTGTCTGTGTGTGTGTCTGTGTCTGTGTCTGTGTGTGTGTCTGTGTGTGTGCGCTGTAGTGTTCTTGTTCCTGAGATTTTTGGTTTGTGCCTTGGGCTATTAAAGGAGCTTTTGTGCTTTTGCTGAATAGTAGGCTGGAAAGGATTTTAATATAGGAACAGAAATGTCCAGTTCTTGGATAAAACTTTGTGTGTGTCTCTCTCAGGCGGTTGGACTGGGTCGGCTCAAGCCCAACACCCTGGTGATTGGCTTCAAGAACGACTGGAGGGAGGGAGACCTGAAGGATGTGGAAACCTACGTCAACCTCATCCAGTAAGACACACACACACTTACTTTATGCACACACACATAGATATTACCTCAGATACATTGAAATACACACATGCTTAATTACAAATATATATGCATACACACACAACCACACAGGCACAGGAAACACACACACACTCACACACACTCATTAACTAAACGGTAATCAATCAAGCAGACCACCTTTAGCACATCACGGCTGACACTCGCGATGTTGTCGCACAATCGGCACGGCGCTGGCCTTTAAGCAAGCAGTCATTAAAGCGACGCCCATCGCCTTCATCTTCTGAAAGCCTCTCCGCTGACTCACAATGTGACGTCATGTGCGGCTTTCGACAGCAAGCTGTTCCTGGCACAAACGTGCGTGGAGACTCGCATTAGGGGTGTTCTAATCAGGATACGTTTGAGGGCTCGTGTTTTTACATAAGTGCCCAGAGACCAAAGGAATGTGTATCTTTTGTTATGTTATTTAACTTGCGTTTGTGTTAGATTTTGTTAGCTTTTGTTATGTTAGTGGTGTGTCAACAACATTTGGCTCTGAAGACTTTCAGATGTAAACGGTCACGGGTCTTTGTATTCTATAAGAGATTACTATGGTCCGCGCGCTCTTGAAGGGTATGGTTCTGATGTAGTCGCATGCCAAAGAAGTTGTTAAGCTAATGTGACCCTTTAGATGTGGACTCCATTATGCTGTTGTACTCCGCTAGAGAGGTCTAGAGATCAGGGCCTTAGTTTCCATTACTGAAGGCAGGATGTCGGCACCTTTGGTCTAAAAGCCATGGATTTAATGGCTATACCGGGTCGACTGTTACGTCTTGGCATCAGTGCGGGAGTCCTTAGATGTCTCGTGACAACGTAGTAATGATGTTTTAAAATGAGTCATAGTTTGTTATTTAGAACATTCCTTTTTCATGTGTTGGGTACCATACAGTTTAGTCTGAGGGATGCTGAATAGCAACATGTTATTTCCCCAAATAAAAGCCTTATGATTGACTCATGTACAAGAGTATAGAAGTCTTGACGTGACTCATGTACAAGATACATATTTCTTTTTTCTGATATCAGTAGCCAAGCAGTTGATGACATTGTGCATCTACAAAAGCTGATTATTAAATAGCAGAAGATCAATACTCGGAGACTGTCACAATACAGAATTTGGCAAAATGCTCCAGCAGTAGTAGTAGTAGTAGTACGCGCTATTGATTTGTGTGCTGCGTCCTTCCCTCCTGGGGTCACTGGATATCACACTGTAAATGCTAAACCACAGCACTGGGAAGGCTAAAAATAAATGGAGAAAAAGACCTTATGACCTCACATATTAGACCTATTGGCTTCACTATTTCCTCTTTTGAGTTTTGCTGTGGATGAACTCCCCTAGTTGGGTGAATCACCACCAGACTTAAGGATATATTTGGACCTGATTGACGCTATCCTTAGTCTGATGATGTACTAGTAGCAACTTTTTTGTTGTTATTTTTTGGTCATAGTGTCAAAGTAAGTGGTGTTATAGTGTCAGATTTATTGTTTTATAAAAGGCTTAACATTTGGCCACACAACTTTTTTCCCACAGGCTTCCATTCCTCATGACCTTTTGGCCAAAAGTCCTCTTGTCAAACAATAATGCTCTCCTTGTCTGAAGTGGCTAGCTTTGTTGTTGACAAGCCACATGTGAAGGGTAGGGTGGTCTGTGGAAGCATCTGTTTGTTTGGCTGTTTACAGTTCAACAATTTACCGGAACATTCCGTCTGCATATTTGATGTGGGGTGGGGAACCGTCCAGCGTTAATGCAGCGTGATGTGCGCAGACGGCGAAGCTTCCGCTCGTGGCATGATCCTAGTGCAGGGAAGTGACTCTTGCTCTGTTTGTGTGTTCCCAGCGATGCCTTTGACTTGCAGTACGGCGCAGTCATCCTGAGGCTGAAAGAAGGCCTGGACATCTCCCATATTCAAGGACAAGGTACTCCCTCTCTGTCCAGTCTTGGACGATATTTAGGTTGTGGGTAGTACATACAGTAGCATGCTTTCTTCCACTTTTTTAAATCATCTTCAGCAGTTTTGAATATATGCCCTTGTGTCAGTGTACCTAAGATTTCTATGTAAGCTTTATCAGGAAGCAGTCAGGCAGCTAGGTCAGTGTAGCCAAATCTGACATGAATCAAATATTTTTTATAACACTCTTGTGTAAATCACTCCAGAACACCTTGCCTTAAGCATTTATATAATCTAGTTCTGTTTACTCTCCTGAACCTTATTATAACTCCTTAAAGGGATTCTATTTACCTCGTAAATAGAGCTTGGTACTGTTTTGGAAAAGTGTTTATGCTTGTTTTTGGGCAATCATTGGCGTTAAGTATTTAAGAGGTGGTCAACTCATCCCCTGAGAGGGTTTCTGCAGCTGAGACAGAGAGTGCAACTCTACTTCGTCTTTGGGTGAATTCCTCTCAATGGAACAATCGGGCCAAAGTGGCTAAATAGGATATTTATGTGAACAGAGTCTACCTTTCTTGGGGCTAAATTCTGCCTCCATTCCTCCCAGGAATAGCACAGATTTAGTTTTGGAGCCAACTGAGCTTTTTTGTGTTTAGGTGAGACCAATTGTTGTGTTTCTGCAATGTTCTCAAAGTGTAGAATAGAACCTTGTTTTATTTTTGCCAAAGCAGATTCTACCAAGAAATGTGAACTGTGGTTGAGTTGTTTGTGTTCAGACAGAAATAGACACTTATGGTAAATAGGAGAGGTACTGAAGTTGCATTCCCCCTTTTCTTCCTTTTGTCATAGACGATACTTCAGTGATGAAGGATATGGTAGTATCCATCGACATGAGCAAAGACTCGGACGGCGACTCCTCCAAGCTCTCCTCCAAAGCCACCAGCGTTCAAAACAGCCCCGCCGTCCAGAAAGGTTTGTCACTCTCGTACCTCTTTTTATTGCCTTTAAATTCCCCACTCTTTAGGAGGGGGAGACGGTCACAAGATGTTGTGGGTGTCACAGGCACCCAGGCTATGCATGAACATGTTAGACATCAACTGAGTGTGCATTTGTAGAAGTCTTCGTGCTTGCATACTGTGCTGATATGTTTTCAGTAGGTCAACTGACCAAAGTGTAAATGAAGTGTAAAGCTAAGAGCCTTCAAGCTTTGCCGGATTGCGTAAGACGGACGTTACCCAGTATGTGAAAGCGGATGATGGGGGTCAGAAAGGCGTCTCTGAAAGCCACACTGTTATCCAAAGGCCACATCTGAGGTGACCCTCCTAAAGCGCGTAGAGGAAGTCACTGCTGACCGTGTGATCGCTAGAGCTCCCTCAGGACCAGCTCGCCTCGTCACAAACCTCCTCCCCTACACACACACACACACACACACACACACACACAAACACACACACACACTTATGTATACACACATAAACAAACAAACATATGCACGCACACACATTCACATACACGCGTACACGTGGCCTTATTAGAGTCAGTGCATCTGTGTGTGTTTACATGTTTGTGTGTCGGGTCATAGAGTAGCCTCCCTCATTCAGGAAAAAAAGAGCAAACAAACAGAGCGCTGGTTCCCACACTCTTGGACACCCAGGCCTAGGAGCAGCTTCACAGAGCTGCCCCGAACTCCACGTCTGCGGCCCATCCTCGCCTCCCGACGAACGACTTCCTCCCCGACACAACGAGCACCACCGTCCCAGCCCGATGTAGGGGTCGACTCAAACATTCTTTCTTGATATGAATGAGCAGGGCCTTTCTCATGAGTTCAGCTAAGGAGGCTAATGAAATCCATATGACTGTCAATAGATGGTTGTCACTGGGTTTTAGCCTAAGGTTTAATTTGGCAAGTCCCTGTGCTGTTTTTGTGGGATTTTATTTAATTTTTTTCCATTGGGACTGCAGGCGTCCATTGCCAAATGAAAGGAACAACAAATTTCGAAGATTAATGTCATATGGCTAATCCGCTTAAGCATAATCGGCCGTTAATACGGGAATCTGTCGTTTTCGGAAATGGGTGGTTAATGTAGTGTTGTGTGTTTGAAGTAGAGTTGAGTGTTTCTCTCATTTTTCAACCGTCTGCCCCCCACCCCCCGTGTTCCGTTAAAAACGGAAGCGTTGGAGAGTTAAGACTGGGGGTCTTAATGGTGTTGTACAGTAGGTCAATCCTCTGGTCACTACATACCATTGTGTCCTTCTAAAAAAGCCAATGATTGAGAAACTTTAACTTAGACCACTCACTTCCTCGTGGACTTAACACTTAACACTCACTTCCTCGTGGACTTAACTGGGATTGGGAAACTCAGTTGTGTGTGTGTGTGTGTGTGTGTGTGTGTGTGTGTGTGTGTGTGTGTGTGTGTGCCAGTAAGGGCCATTGTTTGGAACTTCTAGCTGCCTTTGCAGTTCCACGACCCCCTAACGCTGGTGGATGGTATCAGCTGGCCTGACTCACCTGCTGGTAGTGTGTGGAGGGCTTGTCCCAGAGACCATCCTCTCCCCTGGGGAGGACTCCACTTCATCTCTCCTTTGCTTTTCTTTCTCTCTGTTTGACTCCACTAGTGGTGGAGGAGGTTGAGGGCGAAGTTTCTTTTCGTTTTTCGGACCTCTGCTCAAATTGCATTCCCAGAACAGACGCTTCATTGTACCTCACTGTTGTTGACGCATGTGTTTTCCATCACTGCGGCAGAGAATGTTAACCCCCTCCTTTTTTTTTCTTCTTCTTTTTCTTTTTGTCTCTATTTCAACCTTCTTCCAGATGATGATGACGACGGCAAAACCCCTACCCAGCCCCTGTTGAAAAAAGGCAGGCAGTCCACCTTGTGGTTCATCTCACCTTTCAGTTTTTATTCTCTCTCTCTCTCTCTCTCTCTCTCTCTCTCTCTCTCTCTCTCTCTCTCTCTCTCTCTCTCACTTTCTCTCTCTGTCACTCTCTCACTCACTCTGTATCTTCTCCTTTCTCTGCATCAATCTCTCCATTTATGACTCTTCTATCTATCTATCTATCTATCTATCTGTCTGCCCATCTTCCTCACTTTCTTGTTCTATCTCCATCTGGCTTTTTATCGATTCCACTTTCCCCCCGTCACCCCTCTGTACCACTGTAGTTCTATGTAGTCTGCTCTGGTTGACCTTATTACTGTGTAATCTTTTCCTCTCTGGAATAACTGCTCTCTTTCTCTCTCTAGTGTATCTAGTCCTCTTTACACTGGCCGTCTTCTCCAGTTTCCCGTCGCTGCTGTTAGTGTGTTTGCTCTCGCACACACACACTGTATAAGTGTGTTTGTGTGTCTGTCTGTGTGTGTGTGTGTGTGTGTATGTTTGCTTGGCCTTACTGTGGGAATCTACTCCCTTTCTGGTGTGTGAATAGGATGTGTTTACGTGTTGTGTGTGTGTTTGTGTTTAGTGTGTGTGTGTGTGTCTCTAGTGTGTGTGTGTGTGTGTTTTCAGTTTGTGCCTTCTCTTAATCCTCTCTCTTCCTCCTGCACTCCTATGAGAGAAGACCACTTCCCTTTTCCTTTTTCTCTGGGTCTCTGCTTTCCTGTCGTAGCCTCATGCCCTCTGAGGACTCGGCTGCTTGTCACTGCTGTCGTCAGTCTCTCTCTCTTTTTCTGTCATCCTCTCTCGCTCCCTCTCTTCTCTCCCTCCCTTCCTCTCTCTCTCTCTGCCTCTCTTCTCTAATGCACACCCTGTTGTGCAAAGCAGTACTCTGTCTGCGCTTTCAATTCCACTCGATTTGAATAATGTAACTGCTGAACAAGCAAACTGTCAAGCAAGAAATAGACATCCCTTATTGTCTTGTTACCGTCAAACAGCTTGGCTCTCTCTGCTCTCTTTCTTGTTCCTTGTCCGATTGTTTCTCTTTTATTGTTTCTCTCTCTCTCTCTCTCTCTCTCTCTCTCTCTCTCTCTCTCTCTCTCTCTCTCTCTCTCTCTCTCTTTTATTCTCCAGATGCATTAGATGCATCCCTTAGGCTGTGTAATAGCTAACAAATAATATTTTCTCTCTCAATTTTTGTACCTTATTTCTACTGTTGCATTGTCTGGGTTGTTAACGTCGATGTGTGCTTGTGCCCGTGTCCAGACAAGAAGAGCCCGACCATGCCTCTGAACATGGCTGATCAGAAACTGCTGGAGGCAAGTCAGCAGTTCCAGAAGAAGCAGGGCAAAGGCACCGTGGATGTGTGGTGGCTGTTCGACGATGGTGGTGAGTCTCTCTCGCTCTCACACACACACACACACACACACACACACACACACACACACACACAAACACAGACACAGAAACAGAAAGAGAGAGGGAAACAAACAGACAGACACACACAATCTCTCTCTCTCTCCTCTCTCTCTAATGTTTGTAAGTGTGAGCACATCCCCTACTGACCACACAGTTGAGATCTTGATACTCACAATTGAGGAAGTAATGGACGACTTCAGTGTTGACATTCAGATAAGTGTACCAAAAGAGGAACTTCTATAAAGGTCTGTGGTCACACACCCACTTTCTCTCTCTCTCTCTCTCTCTGGCTCTCTCTCTCTCTCCCTCTCTCCATCTTTCCCTTGCTCTCTCTGTCAACTCTTTCTCTTTTCCCTCTCTTTCTTTTCCTCAGGTCTCACCCTGCTCATCCCATACCTGCTGACCAATAAGAAGAAGTGGAAGGACTGCAAAATTCGTGTCTTCATCGGCGGCAAGATTAACCGCATCGACCACGACCGCAGAGCGTGAGTGTCCTTGCTTCACTCAGAATTCACATCCAGACCACATTTATTGGCACGACCAATACACACACGTCACACACACATGCACACACGTCCGCCTCATCCAAGCATTTAGAGAAGCACATGAGACAGACGGTGCACGATAACACAACAACACTTTAGGCAAGACTGGCATCAGTCCTCTCTATGCCCATAACAACCAGAGAATACCCTATAGTGTGGGTAGTACCCAGGGTGCCCTGGAGAGCTACGTTTCTCCCTAAGATGTTGGCATGGCAACTTGCAGACATTTGGAAGGCCTTGGTGAACACGGCAAGCGTGTGGTATGATTTCTGCTCCAGAGATGTTCGCCTTTTGTTCCAGTGTTGTAGGAAGTCTGTGGTACTTAACACAGTCAGCTTAAGTCTGGCCCTCCTCTTTAGTTTTGTACACCAGGCTCTCCAGCCCCCCCCCCCCCCCCAAACCCCACCCCACACTCTTTGGTGCCTCTCCAGAGGAAAGGAAGAGGGGAAATGAATCTCACTATCTCTCTTTTTACGTCTTACATTTGCTGCCTCACTCTGCTTCTCTCTTCCTGCTTTTACTCTCTTGTTATCTCCTTTTTGCCTAAGAAGGGTAGACTTTGTTCTCTCTCTCTCTCTCTCTCAAGGTCCAATTCAAATAGGGCTTTGCTGACTGAGCTCTCAAACCATTTCATACATGGTGGGAAAAAAAAGAATCGGAACCAAAACAAAATGCAAATGCAACGACAAGAAAGATTAGATTGTGTCTGTCTCTGGCTGTGTCTTTGTCTGTCTCTCTCTCTCTCTCTCTCTCTCTCTCTCTCTCTCTCTCTCACTCACTCATCCTCCTCCATCATGAGTGCTTAGTCAGGGCTGTGGCCTGAGCGGGATTTAATCCGCTGCCTCTGCGCGTGCGCTCTGTATTAATACGCCACATCTTGTCCTTTTATATATTTATTTCCCCAACACAGACGCTTGATCCGTCACCTCAATCTGCTCATTGGTGTCAGCAGCACCCCACACACACACACACACACACACACACACACACACACACACACACACACATACATACACACACACTCCACCCACTCCACCCCCGCCCTCTTTGCCCCGCCACACACACACACGTGTGAAGCGCTGCACCACGTGGCCACTATTGTCCGACACAAATGTCTGCCTTTGTCCTCAGCAGCTGCCAGCCCGTCCGCCTGCCTGCCTCGCTTGTTCGCTCACTGGCTTTTGTGGCTAAATTTAGCCCCCAGCACCAGCACCAAGGCTCAGCACAGGCTCATATCACCCCACTGCTGCTTTTCAGGGGAGAGAAAAATACACTCCTGCTGTTTCTCCGAGCTGAGCTGAGCTCCCCTCTATGCTACTATGCAGAGAATCTGGCCCTGCCATTAACAGACATTTGCCAAATCGGCTTGCAAAAAAGCATCATCCAAATAAAGATAAAGATACTATGGAGCTCCTTAACTCTTTGAACCGCTGATATCACAACAGTTCTTAAATTCAAAATTAAAATGGCATTCCACTGCAGTGGATTCGTCGTAACCCTGTTCTCAAGGGAGTTTGAGTACAGAGGTCGTGCCCTTGGTGTTGTGATAATTGCAGCACCTCATGTTTTTTTAAGGGTGTTAAATGTTCTGAACCACTGACCTCAGAACAGGTTTCAGATGTAGCACCACTGCACTGTAATCTCCCCAACAGCACCTGTTTTGGTTGGTGAATAGCCCGTTGAATCACTTGACCTCAGGACAGTTTTCAAATATAATCCTGTCGTACTACACTGCCTCCAACAGCATCTGTGTTTATGTCATGAGTGTCTTGAATCCCTGATCTGAGGACAGTATTTAGACCGTACCCTCTGCTTTTGTGCCACCTGCAGTCGCCTGAGTCACTGACCTCAGGACAGTTTTCTATCACCAGCCTTTCCTCAGAGATGCCTGCCTGTGTGTCAGTGATGAAGTGAGTGTTCTTTGTTCCACAAGGTCTTGCGTCACTCTTGAAGATTGATGTGATCTGTAACCTTAATCCACTCTGTGCCTTGCTCCTAGTTCAAGGAGCAATCTCTCTCTCTCTCTCTCTCTCTCTCTCTCTCTCTCTCTCTCTCTCTCTCTCTGTCTCTGTCTCTCTCACACACACTCTCTCTCACTCTCTCCGACTCTATCACTCTCTTCGACCCTGGTGGGGATTTGGACCGAGATGCAAAGACTGACACTGGCTCCACCAACAGCTGTTGCTGAGGCTGTTTTTGTTCTTGCGTTGTCGTCCCTTTGAAGAAAAGTGCTAGGGGAAATTACCTTTATGCGTCTCTTTGTCTCCCACACAGTTGCTGTCTCTCTCTCTGGCACACACACACACACACACACACACACAGAGACTCATACACTCAACTTGTAGCTGAATTTATTTGTTTCAGTTTTTGATCCAAATCTCCTGTGCCTCATGAGATTCACCTGTTTCCTCAGAGCTGATGAAGGAAAGAGGGGGAAAAAAATAAAACAATAGCATGAAGGCAGCTTCTAGAGCCAGTTTTTTTACAGACAGCCACAGAACAGTTCTCTTTGTTCTCCCAGCAGAGGTGTTTTATGGCTGCCATTGTTTATATATTTATTTATAAATTTTTCTCTCTGCTCTTTTCTCTTCTGATTTCCTCCACTACAGGATGGCTACACTTCTCAGCAAGTTCAGGATAGACTTCTCCGACATCAACGTCCTCGGGGATATCAACACCAAGCCCAAGTCGGAGAAGTGAGTGAAAGAGAGCAGTCTGACGTCAGACTGGCCCGCACAAACCCCCTTCACACACACACACACACACACACACACACACACACACACACACACCGCTCGCCTTGCCTCCCTGAATGCTGCCACGAGGCGATAAAAGCTTTTCTGCATCTCCCCAGAGTGGCCTTTGATGTCGGCGAGTAACGCCACCACTAGTCCTAATGATGACTCGGCCCCTTAGAAGGTCTACGTGTTTCCTCCAGCACTTAGTCTCGTATTGACGATGATGATGATTATGTCGACGACGATGATTATGTTGATGATGTTAATGGACCTTAATGAACAGCAGACGTCTTTTTCCCAGAGCAATAGTAATTGAACATGTTTTTTTGTTGCTTTGAGGTTTTCTAAATTGGCATTAGTCATGCATTGTCTAATAGCTTGTGGCGTTGCTTCACTGGCTCCTTGAATACTTGATGAGAGTCTGAGGTCTTGATTAGTGTGGTACAGCACTGGGCTCCCATGGTAAAACTGTACCCACAAGACCTTGGGCAATGTGTCAATCAGGAAACTATCAGTAAATATGTATCTCACCTAAACAGAATTTCAAAGCAGTGAATGGAAATATCACTAATTCATTTACATTTATACTTACACATGTAACAAAGCAAGATTTGGCATAGGTAGGCTATACATTTTATTAGTGTGTGTGTGTGTGCTCCCCGCAGTCTGCCTGTTGTATTTAGGAAGCATAGCTGTAGAGGTTTAATGTGTGTGTGTGTGTGTGTGTGTGTGTGTGTGTGTGTGTGTGTGTGTGTGTGCGCGCAGTGTGGCTGCCTTCACCAATCTGGTTGAGCCGTATCGACTGAAGGAGGACGACATGGAGCAGGAGGCGGCCGAGAAACTCAAGGCCGAGGAGCCCTGGAGGATCACAGACAACGAGCTGGAGCTGTACAAGGCCAAGGTCAGTCTCTCTCACACCACCACCATTGCTCGCTCTGTCTGTCTGGCTGTCGGTGCATCTCTGCCTTGCTTTCTCCATCTCATCTTCTCCTACTCACTCCCTGAAGGACTCTCCCACACAGCCACAGACATAGACTCACATTCACTCTCTCTCTCTCTCACCACATCTTCTCTCCCCCATGTGTCTCTCTTTCTATCTATCTCCCCCTTTTCACCTCTCTCTCTCTCTCTCTCCCTTCCTCCCTCCCTCCCTCCCTCTATGTATCTCCTTAACCCTCTCTCATACACACCCTCTCTATCTATGTAAACATTTAAGAAGCTTGCATACTCAGCACTCCATATTAAACCACCTGACCTATTCCAGAGGAGAGAAGCTGTTTGTTTCTGTCTCTGTCTCTGCAATAAACAGGGGGGTGGGGGGGGGTGTTGTCCACTGTTTATCGTCCTGTAACCCAACATCTCGCTCTGACCCGTGCACCTCTACCCTCACCCCACCCTCCATTTTTTTTAACAGAGCAATCGGCAGATAAGGCTGAATGAACTGCTGAAGGAGCACTCAAGCACAGCAAACCTCATTGTCATGTGAGTACTTCTGAAACTTTAAGCGTGAATAATGTTGGCTGTCTGTGTATGTGCTTGTGTGTGTGTGTCTGTCTGTCTGTCTGTCTGTCTGTCTTATTCTGTGTCTGTGTGTGTGTGTGTCTGTATGTGTATTTACCAAGTGTGTGTTGGTAGACTCTCTGCTCTCAATAAATAGCATCAGCGTCTCTGACCTACTGGCTGTCAAGCGAACAGTGGGGCTACTCTTTCCGCTAATAGCACGTGAGCCTGTGTAAGCGAATTAGCTGCACGCGAGGGTGTAAAGTGATACAGTAGCACAGGCCTCTAGGGCCTCAGCATCCACCACAACTCGTCCACCGCCATCTTGGTTCCCGCGGCTCAAATGCAAGTTGCCCTTGCGCAGAGCGTCATTTCCCAACTGTGCTCAGGAAACATCTTGTGAAATCCACTTTGCCTCATGCGCAGTTCTAACATGCGTGGTTAGTCTGCAGAGTAGGAGGCCATTTAGACCTTGTTGAGGCTCCGTAGCCCTAGAGGCTGACGTGACAGACAGTGGGCGACAGATAGAACACGGAAAAAAGGCAAAAGCTCTTGGGTATTAAGGCAGGCGGAATAGTGTGTATTGGATCTTGGCTCCAGCATGCCGGCCGAAGCGTGTGTGTGTGTGTCTGTGTCTGTGTCTGTGTCTGTGTGTGTGTGTCTGTGTGAGCTTCATTTAATTGCCTGTCACTGTAACCACTGGTACAGGCTGAGTCATGCAAGTGGCCCCCTGTTGGAGTTGTCCGGACTCTGTCTGGAATAAAACAATTAAAACAGACTGCGGAGCACAATAACGCAGATGCAGATGCTCTTTCCCAGCACCGCAACGCGTTTTGGAGATGGGGGGGTAGTATCTCTATTTCCCAGAATTCTCATTAGGATGTGTGGCTTTTTTCTTCTTCCTTCTTTTTGTGCATTTTAAAACAGATGTCTTTCAAATGGACTCTGGTTGATTTAGTCTCTGTGCACAAAGGAAATATTATGCCAGCGGTTGAGTGGTGCACTCGTGTGAATGGGTGCTTTTGAACCGCCACGCAAACAATGGAAACCTAGAAGTGCCTGAGCCGTGAGGTGCAGAATCGCCTAGCGTGAGCAGAGACCTCGTGGATTTGATGTTATATATTATAATAATATAATACGAAAGCGGCTTTCGTGCATAAAAAAGAGGAATCTGCAGGATTGGAACCATCTCTCTTTTTTCTAAAGAAGTGATAAAGGGTGAGACACATCCCCTTGTCTTTTACCCACAATGCTCTCGACCAGAGCTCAGGACCCAGGAGCCTCCTTACATAACTTTGGCTAAATTCGGGGCTCATGATGTAACCTTGGCAGTTCTACCGGTCGGTCTTGCAGGATGCCAGCTGTGGAAAAAAGAAACCCAGCCAGAAAGTCACTGATGATGTGAATGTTTGTGCTTGTTTGCTTGTTTGTTTGTTTGACATGTTTATGTGCATTTATGCAGCATTGCAATTAGATCATTGTGATGTCAGCTTTGGCCATTTTGCTGAAGCCATTTGACAGACTTCTTTATTCCATTGCTGTTTGAAGGGGGAAAATGTGCGTTGCGTGGGTGTTTTTAAAGTTGAAACGGGACATGGTGCCATTTCATTCTGAATTTATGAGAGAAATGTGTGCTTTACGTCATGTTTGTGTGAGGAATTGATCCTTGGACTTTGGTCTTTCTAAAGGTAATTTCCTGAGGCTTTGCCCTTGCGTGTACCCTAATCCTACCTTCTTCTGTGTGTGTGTGTGTGTGTGTGTGTCCCACAGGAGCATGCCCCTGGCTAGGAAAGGGGCCGTGTCCAGTGGTCTGTATATGGCCTGGCTGGAGACTCTGTCCAAGGACCTCCCTCCCATGCTGCTGGTGCGTGGCAACCACCAGAGCGTCCTGACCTTCTACTCTTAAGAAGAAAGCACACACACACACACACACACACACTACTTCAGGCACGCACACACACCTCCACCCTACCCGCTGTCTTGACCCTTCACAGCTCCTCCTCATCACTCACACACACACACACACACATATACTCACAAGACACTCATGGGGATGAAGACGAGCAGCCGGTGCGATGATGTAATGGTGGGAACGACATTAATAATGGTGGTGGTAGGAGACCGTACCTCTGGGACGCTGGAGGGAGGGGTGGGGGTGGGTTGGGGTCCAACTGTCTGGCGTCACGGCAGTTGGCCATCTTGGTTCCCGTGGAAACGCAGGGTACGTTCTGCACCCCTGTTCCATCTTGGTCATGGAAGAGGTGAAGAGAACAATCTTCAAAGGTCAATTTATTTTTAATTTCATTGTTTTTTTTCTTCATTCTTATTTTTTCTTTATTTGTGTTCTCAAAGAAAGGCACCTGAATATGCAGAGGTCATGCTTGATAGAATTGTTATTATTCATATGATGATTATTGTCATTATTATTTTTAATACTACAACGACAATTTAAATTACCGTCACTGTCACTGTTTCTAAGTTATTTTTCATTTTTTTGCTGCAGTTATCAGCAATAACCACCCTTGTTTCCTTTTGCCTCACATGGAACAAAACCATACAGAATGCTTTTGCAACACCATTAATAGCCTTAAAGACGTGCCTTCCAGTTCAATCAAATTACATTATTATTATTATGATGAAAAAAACAAACACTTTGCCCTTGATTGATAAAAAAAATGTGTAAGCAAATGAGTATTTTTTATTGGGTTTTAACTTGTTTATGTTTTTATTTATTTAGGGTTGTTTTTTTATGCGAGTGGACTTTTTACGTTTCACTTTGACAAAACTGCTCCACTTCTAAGCATAAAAAAAAGCTTTATTTCTTCTGGTGGGATTTATTTGTGTGCGATTGCCTCTAATTGGTTTTTCTTTTCTGTACTTCATGTAACTTTGGGTCTTCCGCTAGAAGCTGTGATGGGATGAGATTAACGTTCACTGTACAGTGCCCTCCAATACCTTTAGTGATGCTCGAAAAGGAGTTAGCTATCGCTCGGATGACAGATACCATCCTCTTCCTGCTGTATTGACGTTTGGGATAATGTCCATACCGTAGGACTATTTAAGTATACTGTAGGACTGTTTTGAGTATACTGTAGAGCCTAAAGGCAGTTTTGAAGAGCAATGTTTGTTTTGTTTTGACGGTATTGTTTTGCCTGTAGAGAAGAGCTGCCATTTGTTTGCTGAAAGAATGGATTGCTGTAGGGCCATCGAAGCTGCTAGCATTATGAGAGGAGTTCCAAAAACAACAACAAACAAAAAAGCAAAAAAAAAAAAAAAAAAAAAGCAAGCAAAGTCTGAAGCCTCCTTTTCAGTGGCCTCCTTGTTAAAACACAACTCCATGAACAAACAGGTGTGTTAGCAAACAAACATGACTTTGCCTTAAAAACATAGAAGTAATGATTGTTTGTGTAACTTGATTCCCCTCATATAAATATATAAGCCATACTGGCTGATTCAATAGCAGGTCAAATGCAAGTTGTAGCTAGTGCAATTAGGTGCATAGGTAGAATGTAATGTCTTTGTACATTATCCCCTCAACATCTGAAACAACATGTAAATATAGTGTACGGTATGAACTAAAATACTACATTTTTAGATTTTGCCCATTGTCAGATTAATAGCATTTCTGCTCAGTGAAGTTTGGTTACAGACATGCACGCTGTGTAGACCACATAGGCACACTGGTGGAGGTTGTTGGTCCAAGTCAGGACAACCTAACCAGTGTTTTGTGTCGCGTCGTGTGAAACTGTAAAAGGCGTTTCAGTTGTCTGGTTGAAACTTCGGGCTCTCGAGCCACACATCGCTGTTTTTTATTTATTATTTTGTTTAGTTTTATTTTATTAAAGGTGGTGTTTTTAGCATGGTGGTGTGGTGGGGGTGAGTTGCGTTTTTCATGCCACATTTGCAGATTCAAAGATGTCGTGGAGCAGGGTAGAGATGTTGGTCGAAGCTAACATACGAATGTTGCACACAGTGAGCAGCCTCTGAATCCAATGGATACATACCTCTATGCAGGTGAACTGTTGCTGGCGCTTAAAGTAGTTTTTTTCTAATATTATTATTATTATTATTATTATTACAGCTCCGCTCACCTTAATATTTTTTTCAACTTTGGAGCTTCTATACCCATACTGTGGGGTTTGTCCTTAACATGGCTTTTTTCTGTCAGCATGTCCAAGTGCCCAGAGGAGTCAAAATCTGTCTTTCCAGGAAGGTTCTCGAAAAAGTTTTATTTTTTACCTCAGAGCTCTCTGGTTGGTATGTCACTGAGCTGATTCCCTGGGATGAAAAGCAGCTCAACGACGATACAATCAACTCTTATGTTAGTGTTAACTCTGCCAAACTCCCCTCTTGTGTTGCTGTCGCTCAAGAATGGGTTCTGTCTCTTCATTGCTCCGTGCTGTGTAACTGTAGTCGGGGAGTGGTGCTCTCCTGGTGTAGTGTTTTATGCTGTACTGGTTGCCCAGGTCAGAGCCGAGGAACTGATTTCTCTTAGTTTTCCTCACCTCGGGTAAGAATGTCCGTGTTACTGTAAGGAAAGGTCAGTCTTTTTGAATGTAAACACTCCTTAGTCACAAAAGATTATTTAAAAATGAAAAAAAAGAA
Organism: Alosa pseudoharengus; assembly: GCF_046254945.1. NCBI lineage: Eukaryota > Metazoa > Chordata > Actinopteri > Clupeiformes > Clupeidae > Alosa > Alosa pseudoharengus. Next base: position 25,980,279 of record NW_027468609.1, read on the forward strand.
AGAAAAACGCAGTGACACTGGGTTATTAGCACTAGTTTTCCATTTTGTTTTGTCTTTCCTTTTTGCAGAGGGCTACTTGTTTCCCTCACAAGTTATAGTTCCAGTCACATTTGGCAAACCCAGTACATTGCAATGTGTGTTACTATTTTGACCTCTTTTTGTTTTGTCCAGTCTCTTTGTCTATATGGGTAACTTACACAGTTGCACCCCATCAATTCATGTTCCTTAGCTAACAAAATAAAATACAAATATGCCATGTGATTTTTAAAACTAGTGTCTGAATGAGTATAGTCATATTTATAGTCACTATATATTCTAGTGTTTCAAATAAAGATGTACTTTGAAGTATGTGCACAAGCATGTAGTTACATTCTGTCTATAAATATATATATATATATATATATAAATATATAAATAATCTGTGGGGATTGTAAAGATTCTTTTTCAAATTCCTGATGGTACAATCTATCAAAGATTTTCTGTGCGTTGCTGTATACTGTATAGCACTCAAGAACATCCTCCCCACAAAATAGCAACAGATCAAGTGTAACCTGTTTAAATTATTGAGCTATTATATATATATATATATATATATAATAGCTCAATATACACACATACATAAAGACAATTGGGAGAGGACATTTTTCTTTTGTTTTTGGAGATGTCGATGTAAACATGCTACGGTTATGTGTCACAACCAAATACTGTGTGTGTGTATGTGTGCATTTTTCATTGATTGTAGATACACTTGATTGAGGAGATGATTCAGACGGAGTGGGTGGGGTGTGTGTGTCTGCCCGTCATTCGGGCGGAGGGGAGACATAGGGCCGGGGCAAGCCACAAACAACGTCTACGTGCTTGTCACTTTTTCTACCACTTCCCTATCAACCCTGCTCCCTAATCCTCCACTCTCTCCTCTCCTCCTCAAGCTTCCATTTGTAGCCAAAGCAACCCCCCCACACACACACATTTACCCCTCAATCTTCCCAATGCCATCCCAGTCTGTCAGTCTTGGCAAAGAATGGTAAATAACAGTGGAATTGTTAAGTTAAATAAGCAATGGACAACCTCATAACTCTTTAACTCTCTCCTCCCTAGCCCCCTCCCCTCCACCTCCAGTTCACACTGCAACTCTTAACTAACTTGTAAATAACTTCTAGTCTAACCAGAGTAAATTAAGGGAGTGGAATCGCTTAATGACAAATTAATATGGAGAAACAAATATTTATTTTAGTTTAGACTTCTCCAAGTTTTTATTATAATTTTTTTTTTCTCGTATGTTTTCTTGTTCTCTTTTTTGTTTGAAATTTAAATTGCATGTTGATTTTTCGTTTTGATCTTTCTCTCTCTCTAGTCCCTGTGCATTTCTATCTTTTATATGCCTTTGAAAATAAATCTATGTTGACGAACAGTTAAAAACGATGTCTCTTCCTGAACTACCATACAGATGGATACAATCTGTCAAGCTGGGACAGTAATTTTTTTTGATATACTGTACTGTTAACCGTCACGGATATGCTTTTTCTAACATTTTAACATTTAAAATTCCCAATACTTTGTACATCTTTATTGCAATAAATAAAGAAATCAATCAAAATGAATCCTACCCCTTCCCTGTCTCTGGTGTTTGTCCTTACACATGCTTACATCTCCCCTAACCTATTAAATGGGGCCTGTGTGGCCACTCTCTTCTCAGATGGTTCTCAGAGATTCCTTGTTTTCCTTATACTGCCTGTTTTATCTAGTTCCCATGAAGCAACAGCAGAGGGTATCTCGACTCCACACTGTTAAGTTCAGGGGGTGGGTAGATATGATCTCACCAAGTTCTCCCCAGGGGACTTTTCCAGGCTAATTGTAATCACACGCTCACACAGGCGCATGCGCTCTCCCTCCCTCCCGCTCACTCACTCATGTATCTGTGGTTACACATAAAGTTTAAACTTGAGTTAAGGGTCCTAGAGACGGTGTGATGATGTGGGTCCTTTCTTCATTGTGGGAGGGGAGCAGTGTGTGTGCGTGCGCGCATGTACGTGTGTAGCTCTTAATAGAGCTCATTACTCCTTGGCTCCACAGGTGTTCCCAAACACTGTAATCTGGACTAGAGAACTGCGCTGTGTGTGTGTGCGCGGGTACGCCAGGCTAGATGCCCATTGGATGGTGGCAGAGCCCAGATCCGACTCTCCCGCTCACTACCCTCATTGTTCTACCTCTAGACTGAAGGATCCAAACCATGAGCATATGTCAGAAGGCCTGCCACATGCTTTTTAAAAGGTCACCATTGTATCAAGAAAAGCCTTAACAACTCTGCTAAGACTTCTATGAATGGCAGGAGCTGTGTAAGTGTAATTGGACTTGAGTTTATGATGAATCAGGATAAAAAGTGATGTTTTTCCCAGTTGCTGGGTAAAGTTTGGTATCGGTCCAACACCAAGGGAGTGGAACATAAATTACCAAAAATTACCGATATGTTGCAAGCAAAAGGATTGCCACAAAGAGACATCCATGAATATCTGGTAGAACTAAGTGCTAAAATCACCTACATTATTGATTCAGTACCCAGGGATCCAGCATGTACAGTATCTGCCCTGTGCTGCAAGTAACTCTGAGTACAAATGTCTGGCAAGTGTATAAATATAATGCAAATGCCTAACACCACTGTGAGGGCATGCATTGTTTTAATGTTTCACAGTTGAGAACAGAAAAAACGATATGGGCCAGGCCTAATCTATCAGTCCTCACAGTCCGACCTATCTAGAGCCTTCTTATGCCGGTTGCACAACCTTTTTTCATTCTTTCTTGTATATCCTAGGATAGTATCAAAGTCAACTGCTTAAGGATTGCATCACCGTTAAAATCAGGTGCAGAGGCAGACAATGTGGGCAGATAGATCATGATCATGATGATGATCATCTTGCAGACTGCAGTGTACGGGTGTTGGCCCAGCATCTCATCCAGGCATTGAACAACAGTGACACACTCTGGTTGCCATGAGCACAACCAGGGATCTCTCAAAAGTATGATCGGGAGGTCTCCCAGACAGCAGCTAATCCTGGGTGAAGTGGGGTCAAAGTTTGAACCAAATACCAAACCCAATTTTTAATAAATAAAAGTGGAGACCAGAATTTTAATCTGTCAAATTCAGCGCAGCTCGCACAGTCCTAGGGTTAGGGTCCTTGTTTTGGAATAAGCCATTTTAAATTACCTTAATTCAGTTTACTATTTTTTAATTTTTAATATTCAGTGCTTTTGTGCACACAAGACACTGATGCATGTAGATAAGTTGGTGTTTTAATGTATTGTAACGATTTGATAGTGACACACACAGTTGTCCAATCAAAAGGTTTATTAGCTGAGATCGAGAGCAGGGACACAGACACAGAACACAATACACACGGGGCAGGTCAAGTACACGCACACACAGTACACATACAGGGGAGGACGCAGCCCCCCACACAAAAAGGATCACACACGAGGGAGAACTAAAAGGGAAACATGTCACAATAAAGACGCTAACATTACACTCAAAACTAAGGAGAAATACAGACATAAACCCCCCAAATGTTCGCTCTCGTATCCCAGGATGCCCTGCGCAGGAGAACACTAACACTGTCTTTTGCGCCGACGTTACATAGCTCCCCCAACAAGCTATTGCCGTCCTCGGCAATGACCATGAGGTAGCCACATGCTAACGTCGGCACGCGTCGCCCGCCGCTCAGTCCAGTGCGACAGTACCGCCAACTCACGTGGGGTGCACACGCCGCAGGAGCTCACTCAACGGGGCGCCACGCTGCTAGCAATCCAGTACGGGAGTGCTAGCAGCCACGTGGCAGACCCGCTCGTCACCAGCTCCCTCTCAGCAGCCGCCCTCAGGCTGCACTTTCCGCGGCGTGACACCGCGGCACTCCTCCTCTCCTGGCAGGGCCCTAGGTGGCCTTTTCAACCGTCGACACTGTACCAAGCACTGGGGTTCGAGGGGGGTCAGATGAAGCTGCACCAACGCCACTCCGCTCCGTCGTTTCACCGACCAGGACAGACAGGCACCGACTCCGCAGCAACCGGACTGCGCTGAGCTGTCCCGCTGCAGCTACCGTCTTCGGCGTCCCTCCTCGTGTTGCCTCCTCGCAGAGTCGTCCTGCTCTGCTCCCGGCCCGTTCCACTCCCTCGCGGCCTCAGCGAAGGCACGACCCCCGAGATGGCCATGCTAACGAACTCCACACCACGAACATTTTTTCAAAAGGCGCCGGCCAACAGGCCAACTAGAACGGGCGCCCACACAGCACGGTGCCTCTCACACGCACCCAAACGTTTTTAAAGTTCAGAGGGCCTTTCCGTCGAAGCTGCCCCACCGTCGTGAGTTCGCTGCCCTCAGCGGCTCCGCCAACCGTCCATCGTCTAGGAACCTCTTCCTCGCCGCACTCCCTCGGCTCTGCTCACGCGTCGCGGCTCGCTGTGGAGTCAGCGCCCAGGCCAGCCTCGTCTTCTCCGCGACCGCTTCTTCCGGCCTGATCTCCTCCCATGGCAGCAGGCAGGTCCAGGCGACAGCTCCTCTCCTCCAGCGGCAGTAACGATAGAAGGCCTCAAGCTCTTTAGCAGCCCTTACAAGGGCTCTCTCTGGATCCTCTTGCGTGGGCCTCCACCCAGTGGTGAGGTCTCCCGCTCCCAGCTTCTCTCGCTGAGCGGAGGCCATGTTTGAAAGTCGCTTCTGACACCAATGTAACGATTTGATAGCGACACACACAGTTGTCCAATCAAAAGGTTTATTAGCTGAGATCGAGAGCAGGGACACAGACACAGAACACAATACACACGGGGCAGGTCAAGTACACGCACACACAGTACACATACAGGGGAGGACGCAGCCCCCCACACAAAAAGGATCACACACGAGGGAGAACTAAAAGGGAAACATGTCACAATAAAGACGCTAACATTACACTCAAAACTAAGGAGAAATACAGACATAAACCCCCCAAATGTTCGCTCTCGTATCCCAGGATGCCCTGCGCGGGAGAACGCTAACACTGTCTTTTGCGCCGACGTTACAGTATGAACACACTCAATTGAACAAAAGAAACATACATTTTTTTATAAAAATGAAAAACCTCCATCTTACGGGGTTGACACACAACTGACGGTGTTGACACACAATTAACGGTGTTGACAAACTAATCGAGAATCAAACAAAGAGTTTCTACAGGACCTCAGGCAAGTAAGTTCTATGATTTGCTCCAATTTCTCTCAGCAAGCAAGGCCTTCGGTGCCTTCGGTGTAGAGCCAAGTATTAAATATTTATATATAATAGTTTGTCTAACCTGCGGGACTTGGGCATTGGACAAGAGGTGTTGAACATGCCTACGCTCTATGAAGTCCATAACATCAGGGGCTATGGCATAGAGCTCCCTGGACTGGCTTGCTTGGAGGGGACAAGCTGTCCCTGCTGTTTCAAAATCTTTCACTGAATTCAGCGCAGCTCGCACAGTCCTAGGGTTAGGGCATAGATATATACACTAGATGTCGCCTTCTGCTTCTCAGCATGCGTCAACACCGCCGCCATCTTTGTACAGGGATCTGAAGCGCTAAACTAGTTCTCCTGTATTGTCAGCGTTACCTATTTAGCGACGTTTGGCCATCCCCAGCGATAGAAAACCTTTTTAGCGATTAGCGACAAATTTGGGAACTTCTCACAATGATGGCAGATCGGCTTCTTTGTTGTTGAAACGTAAGAAAATCACCTTTCTCATGGCTTTGTCATTTATGAATTCAGCTACATCTCGTTTGCCCATGGCACTGACCCATTATTATAAAAGTAACGACTGGCGTAGCCTATGTAGTTGTAGTAGCAGAGGTAAATGTTCTACAGATCTACAGCAGCTTCTGGTGAGATTACAATTTACATGAGTAAACGAGACGAGGGGTATGTGGCCTCAACCAGAGCCTGTCTAGAAGAGCCTGTTTACTTTCATTGTATCGAACCTGGTTGCAGTTTACTCATTGTTCCTCTAGGGGCCGCCGCTAGCTAGTGCAGAATGAATGGGAGTCTATGGGGCTAGACGGGTAAAATGTATCTTTATTATCGTCTTAAGCTTAGTTTTCTCTAGACTCAACCATAAATACATGCCTGTCAGTTGGAACAACCCAAAAAACTAGATAATTGCTTGAGATTTTGACGATTTATGGTGATTTTATTTTCGCTAGATCTTTGCCCAGATTGATGCTAATGCATTATAGAGGAGTGGATCACTGAAGCAAGATGGCGTCTCGATTGACGCATTCGTTCCAATGAACAGCAGTAGTCAAGGCGACATCTAGTGTATATGTCTATGGGGTTAGGGTCCTGGGGGTTGACTGTCCATTCAGTGGTTGCGCTAAAAGAGCTAGTGTGCCTGTAAATGGGAACCAAAAGTGTAGTTTGGACCAAACTATACACAATCCCCGGATTAGCATAGTGTTTCAGGGGCACAGGGAAGGAATGATATAATAAGCGGTGGAGCTCAAATATCCACAATCTGAAATTTATGTCTAGGAAATTTGAATGAAATCTCTTTTGAATGAAAGTCCACTTTTAAAGGTAATGTCCATGATCCTGGCTAAAGCATGTTGTTCATATTAGAGAAACTTGGCAGGATTAGCTATTATATAGCTAGCTGCATTATGCTATCATGTGGGAAAAGGTAACGATAAAGCACATGGATTTGTTTACAAGCTAGCAACACGGTTAGCATAAGTTCGGCTTGTAACAATGTGGATGTTACAAGACAAGAAACACAATTTAAAACCTCTTACCAGGACGGTAGTCCCAATGTTGCAAGGATTTTCCGCTTAGGGACGCTAGGCGGATTTGCCAAATAGTTGCTAGTTCTCCTTTAAGCCCTCAAAGACAAATTAGTTCTACTAAACTGCATTTCACTTAATCCTATTGCAACATTCCATGTGAAGTCAACCAAGGGCCCCAACTACTTTTTTTGTGTGTGGGAGATGAATCAAGATGATGAAAGGTCCTATCATCAGGGAATTATTTAAGTTATAGCCATGGGGGGGGGGGGGGGGACACGACCTATATGGTCTAAAAGTCTCTGGCAAGTGTGTGGGGATCAGAAAAAAACAATCATCCCCTCAAAAAACAAATCCTAACTGAAAAAAGCTCACAAAAAAGCTCATCCACTGCTCAGAAAATATTAAAATGTTCAACTAATAGTTCACTGTAAAAACTGAGACTGGGGTTAATTAATATTTAATAAATAAATTATAGTGAGCTGTACATAATAAAAAAGGCTATGTGTAGTTTGGAATCAAATTGAGTGGAATTCAACAATTTTTAAGTATTTGTTAATTGCATTTTACTCAGTTTTGTGTGAATAAAATTTGCTGTGAATCACTGAGTAGTATTTAATTGTATTTCATCAGGAAAGTCAAAGATACAGAAAATTAGTAAATTTTACTCATTGGGAGATTGTTGTTTTTAATCACCTTAGTTACATTTCCGCTCAAGGCATTTCGCGCCACATGGATGGAACACACACATTTCGTGGAAACTTTCCCAAAGGTAAGACCCGTTTCATTTATTGTTTCACATATAGCCCTATGCAGACGAACATTATTTTTATCTACTGTAAATTCGCAAATCAATTTTGCTGCGCTGTAGCTTAACTCAAACTGAAGCTGGTTATATTCAGTCTTGTCTTTGTTTCTACTTAGCCTAAAGCAAGGGCTAAACAGTGTCTGGCTAAAACAATTTAAGTACGCTGTAATGTTATAGGCTACTAGCAGGCTATAGCCATATGCTGCCCATAGACTGTATATATAGAACTATATACAGTCTATGCTTTTACCAATTTCCCTCGCCTCAACCAGAGCTTCTAAAGCCAACTTTAAGCTAGCTAGCAAGTAGCCTAGCCTAGTTGACTTTAGAGACAGCTTTTCTGCACAAATAGGAGTAGATTTTTACTCTCAGAGATGAGTAATTGCAAGTTACATTTACAGCATTTCGTTTTCCGAAAGTAAATTGCTCTCGTGTAACGTTTAGGCTGTTTGAAGGTAGCCATGTTGCTGAAATAAGGCTACCTAGCCTGCTTAACTTCGGGAGGTCAGTTTTGTGTTGCTACAGTTTGAAACAATTAACGTGCGCTGTTTCATATTACCTTTTTTTTACTTAACTTTTCATGGACAGTCTGTTATTGTACCCCCCCCCCCCCCCCCCCGGTTTTAAAAATGTTGTAAGACCTATCATGTACACTAGTTTCTATCTTTCAGATCCAGCTGATGCATTTTACAGAATCACAATGGTGAATCAAGTTCATGGCCAAGCTAGATGAGTAGCTGCTACACCAAAGCTTCTGAATCTCTTCCAAGCCAAGGGTGGAACCATAGGGTTGAGGTTGCAGGCCATCCTACTCAAGGTATCCTTCAATGAGTTATGTTAGCTAATATTTTATTTAAGGAAGGGTTAGGAATGGGTTGGAATAACCGTTGCATTACTTAAATGTACAAGAAATAATGCTAGCCTGCAATTCAGGCTCAGATGCTATGCACTATTGCTTTGCTGGGACCAATGACTTCCTGGAGCCATAGTTTTTTACCTGAAAACGTCAGGTAACCAACTATAAATACAGGAGCCTTGATGGGGTTTCATATAATACAATTTCAGTTTTAAAACGTTTTAGGTCAGTGGATGTTTTCCAGCCCTTGAATAATGTTTATTTTTGTAATTTCAGGCTCCAACCAATCCTAACGCTAACTTGACCAGAGATGTTGTCATTCGGTGTTTGGGGGATCTTTAGATCATCTTCTTAAAAAGTATGATGTAAGTACATATTAAAATATGAAGGTCATCCCTACAGTATATAAAGTGTATTTCTCCCAATAATCCTTGCCAAGCTACTGATGTTTGCAGATTTGCACTACTATGTCTAGTGTATACTATGTACTATGTACTTCTAATGCCTCTAAAAGTTCCTTGCTAAGGTTTTCTTTCCAAACAGCAGCCGATAGCCACTTTTACAGACCTTATTAATTAGCAGAGCAGCAGAGTTAATCCAGTTGCTGACCCTTGGCTTCACGAATGACTTTAGAGATACGTTGATAGGTGACCAGCCTGTCTTTGTGAATGTAGAGAAAAATACTCATCAATACAGTGCAGGGCTGAACAGTCATATATATATACATGTTCTTACTATTCCAGGATGCTGATGAAGATGGTGTGCCACAGGACCTTGCTGTACAAAGAATGGAAATCAACAGCATCAAGACCAATACATCAGAGGGTCCCGATGACGTTGGTATCGTGGTAGAGGGAATGAAAGTTCTGACTGCTCTGGATAACTTTCCAAGGGCTTGCTCCACGCTCCTTGGGTGGACATATGCATTAAATCCGGCCTATACCAAGGAGCCCAAATACAGTATACGTTTGAAATCCTCCAGAACTCCTCTTTGAGCTGGACTGTTCAAAGCCAAAACGTGAACATTCTCAAGAACAAACTGCTAGCTTAGGAAAATGGACCCTTGCAAAATGTAAAGGAATTGTTAAGTCTCTGTCAAATGTCACATGGTTACCTTCACATGCTTGAGTTGCTCAACCACACTCATTTTAAGAGAAGTGACTTTTTTACTTAATATTGCCAATTAGGATATAGGATGCAAATTGGACATGATTTATTCAAAGAATTTCAGTTACACAAATGAGTAATGTGATCGTTCCAGTAGAAATTAATCCAATTCTATCTGCTCTGTCTCTTACAAGTCCAAATGCATTTTGCATTTGAAAAATGTTGGGTAGACCTGTGAGGCAAAGTTGCACAAATAAATGAAATGATACATGTTTACCTCTTATTGTTTTTATGCATTGTGATCTGTTGACATAACTTAAGTAAATTTTGGTATTATAAGAAGGTATGATATTTAGTGATTTAGAAGGCACTGAAATATGATTTATATATAATTAAAAAAAATTAATGAATGCAAATAACCTTCATCCAGACATTTAGTAATCTTATACCAAATTCCACCAGATAATTAGTAAATATAAATAACTTTTGCCCAAATAATTAGTAATTATAAATTAGGTTGGACCAGATATGTAGTAAATCTAAATTAATTTTGCATAGAAAGTTAGTAAATGCAAGTCAGTTTTGCTTGTGAAATTAATTTGGATTTATAATAGTTTTAGGCTATATAACTCATCATTTGGCATGAAATTACTAAATCTTACACATTTTAACTGTTGCTGTTATTACAATGTATTTATTTCTTTGGTGTAAATCTAGTTGACTTATTCAATGAATTTTAATCAAAGTTGTAGTACTTAAAATCTATTCAATTATATCACTTGTCACTTTGTTGCCACAATTTTTTTAAGTAACCATTGGTCACATTTTTTACAGTGTTGTCTTCCCACTACAAAACAAACTAGGCTACTTGTGCATAATGTGGGTGTATAATATTTTCCCTATAAGTGATTAAATAATGTCCCCATGGCTCAACAATTAGGATTTCTTCAACATATTGATTCATTCTTCATTCCACCATTCTACCGAATACGTGCAAATTCAGAGGTTGAAACATTTTGAAAAAAGTGTCTTTTTTCCCCAAAACTTTTAATTCACATGCATTGTATAACATCTAAGGTACACATTTCTAATAATTTGACATTTTTATTTCATATTGTCTTTTTATACAGTTTTGGAATGTTTTCCTTCTCCCAAAATGTGTCACGACCGAAACACAATAACAATTAACAAAATAAGAAGTTTTATGATAACCTATCAGGAATTTCTTTACATATACCTTCTAAATATATTTTTTAGAATTTTTCTTAAAGCATTTCCATGATTCAACTGATAACAATAATATTTTTAACACAAAATAAAGCTCATTTATGAGATTAATTGCATTTTAAAAACAATATTTCTTTGTAAAATGCATAAAGTTGATCATACCGTTTTCAAATTTAAGGATGTATTACTATAAATATATATTTAACCAACAGGGTGTTAAGTGATGAAAAATACTTAAAAGTATTAGTATCTAACATGTTGACAATTGCTCAAAGAACACATATAACCTCCAGATCTAATTTTTAGTGTTCAATTTGTTACCTTCAGGGCCCTATATTGACAACCTAAGACGCATGATCTGAAGCATATGGTGCGCCAGGTGCATTGTTCAAAAGGATTGTTCTAATGTCCCTCGCCCCTTAATTGAAGGGCTACTTCAAAGTAAAAACGACCTAGGGTTTAAGTTTACAATACTGCGGTTTATCTGTATCTGTGGATGCCCATGGACACTACCGCCGAAGTGTAAGGCTATTTTGTTTTGGTTGTTTTTACGCTGGAGTATCCCTTTAAGCATGAATGTTTGTTATGTATAACGCATAACCCATAACTGCCAACACAGTTCCCGTTTTTCCGGGTTTCTCCCGTATTTCAAGGTCATCTCCCGGCGCCCACCCGTTTTGTTATTTCTCCCGGGGAAACTCCAAGAATATTGCATGACCATCAAACTTAATTTTAAAATCACGGATCTATTCATTTTTTCTGTTAGTCTGACATTTCCCAGGTTGCCAAATTGGGTATGATATGCACCCTACACATAGCCAACACAATGACTTACTTTCAATTTCAATCCTGTTGTCATTAAACCTGGCAACCCAAAATCCGTTTTTTAAAAGCTAAATGTCAGCAGGTATGCCATAACCAATCAGAAGAAAAACAATAAGAGTGCCATCTCCCATTCCCTAGGCAAGTAGGCCTACTGCATGTACCATGGCACCATACGGATGAGCAAACACATTTCTGCAGAAGGGATCTGCTGAAGGCTTATACTTTTTTATTCTTTAAATCAACAATTACCCCTACTAGGTACTCACACAAATGTGAAAGTGTGCAAAACAAAATGTGAAAGTATGTATGGAACTATTGTTGGAATGCTTGAAACCAGGCGACACCGGTTTGCCTTGTCCATAGCCAGCCTAAACTCTGACCCACTAGGTCAGACAGCCCAAGTAGATAAGCAAATCCACAGTTCACAGTTTTTGTTTTTTAAATGTAAGACAAGGTTCTTTCCCAAATTTCAACAATGAAAACAAAACGAGGGTGGAGGGAGTGGTCCACTGTGTAGGAATCCTGGATCATGACCCGGATCAGGAGTGAGGTTTAGGGGGCTTTAAGAGTGTAACGGTAGGTGTGCAGTATGTTGGTAAACCTCCCTGCAGACGCCTATAGAGTAGTGTTGCAGCCTGGGCTTTTGCTTTGCTATTGCTAGCATGCTCGACTCCTGATCCGAGGTGCTGCTGTTTGCGGGTTCGAGTCCGGACGAGTGACAGGTTGAGCCACGTGGTTCAACACAACACAGATTACACAGGCAAACCAGCGTCCCCAGGTGTATGGAGTATGTATGTGTCAGTGTACTGTTCATGCTCATGCACTTCGCTTCCTAACACCCTGATAACATTCCAATGAATGTTAAAAATGCTAAGGACATTCATCTAAGCACACCAGCCCAGACTTTGAATTGTGTTGCCAGGCACTTGTTGCTTAGGTCAGTGGTTCTTAAACGTTTTGACTGGTGACCCCTTTGACAATCTGATTTATTGTTTTCCAAAGGATAACTAGCACTCATCCAATGTATAACTGGCAGTCCTGTGGCAAGAAAAGGCTGCATAATGTTCTGTCACTGGTAAGCTTACGCACGGCATCTTTGAAGTTATCGTTGCAAGAGGCGCAGATAGAGATTTGAGTTTGTGTAAACAAAGCATCCACATTCGGAGGAACATTATGGAAACATTTTGAATTGTAACCCTATATCTAGGGCTACTGAATATCCCAGTTTTTAAACATGTCGGTCTGAAAACCCGCAAATCATTTCGCGACCCCTCCGATATTTTTGTCAACCCCTCTGGGGGTCCCGACCCCCAGTTTAAGAAACACTGGCTTAGGTCTTACCAGGCTGTTAGACTCCTGACAGTGCACCCTCAAAATAACTGAAATAATGCCCATTTAACTTTAGATCACATTCATTTTTTGTGGCGTCAAAATAGCAATTTGTGATCATAATATGCCTGACCACACCTGTTTTTTTCATCGATACACCCGTGGGTGTGCAAGGATCACACAGTATGGGTGTCTGGTGGAATAATGATAAAATGCGCTGACCTAAAACTAGGAAAACAATTGTGTTGCGACACAATTAACGCATGCCACTGGGTGTTCCCGACGGTAGCTATGCAAATGACTTGAAGTAAAACCGTAATGTGATTGGTTGGTGTCGTCCGTAGATTGGCTTGATTGGCCGGTGCCGTCTGTCGGTGCAGCAACAGCTAAACTCCTCAACGCGAGCGGCGGGAGAAACGCGACGCGACGGACCCACAATTCAGTTCGGCAACGGATCACGTGAGCCCATGTAAAGTGAATGGGATGCGTCTCCAGCAACGCGAAGCACGCAGCTGTGTGTGGGAGCCGTAAGATAGGGCCCTCAGTCTTCCTAACTAATGCTTCTGCAAAAATATGCAGTTGAACTAGCCTGGCTAGCGCCACCACTTCTCAATGAGACGTGGTCTGGGAACCAAACGTTCATTTTCTCGTATTTGAAAAAAATGCCCAGATCCGTTTATTGGGTGCCACGGATGTCTATCAAATGCGTCTGTGCATAGCTCATCATCGTCTTGCTTTCCCCCTTGTTCTGTGATTGGTCGCCTATCTCAGGAGAAAATTTGCTCCATGGTCTCCACGCTGCCTTAGCAGCGTGAATCAAATCGCGCGCAAGGTAGCATGGGAACACCCAGGCTACAGTTGAACAATGATTTCTTTCACTTTCCTTTCTTAAATATTCTTACTACTTGGTACTGAGTCATCCCTCAATATTTGTCTATATTTTATCAGTCTTTCTGCTCCACATTTTCTTTTATGTTTAGACATGTTGGCAATTTGTTTCTATATTCATGGGTGTCCCTGAATCAGGTCCCTTTCCACAGGTGTATACAATTAAGCACCTAGATTATGAATGCAGACTGCATGGTGCTTGACTAACGGCTCCCACACACAGCTGCGTTCCGTCAACGCATTCCAGTGGGTGTTCCCGACGGTAGCTATGCAAATGACTTGAAGTAAAACCGTAATGTGATTGGTTGGTGCCGTCCGTAGATTGGCTTGATTGGCCGGTGCCGTCTGTCGGTGCAGCAACAGCTGAACTCCTCAACGCGAGCGGCGGGAGAAACGCGACGCGACGGACCCACAATTCAGTTCGGCATGGATCACGTGAGCCCATTTAAAGTGAATGGGATGCGTCTCCAGCAACGCGATGCACGCAGCTGTGTGTGGGATCCGTAATACACCTGAGGAAAGGAACCTGATGAAACCCATGAATAGCACTATCTTAATCATTGAAACTAAAATTGTATTTTAGGTTGTAGGACTAGTCTTAAATATCCTAAAATGCATTTTATTTATATAAATGTGCAATTCGAAATATCACTGATTTACCAAAATATAGGACCTAACGGTCCATTTAGTCACTACCGAAACCATCTCGTCACAATCGAAACTTCAATACATGTTTCGGTTGTGACTGTTTCGTTGGTGACGAAAAAATATATTTTTGAGCCTATCTCAAAGATGCTAGTCAGCACATGGTTAGATAGCACAATTCTGAACATTTATACAAAATTATAAAAAAAAAACCCAACCAAAACAACTTGATTAATTGAAATAAATGTGATTTTGAGACTTTTGAATGCATTTACTCAAAAATGATTGGACTGATCTACTCACCATGTGGCCATGAGAGAGAGAGGGATTCACACACACTTCCTGGTCCAAAATGGAGGGGTGTGGCTAAAATCATTACCATCCTATGGGCTAAACCTTACAGTGTTTCGGTTGTGACATAAAAATGCGGGACAAAATTTTTTACATAATTTATGATTTTTGAAAAAAATATGCAATAAATATATTTTTTCGATTGCTTTTATCATAGGTATTCAAAAGATCTTTAGAAAAAAATTACAAAAATGATTTAATATTTTTTAAGGTGAAATTTAGGCCTTAGGGTTTGGGACAGCCACCTCTCAATTGAAAGTACATGATGATTTTATATATATTAAGCTTGATGCTACCTCAAATATTGTTTTAGTTCTTAATAGATAATAAAAAGATCTTCATAAATATGTAACATTTTTCTGTATAAATGCTTTTTAAATTACTTTTTAGGGTCTGGGACAGCAATTTGCACGAATTCGGTAGAATCGTCTCTATATCTGCGTTCATAATAACCTATTCAGGCACATTTGCACACAATTCCACATCTCATTCACTAAGCCTTACTGATACTATCACTGAGACCATCTCCTCAGCTCCTATTTACAGACTTGTCAGCAGAAGAACCATTGATGGTAAGGCCATTATTCTGTACAAATTTATTTTAAAGAAATGCACATATCTCCACAGTACAATAGTAAAGATTTACAGTTGCCAATTTCTCACGACAGGGCGTGACTCTGCTACGGTCCATACACAATGGTCCCCAATGGTATCTATGGCAGCAATAGAGCTGTTACATCTCAAGAGATCTGTACACACAAGTCAATCTGCAGAGAATACTCTCGGTAATCTGAGTCAATCTGCAGAGAATAGTCTCCATCTGTAATCTGAGTCAATCTACAGAGAATACTCTGTACATCATGGCCTATACAACAGTGTCACACCATGAGCACCAAGTCAGTTTGTTTGCATTTATAATAGTTACTCATTTCTTATCATCACTATGACGCCGGTTTAGTTTCAGTCAGAAGATTGTTAGTGTGTTTGTGTACAGTATTTGGTTTAAGCAAAAAGGCAGCACCAGTATATCAGAACTTTTCTCGGTTACACTTTACTTGACAGTATCGACATAAGAGTGACATGACACTGTCATGAATGTGTCATAAACAAGTCATAAATGTTTATGACATAACGCTTCTGTTATTAAGTGACATTCGGTTTTTGTCATAACAAGTTAGGGTTAGGTTTAGGGTTCATGTGTCATGACAGTGTCATATGTTGTGTCATGTCACTCTTATGTCGATACTGTCAAGTAAAGTGTTACCCTTTTCTCTTTAGAAGTTTTCTGATTATTTTTTTTTCATACATAGAGTACCACAAAGGCACATGGTGTTTGTGTAGTTCAATAGTTACATAAGGCACAGACAGAACTGTTTACAGATAATGTGTACATAAAGGTTTGCTCTCTTCCGCTAACTGTTGATAACACAACTGGAAACTTTAATATATACATTTTCAGGAACATTACATATTACCATGGATTATTCTAAAATGGAAAATTCAGTGTATGGGGTTTTGGGTTTCCATCATCATGCTTATACCAAAGAAAAGAGGTGTTTTTTCCAGTGTCTACTGAAAAAGAGCAGTATTTGATGCCATACTGGTGACTGAATTGATACATTTTGAGATGAGATTTTGATTTTGTCAAAAGATTAAAGTCAAATAAATCAATACAACCATTTATCAATAACCAATGACGAACAGATAAGAACTCTAAAAGTAACAAATACAAAACATCCTAAGACGGAAAAAAATAAAATTACGTGGAATATTGTGTATAATAATTCATCATAATTCTGTTGTTCAAACACAATGGACATAACCATCCATTCCAATTTGTTCAAGCCCAACCTTCAAGCATGTGGCAGTTTTCTTGATTAATGTGTATGCTAATCAAGTACTGACTTGTGAATTCCTTAATTGATGTGCTGTTCACAGTAATTAGCATAGTCAACGCAACGCTAGCTTTGCTCATAGAGGCTTGTTGCCATGTACTTCTCACCTAGCCGTGTGCCTGTCACAACAGCGTGAGTGTTAATTGTAGCTCCCTTCCTTGTGTTCATCTCCACAGGTACAGCAATGCAATAATTTGGTGATATGTTCAGTTTATAACGTGATATACTGTATGTTTGTATAAACATTTTTTGGGGTGGGAGTGGGGGGTGGCAAAATAATAGGGCATTTGCCATCCATGTAGTACACTTATGGCCAATGTGGACTGCATCCTCCAAAGAACTATTTTCACATAACTTAAACTCAGTCGCTGGAGTCATTTTCTTTTAACTTTATGCTTCCTTTAAGGGAATGTCTTTACAAGACAGTTACATGGTGTTAACACTAATTTCTCAATTAGTGGATTGTGTTTAATTAGTAATAAGCTAATAGTCTCCCAAGAGGGCATTCTCTCTGTTTCTCTTGTTCCTTCTCACTGTCTACTCACTGACTCGATAACGGTTATTTCTCAAATGCTGCTGGGTGTGTTTTAGGTGCACCAGGTCAGTGAGTTTCTTATTGCCCTATATCCACGCCAAGACTGATGAGGACTATAAGCACTGACACATGTGTCCTGGCAGCAGAACACGGCCTCTATTGAGCCTTTGTAGAGCAACAGGAGATGAATAGAGATATATATGTATATGTGTGTGTGTGTGTGTGTGTGTGTGTGCTTGTGTTTAATTTCCTTTTATGCGTCCATCATAAAACACTAAGCCTGTGACACATTTGTGAAAACATAGCTCCCAATAAATCCCAGCTGTTAACAACAAGCTGACGTTAACATATCAATGCTTTCAACAACGTGATAATACTGACAGCTTTTTGTCAATATAGTTATAACAAGACAGCCTCATTTACACACACAGCAAAACATCATAAAAAACAGGGACCAAACGATAGCTTAAACTCTGCTGTAGGGACAAACAGGAACAAGGAGTTACTTCTTTGGCTTGACACGTCCAGACGCCGCACAACACACACGCCTCACTGAGAGCGAGCGTGCTCATTGGTTGGGACACTTCCACCCATTTCCCCTAGCCTCTAGGTAGGGTAGCTCTTTGGCCAGAGAGAGGGAGGAATAGATGGAATGAAAGAGATGGAGAGAGAGAAAAAGAATGATGAATTACATTTAAAAAAGAGAAAGGGCTCCAAAAATAAAAATCTGGATGCATAGATAGATAGGTAGATAAAGAAAGAAAGAAAGAAGGAAAGAGAGATAGAGAGCCAGAGAAAGCAGCACTGGTGGAGAAGACAGAGAGAGAGAGGGAGACCAGTCTTTCAAGGAGATAATGACATAGGTGTGATCTAGCTGCACAGCAGACCGGCTGACTCTAGTTCTCCTGCAGCTTGATGTGCAGTCTCATGTGCAGGTTCTCGCCCAGCTCCCCCGAGAGGTAGTCTCTGTCCTTGATGTTGCGGAGCGCCCGAAGCTGGGCTGGACCGTATAGTGGTGCACTGCTGATCTCCAGCGTGTAGCTCCCCGGGGTCAGCCGACTCGACTGCCCCCGCCACGCCTCCTCTCCTTCCGATCCTGCCGACGACGCCAAGTGCAGGTAAGTGAGGCCGTCGTCGCTGTGCTCCAGGCGGAAGACGCCGGCCCCGTTGCCGCCGGCGATGGCGTAATGCACGTGGCCGTCGAGGGGCCGCAGGGCAGGCCGCAGCTCCAGGAGGTGCTGGCCGGGGTCCAGCTGGGAGAGGTTGAGCGTGAGTGTCAGCGGCTCGTCAATGTCCAGGCTAGCCAGGCTCACCTCGGGCTCCTGGGTAAATGGGCACACGCACACACACACACACACACACACACACACACACACACACACACACACACACACACACACACACACACACACTATGAGACATCTAGAAGGACATCACACCACTATGCCTTTTCTTTATTGGGATTATCTGGAAGCTCTCAAGTGTGACACACCCAAGCCCAATTATGTTCAAACCACTATTTATGCAGGAAAACATGGGAACTGCATTTGTCAGGCTGCTATAAAAAAACGTCTAGGCTAGCCAGGCTTACCTCTGGCTCCTGGGTAAATGGGCATACACACACACACACACTATGAGACATCTAGAAGGACATCACACCACTATGCCTTTTCTTTACTTGGATTATCTGGAAGCTCTCAAGTGTGACACACCCAAGTCCAATTATGTTCAAACCACTATAAATGCAGGACAACATGGGAACACATCACAACACACAAACACTCACCTACTGTATATGCACCCACACACACACACACACACACACACACACACAACAAACCCATAATCACCTACAGGTCATAGTATTTTCTAAAAACTCCAGCCCAAAGTGAGTGCTCCCAGCTGTTGCATCTAGCATAAACGTAACATTATTAACTAATGGGGATTAAATACCCCTTTGCCATGTGATTGGTTATCTGATCTTTTGTTAGTTTGCGCCATCTTCTGGTTATGTTGGGAAGTGCAATCTTACAGTTCCAAATAATGCTTCACCAGTTGGTTCAAACAATTTTTTTTCTTCTTGGTGTAAGACATTATACTTAAGAGTAAAGATTCTACCTACTTCTATTCCACTTCATCTTACCACCAAAGTTATCTAAACCGAAACATGGCTGCTTGGTCATAAAGAAAAGAAAAGGTCACGTCTAATGGATTTGTTGCCAACTCCTTTTCAGTTCTCCCTCTCAATTTTATTCTCACACAGCTGTACTGAAATTGAGTTCACATTCACATTGTTAGATCCCAAACAGCTACCAAATGAGTTGGGTCTTGGAGAAGTCCAAAAAGCCAATACATTTCAAAGGAACAGACTGAGATAGCAGTCAGTCAATCAACCGGTAACCTTACTGTCTGCATGCTAAATAGAGTGTAGTTGGTGCAATCTTATTTAGGTACAAGTAGAATGTCAGTATCATATCTTATATTATCATTCCTAATCCTAACTGTGTATCATTTTAACAGAGAGAGACAGAATGCCACTCCCTTTCATTTCCTTGGTTCCTCCTGCTCAGGAAATATTAAAATGGCCATCTACATCCTGTTATTTGCTGCAAACAGCCAATGCAAAATGTCCGATGACTACAGTCAACAGCTAAAACAGTATAGGAGAAACAAACATTTTAGCACAGAGAAAGCTTATGCTAACAGGCTGAAGGTAAAGCCTGTCCTCTCAGGGCTGACCCCAGTGGTCTCACCTCTTCGGCTAGGGTTTCATTGGCGTCCCTTCTCTTGCGTATCCCCCTCTTGGAGTGGCCGTTGATCTTACACTCGTAGCAGGCCTCAGGGGAGAGGGCGTTGTCTTCGTCCACTCCTTGTCCTCCTTGATGAGGCGTGTACAGGCCTTTCCCAAAGCCAGTGCCTGACACACAGTGACTGCAACACATAGTGACAGAAGATGTCAAAATAACAATATAATGTGGTAATCTAAAAGGTATAAATATGAAACTGCCTTCTGAGATGTTGCAGAATCTTTACTATGTCAATACACTGATATGTCTTCTTAACACAATAAAATTTTGTTTTGTTTAAATGATAAAATCCTGCGCAAGCAACCAATATGGCTGCCAGCATCAGATTGACTGACTGACTGGTAACTGACCTCATCTGACCCCATATTACCATACATGCAAAGCTAACAAGCAATCATCCACAGTTAAGTTAGCATTTAATTGACATTCCCCCTTGCTCTAATGAACTGCATATTAGCAGCCAACCATAGCATCAATACATTTAGCCTATTTATTCTTCTCATTTCATCTCATTTTCATTGCATATTATTCTCATTTTTATTGGAATTTTATGGAGGGCCAATATCCTGGTACCCGACCAGAACCTGCAAGCATGTGTTTAATCCAGTTTTTTCTCCCGACTGCTCTTATCCCGACTTCACATCAGCCAACTAGACATGAACCAGGAGCAGCAAATGATTGGCAGTGACCTTCTGCACAGTAAAACTGCAAATTAACCACTCAGTAGCTTACTCCTTCCAAATGAGGTCTGGCTGATTATTTCCACGTGTGTCGATGTGTATGTGTATGTGTATGTGTATGTGTATGTGTATGTGTGTGTGTGTGTGTGTGTGTGTGTGTGTGTGTGTGTGTGTGTGTGTGTGTGTGTGTGGGCAGGGGTAGGGGGGGTTAATCTCTCCTCACCCTTGGCCTACTCTGTAGTAGCCCGGGGGGCATCCACACAGGTAGCCCCCCTCAGTGTTGGAGCAGCCGTAGTTGCAGGGGTTCTTGCGGGAGCTGCACTCGTCCAAGTCACGGCAGCTGCTGCTGGGATGGTCGAAGGAGTAGCCCGAGGGGCAGGCGCACTTGAAGCTGCCCAGTGTGTTGTAGCAGGACGCCGAGCCGCAGCTGCTGGGGTTCGAGCACTCGTTTTCATCTGAGCGATGACAAGGGGAAAAACGAAGACAGGAATCATGAGCCCCATACAGTATGTTTTGTACTGTGGTTATTCTTGAGTTTTATTGTATCATTATACTGTGGCAATATACTTTATATTTGTGAAATTTACCTTGGTTTTGTATGTTACATGTGACAAACACAACAAAACTGTATACTGTATACTGCATATATATGCTAAAACGCCTAGGTGATGAGCATTTATGTATATAACTATAAAAAATATTCAGAGGAATGCTCCTATATCTGATCCTGAATCTTGGTAATTGGTAACGGTAATTGACTGAGTATTGCAACCATGAGCTCTTTAAGTTAAGACCACAAGACCACTAGCGTGCAAATTGTGTTTTATGGATGTGATGATGCCAAACACGCTCTAGGTGGCAGTGCAGAGACTGAAACAGTCTCTCTGTCTCTCCCTCCCTCTCCCTCTCATACTCCCTCTCACAGACTGTGTGGTCTCTTGATGGCAGTGGACACAAAAACTATAAAAAACAAAACTGACCATGATTGAAGTCATGACCCTTCAAATTTAAAATCCCCGGCCTGACACTTTGGACCACAAATCCTCTCCCTGTTGGTCCTTAGTAATAAACATGCTTCTCTCAATGATGTGTTCCAACGGCCACATAGTTCAGAAAAATAGAGACTTTATTCAAAGCTCTGCCAATTACCCATAATACTACAGGCATGCCAACACCGTGTGATACCGAATGGGAGGTGTTAGGTTTTACACTGTGCTCATGCTGATGTCCTATGATGGGACACGACTGTGTGTATTGGAGAGGTTGAGAAGGCAGCAGGCATGAGAAGCAATCGCTAACTGAAGTATGTGTGGTCAGGCGCCCAGCATCATAAAACCAGCCAATGGGGCTTTAATTAATGAACGCACTTCACAAATCCAAACTAAACAACAATGGCAGCCCACATTCTAGGAGAAGTCTGGCCTCTCGTGCATTGGGGCCCATTCATTTCAAAAGGATGCATGCACAGTGCTGTAAGCTATCTGATGACATCACTTAACATAATCCTACTTGGGGCTCCGCTGAAATAAGATAACCCACCAGGAGAAGAGATTTATGGTGCGGACAGACAGACAGGCGATACACACACACACACACACACACACACACACACAAACACACACACACACACACACACAGTATCCAAATAGGAATAAGGAATAATGTTGACAGAACCTCTTGAACTCAGTGAGATCCTATTTTATGGATAATGTGTCTCCATCTGTCTGTACTAAATGGTGCATGAGGCACATTGTATAAATCTGTTCTAAACATGAAAGCATTGTAAGTATCCAAACAGATGCACACACACATTGTGAGTGAAGGAGCAGATTAAGTGCATACATTTCTTGAAACTAAAAAAGAAAAACAGAAATCTGCACGAATCTTGCACAATTTTGACAGCGCCAAATAGTAATTTGATTTCCTCCAGCAAATCTTTTTTTTATCTTTTAACACCAGAAAGTAGATTACTCCTGCAGCCTCCCCCAATTCCCACCTCATTGACACTCACCCACACACTGATTCCACTGATAGTGCTGTGTGTAGCCTTGAGGGCAGCTGCAGCGATAGCCTCCCAGAATGTTCTGGCAGCCATACTGACACCTGTGGGTGCTCTTACACTCATCCACATCTGGACAGAGGGAGAGGGAGAGGCAAGAGAGAAAAGGAGGGAGTGATATAAGAGAGGGAGAGAGAAACAGAGGGGGGGAGGGAGAAAAGAGAGAGAGAGGTTTGACACACTTTTATTAAACCAATATTTACATATTTAACTTATTGCAAAACAATCACATCCACATGTATTACACATCCTCATCAAACATTGATACAGATCATAATCCAGACCCACTACTTCAGAGAGAGATAGAGGGGGTGGGGGGGGAAGAGTGGGCTTGATACATTAAGCGAACCAGGCACCACATCTTTGATCTCTGAGAGGTTCATACAGTTCCAGCTCCTGTCTTTCACGAGGCATCCTGACCCCTGAAAGATCTTACCTGCTATCTATCAAGGCGTTGGCTGGAAACTAGATGGCCTACCTCACAGCCATGCCAGGGATACCGCACTCTTTTTGCATGGGCAGTTAGCTTGTCACTTACAGTTGTCACGTTATTACCAAAGTGTCAAGATTAAATTAATAACCTAATATTTCTAGAAGTCTGTGCAGAACTGAAAAATAATATTTTCCATCTAAAATAAATAACATAGTTTCCATTAAGTACATACGTAAAGTACAGAAACAGAAATAGGTTGCGTTCTGCACAATCATCTCTTTTCCTGAAGCCCTTTTACTAGCACAACTCAAACGTAATGTGGAACAAAATCCCGCCTTGGGAGCTTGCAGCGCATTCTGATTCAGACACGTTGAGGAAATAAAATTATTTTCCCTCAGCCAAATTAGCCCACAACATTGAGGAGAAAAAAAAACAAAAAAAAAACGCTCCGTCGTTGTGAACCTGCCCTGTTGGCTCTCTCCAGTCGTGCGGCCCCGGTCCTAGGCTCTGGCGCATGTGTTTCCAATCCTCCACTCACGTGGCTCTCCTTCAGCTGAAACAGTTTCAGGTATTTTTATCCAAGAGGACGAGCGCCCGAAAACAGCCTCGCAGGGCCGTTTTTCTGCAGCTTCTGACTAACGCAAAACAGGTAAAAAAATCCACGATCCACTGAAGACAGTGGAACACTGGGGGACTCCAGGCCACTCAGATACTGCTGTTTTCAGTTCTTATCCATCCGTATTTATAAACACACAACAAAAGTGTATCCTATCGATTTGAACGTTTTGATTGTGTTTGGTGCACACACTCAGGGTGGACATTATTTGCTGAATGGAAGCAGAAGTTGTGGTTTTTGGGGCATGCCAGCCTGCATTGAGTTGGAGAGAACAATGCTTGGCCTCGGCAGAAGCCCCTAAATGAACTGGTATGTGTGCGCTTGGCAGACTGGAGCCACTTAAAGATGGAATCCAGGCTGGATTACTGGGTGGTGCAAAAAAAACGGGGTGAGAATCGAGGTGTCGAAAAACACGCTCACAGCTATGATTTACACCACTACACACACACACACACACACACACACACACACATACAAAACATATGTGCTAACATATTATTTCGCACATATAGGTAACCTAAATAGAACAAATGTGGAGGTGATCAGGTCGAAAAGTAAAGACGCTCCATCATCTAAATGTCTCAAAAACATTCCCTCACGAGGAAACAATGACATGCAAAACGACATCTTAAAACATAAACAAGATTTATGATTACGGCAGTCTGGCTACAGAACAGTTTTAGTCTTTCACTGAAACACAGCATGGTAAAAATAATACAGTGTATTTGGGATTCTGTCTCTCTCTCTCTCTCTTTCTTTCTTTCCTTTATTCTCTCTCTTGCTTTCCTTCTCTTTCTCTCACTCTCTCTATCCCTTTCCGTCCATTCATTCATCCATCCATGCATGCATCCATTTTCATATCTACATATATCGACTGATAAATAGTAGGACTGTAGCACACACCTTCGCAGTGCAGGCCAGTGTTGTCCAGGGAGTAGCCATGCTGGCAGTCACAGTTGAAGCTGCCCGGCGTGTTCTGGCAGATGCCCTTGGCTCCACAGAGGGTGGGCTCCGCTGCACACTCGTTATTGTCTGAGGAGCATAAAGCAACACCTGGGGCTCAACAAGCATGTCGCTTTGTATGGTGGCTGGTTAGGGTCATGGACTTTGGGGGAATTTATATGCTATATATGATTTTAGCACATTATACAGTTTAATGAAATGATGAGAATTGAATTGAATCAGATCGTTATTGACGTGTGTGTGTGTGTGTGTGTGTGTGTGTGTGTGTGTGTGTGTGTGTGTGTGTGTGTGTGTGTGTGTGTGTGTGTGTGTGTGTTTGTTTGTTTGTTTGTTTGTTTGTTTGTTTGTGCGCGTGAGCGTGCACTCACCTATACAGGCTGTGTGGTGCTGAGCAAAACCAGGAGGGCACTTGCAGGTGAAGCCGCCGATAGTGTTAACACAGATGAACTGGCAGTTGTGCTTCTTGGTCTGACACTCATCCAGATCTGCATGTGTGAGTTTGTGAACCATTTAGTCATTAAAACTGAGGCTTAACAGGAACTACTGGAAGTGCATCGCCTCCAGCTCCAAAATGGAAGGAGTTCATCTTTGAATGCATGCTTAATTAATGTTCATGTATTAATGCATTATGTATTATTATAATTGTAATGGCATCATAATGCATTAATACATAATTCTTAAAATGTGAAAGTTTAAAGAGTGTTAAAGGGTCATCCACCTTTGCAGGTCCTGCCATCCTCCTGCAGTGTGTAACCACGGGGACAGGAGCACGCGTAGCTGCCCTCTGTGTTTTTGCAGATGAAGTTGCACGGCTTGGGAGACATGGAACATTCATCCTGGTCTGAAAGACAGATGCATGTGTGTCAGCCTACATGTTAACCAAGTCACGTTCAGTCCACACGTTGACTGCATTTTAACTGCATTTCTTTCAGTAAATATATTTCCAATGAGGCTATGCACATGAAATTGTCACCATACTTTGGTATTAACTCAAGAAATTCACACATATAAAGAAATCCAAACATTAAAGTCCATAAATTAAGTTATGTGTAATAAAGTGGAATGACACAGGGAAAAAAAGTATTGAACTTGGCAACTGAAATTTCTTAAATACTTTGTGGAAAAGCCTTAGTTTGTAATGACAGCTTCAAGACATTTCCTGTATGGAAAAACAAATCAGCCACGGTATTCAGGTGTGATTTTGGCCCATTCTTCAAAACAGATAGTCTTTAAATCTCTTTTTAATCCTGATCTTTAGTTCCTTCCACAATTGTTCAATTGGATTTAAGTCAGGGCCTTAATTTTCTTTCTCTGAAACCAATTATGAGTTTCCTTGGCTGTATGCTTTGGATCGTTAACCTGCTGGAATGTCCACCCACGTCTTATCCTCATCAACCTGGTTGATGGCAAGATTCTCTTGGAAAAAATGGCTCCATTCATCGTTCCTTCAATTGTATGAAGCCTGCCAGCCCAGTACCATGGGATGAAAAACAGCCCCACACCATGGCGCATCCACCTCCAAACTTCACTCTTGGCATTGTATTTTAGGGTGATGTGCAGTGCCATTTCTCCACCGAACATGGTGTGTAGTATAACAGCTAAAAAGTTCCATTTTGCTCCTGTCTGACCAGACTACATTCTCTCATTTGGCCTGTCCAAATGTTGTGTAGCAAGGAGCGCTCTTTGCTTTTACCCATCATGAGATGTTTCTTGTGTGACACCTTGGTAAAGAAAAACCTTTTTTATAGCCTATCAATCTACTAACTTAGCTGATATTAATTTACACAGATAGGAGATATAAATACTTTCTAACTACTTGCAGATTTCAACTGGTTCCTTGCATTTGTGTACTGCTTTTTCTTAGCGTGTTCAATATTGTTTTGCTGTCTCATTTCACTTTATTACACATAACTTTATTTATGGACTTTAATGAAGTGATGAGAATTGAATTGAATCAGATCGTCATTGACGTGTGTGTGTGTGTGTGTGTGTGTGTGTGTTTGTGTGTGTCAGCCTCCTTGCACATATAGCCTCATTGGAAATATATTTACTGAAAGCATTTTAATTACATTCAATACTTATTTCCCCCACTGTAAATTGGCAAAAACATTTTGCTAATTAAATTTCCTGAACCAGGTCCTAAGCACAACATGGGTACGCACCATGCTCCCACCTGCCACAAGACCTCTTTAGTTCATATGTCAGACACTTTGTTTGTTTGCTGCCCAACTTTTCTTGTTGCCTGTCAATGAAACATGTGCCCCATATGTCTATAGCATAACAGTTTGTGTATTTTTAGCCTTACCATCACATGCTGTTCCACTGATAGAAGCGGTGTAGCCAGGCTTGCAGTGGCACTTGTAGGAGCCCATGGTGTTGATGCACTTCCCGTTCTTACACACGTCTGGGATGAGTTTGCACTCGTCTATGTCTGCAAAAGGAGATAAAAAAACATCACACCGCTCAATAACACAGGGCATACATTATGTTTTTCCCCATTTGACACCATGTCAGTGAGTTAGAAATCATTTTTTAAAAATCTCTGGTCTGGCTTGACTGAGCGGTTGCCAGGTTGTGGGCTACCAGCAGGATGAGGCCAACCAAAAGGAAAACCTTGAGGTAGAAGCTCTACAGGAAAATATGTACAACAAACTCGCCGCAAAACCACATGTATGTCTCAATACAGTTTTACAGGAAAAACCAAAGTCAGCACTCTATGGAATACTTCATGGCAAACATAAATCAACAAAAAGGATTAATTAAATCCACTTCATATTAACAGTCCTCATTACAATGTTATTAAGCAAGTAATAAATACTATTATTTGCTTCACAGATGTTATTACATGTTAACCATAAACTGAATCTCAACTGACCACAACTACATCTTCTACATGTAACTACTAAAATATAAATAATGTAACACAATGTACATGTAATTAAGTATTAATATTGTATTGCCATTGTATTGTAATATTGCAAAAATAATTACACATCAGTAGGTCTAATATATAATATATAAACATGAATAAAGAATATCTAAATAGATACAGTGAAAATAAATAAATTGGGGCACAGAGGGCAGTCTCTGACCTCTGCCGTCAGTGGCGTAGCCATGGCCGTGTGGGCACAGCTTCTTGTACTTGGCAGTGCCGGGCAGCGGGCAGAGCTCACACTGGTTGCCCCAGCCCCGGCCCCCGTCACAGCAGCACTGGGACTTGGTGGAGGGGGTCCTGCTACTGGAGGACATCTGGCACATGGTCTGCAGCACCTCTGTGAAGCAGAAGCCCTCCCGGTAGTCTGCACACACAATAAACACATGACACGTGAAGAGAAATCCGTGCGTAACATAACATAACCTAAGAAAAACGGTGCATGCATTCTTAAACTGACACAGGTATTTTGTTAAAATGTTAATAAAACAATTAGCAGTTGCCAATGTAGCATGATGCCAAAAAGTTAGTATTTACACACACATCTGCACACTATTCAAAAAGGGTATAATATCATAGTATAATATCATAGATAGTGTGGTCAGTTTGTCGCTGTTGGGGGGGAGGCTCACCTAAGCACTGAGTGCGGGTGGAGTCTGGCTGGAAGCCCTCCCCACACTCACACATGTAGCTGCCAATGGTGTTCACACAGCGGCCGTTCTCACAGATACCCGGCTTAGTGCGGCACTCGTTTTCATCTGAGAGAGAAGGAGGGAGAGAGAGAGAGAGAGGGAGGGAGGAAGGGAAATAGAGAGGGAGATAGAGAGAGAAATATGGATAGAGTGAGACAAATGGTGCTTCAGTCAATAAAATGTAAAATAACAAATGCTGTTAGAAACTTTTTTTGTCTCCCCACAGTGATGCCATACAGGGATTAAAAATGGTTCAAAGATCAAAAACTGTAATGAACTAAAATTTGGGGTGAATGTAACCGAAAACGGGAATAAAACTAGTTTCACTTGTTCCAGAGTGAAAATGGCAATTTTAGATCACTGGTATAATAATGGTATTTATCTTTTCAATGAACTTTTATTAGAATATTATTCAAAAGTCGATAGGCTTGGAAAGTCACCTGCCCACAAGGTTTTCCTCGGATTCTTTATAGGCTAAATTTAGTCAGACTTTATGAATCTGTGTCTACCCTGTATAATAGGCCTATTATAAGTTTGTAAGATGGATTTCCAATCCAACACTATCTGACTGCCTTTTCCAAATATGTAGTTTAAATTACTGAAACGTGTGAAATAACATACAAGAGAAACTCGGAAAAAATCTAGATCTAGTGTCACGCAGTTGGTAGCAACGTCCATAAGTTTAAGCCAGGGCTTAAAGCAAAGAAATTCTGTGCCTGAATTTAGACTATCAGACATTGTTGAAGATCTTATAGTGTACTGCCTTCTTTGATTTAAGCTTTAAGGCTGTTGTGCAGAAAAAGTTTAGGCTATTGTGCCACCTGTCATCAATCAATTTGTAAAGGCATTTGTAATGTTATTTAAAAGGAATGCTATTAACTGTTCTTCTATAACGCTCTAACCACTTACCATTTAGAGGAGAGACCTTGGAACACAAACTGGAACATAAAAATAATGTTTCAGAACGAACCAAAACGAAAATCCTTCTGTTTTTAGTCCCTGATGCCATGTGACACTAATTTCCTCAGGAAGAGAGGGAGCGCTGAGACTGAGAGCCACTGACCTTGGCACAGCTCATCGTCCAGGCGCCGAGTCATGCCTACCGGGCACACACACATGAAGGTGCCGATGAGGTTCTTACAAGCCATGCCCCGCGACTCACAGTCATGCAGGCCCTCCGCACACTCATCCAGGTCTGACAGAGAGAGAAAGAGAGAGAGGGAGAGAGAGAGAGAGAGAAAGAGAGAGAGAAAAAGAGAGAAAGGGAGAGAGTCTCATTATTAATAGCATTTATTTGGCACTGGTAAACAAACTACAAAGTGGGTCAGGAAAATATCCTAGAATGCAGAGCAAATATTGCAATAGTGTCAAATTAATGAAAGACTGATGACTGTATCCAATGATATTATGGTCCACCATTCATCACACCTTTGGGTTTTTCCATGTGTGCACTGTTTTTGTTATGATAGTCTCCTCAGGAAATGGGTTACGTTTCAGTGAATGATGTCATACCATGTCAGTTGGCCGTCTGTCTGATTTCATGTTATGATTGGCGTCTGAGACTTTCTTTGATGCTTATGAGCGTCCAGTGCGAGGCCTACTGTACCTTTGCACATCCTGCCGTCCTCCCGGAGCGTGTACCCTGCTGGACAGCTGCACTCGTAGCTGCCGAACGTGTTGATGCAGCGGAAGGCACAGAGCAGCGGGTTCTGCCCGCATTCGTTTATGTCTGAGCAAAAACACACCAAACAAACAAATCAGGTCAAACCGATCAAAACAGAGAGGGTGTCCTAAGATACACAAACAGCACATGACAACATAAAAGCAGAACTAAGTCGATTTTACAATTTATAAAAGAGCAACCTGACACAGGCAAACCTCATCGTTTGGCCTGAGAATCAGAATGATGCATATCACTCAGCATGACAACAACAACAGCAGAAATAAGTGAATTAACTAAACAACTGAAACAGTGACTCAGAGGCACTTTCACAAAAACGGTACAAATTCTCTGATCCAAGAAAGCACTCTCTCTTTCTTTCTCTTTAGTATAAGTGAATTTTTATCACTCATTCTCTCATTTGCCTGCATTTCATTTCTCCTCCATGTGGATAATCTATCATCTCATAACTTGGTCTTGCATAGCCACTGTCAGATAAAGTCCATACTGATATGTACACAGGGGAGTAGTGGTAAAATAACCGGTGGGTAAACTATGAATTCTGTGATCACAGTAAGGTGGACAGCACCATGCAGTATCAAATTTTGTAAAAAGGCATTCAGAACATGTTTGATGATGTTGGAGGTTATTTTCCAATGTTTATAACAATACCAGTGGTATTAAATGGTTCCTTGACTGTTGATGAGTGTACATATTGTGAATGTGAATAATACAGTGTGATTTTTGAATGTTAAAAGTTGAAATTTGTGAATAAACTGTTTTGAGAGGTGGATAAACTCTAATAAGAGGTGGAAAAACTCTATTTCTGAAATTTTAGAGGTGGATAAACTGTGTTTACTTGGGTTTAGTCTCCACTACAACCCTGTGTGTACCTACTGTACATAAGAGGAGTCTGTACAAAGCCACTACTAGAGTGGAGCAGTGACCAGAGAAGCAAGTGTAAAGGTCCAGCAGCACTACAGTGCCCTGCATGCAATCTTGGGTTTCCACCGGGTATCGCCAGGTAATTTAATATTAATAATAATAATAATAATAATAATAATAATAATAATGACAAAAAATCTAGAACAGTGCAAGAGTGATATCGATTTCTGCTGCAGTTTTATGGGTCAAATTAAATCAAATACAGAACATGTAATTAACTGTCTTGACGTAATTAAGAATTTTCATTAAACGTCTATTACATTGTAATTGACCGGATGATTTCATTTCCTATACATTTTTTTCCTTACCTGTGTCATTATTATCCAGGGAAATCTTGTATAGCATTACTGTACATGACATTTCCTCAACATTATATACGGACATCTGTGCTTTTCATTAGCAACATTGAACTTTCCCCACAACAAGCACAACTGCATACTTTTGGTGCATACATCAAAATAAGTCTATGTTTCTAGGCTGCCATTTATATGAAATCCTATTGACACAATATTAACTAATAGACTGATGAACACAGCATTCACTCAAAATGAGAACATCTAGGAGAATGAATGGGGTCTCCTTGAGTATACCCGATCCTTCCTCATTTCACTGATTAACTGAGAAATGACCAGTATCATTTCAAGTAAGAGCAGTATACCTTCACAAGTCATCATGGGTCCTGGTTCAAAGCCTTCCTCACAGGTGCACTCAAAGCCCCCGATCGCGTTGGTGCAGGTGCCGTTACCGCATGGGTTTCCCACCAAACACTCATCAATGTCTGCGCACACACACACACACACAGACACACACACACACACACAGACACACACAGACACCTCACTATTACTCAGCCCATTCAGATACACTGCATCTTATATGCTAAAGTTTGCGTCTTAAGTGTTTTGTGACTACCAAAAAGCAAATCATTCTTTTACCACAGCTGAATTTATCATGCTTTGGGGGGCAATCATTTTAAAGATGTCTCCAGAATGTTTCCGGACATTAATGCATTTCCTCTCCAGACTTAGCATATTCCACATTAGCAACATACTGTTGAAAGTGAATGGGAGTGAATGGGGTGGCTCTCTCACCGATACAGTGCACGCCAGTGTAGTTAAGTGTGTAGCCCATAGGACATTCACAGCGGAAGGAACCGTCAGTGTTGATACAGTGCCCGTTGTAGCAGATGCCTGGATTCTCCACGCATTCATTCAGGTCTGGCAGAGAGAGAGAGAGAGAGAGGGAGAGGGAGAGAGAGAGAAAGGTGGAGAGAGAGAAAGATGGAAAGGGAGGGAGAGTGGTATAGCCATAGGACTTAGATAACCACAAATCCAGATGAGACAAAGATTCATCCCTGTGCTATGCTTTGTTGTGTTTCCAAATCAACCCATGCAAATAAAATTCAAATGAAAGCAAATACAACACTTTCCAGTATAGAAAACAGAATGCAAGCAAGGTACAAAAACTAAAGGCTATAGCTACCATTTCCTGAAAACTCACATACTGATGACAAAAAATGTGTAGCTTAACATGATTTACTGTAGGTGTATCCTTACCGATACGCGAGTCATCAAATCCAGGGATTATGCCGAAGCCAAATGGACAGAGGTCCTTGAATCCAGCTTTAGTGGAGGAAAAGGACATTTAAATGCCGTTAAATTACAGAGCTCTATGCTGAATGTGTTAAAAGACAGATCAGTACCTGTAATGATCGAGTAGAACTCTTGAGTTCAAGAAGGTCGATGTCTGCAGCATGCACTATAAACTATGTTGAGTGCATACAGGCTTTTAGCAAAGCTGTCACACTGCAACACCCTGCAACATCATCAATCCTACAACCTTAAGTGAGGTGCATCAATGGTGTGCTGTGAATGACTGAGTGAGAGAGAGACACTTAAGCGTCAGTGATGTGAATGCGTCTGTGACCATCTGAGTGAGAGAGACACCTCTGTGTCAGTGCTACAGACACGTCTGTGGACCTCTGAGTGAGGGAGACACCCCAGCGTCAGTGGGGCGGACGTGTCTGTGAGCCTCTGAGTGAGGGAGACACCCCAGCGTCAGTGGGGCGGACGTGTCTGTGGGCCTCTGAGTGAGAGAGACACCCCAGTGTCAGTGATGTGGACAGGTCTGTGAGCGCCTCACCGTCGCTCTCCTTGGGGCAGAGCTCACAGGGGTCCCCCCAGCCCTCCTTGGGCATGTTGCTGCAGCAGCACTTGGCCTTGGTGGTGTTGAAGGCCTGTGGGAGCGAGCACTTGCCATTCTCAAAGCGCGTGAAACAGTAGCTCTCCCGCTTATCTGCACAAATCGGGGAGAAGGAGAGCGAAAACAAGCAGAGATGAGATGAAGAGGTGCGTTATGACAAGAGAGAGTCCTCCAGAGGAGAACCGGGCTCTGTGTAGGTAAAATAAACGTACATACACATCACTGTGGCATTCAACACGACAAAGGTGGAATGGTTTCTTAAGGATGCTCTAGTCATGACCAGTCTCGACCGGCTACTCATCATCAAAATAAACCAACAAATGTGGCATTGATAGCGTTCTGTAAACCAGACACTTGCATACATATTTGATGAATACTTGGACACAACACAGGCACTTTGTTTTTCTTTCTCTGAAACAGAAACTATTCAGTTTACAGACAGTGAGGAATGTTTTCTGCCCTTAGCAAACTCCACTTATTCAAAGCACATGGGTGAGGTAATTGAATAAGGGCATTATACAGGGTCACTTCAGGAAAAATTCCACATGAACACAAACAACTTAATTGCGTAAATAGGTGCAGTTTGAACAGAACGCTAAAATGGGCCACTTCAGCCTTCACACAATTCACCTACAGGAAGTCAAGTAACTATGAAGTAAATTATGTTAACGATTTCGTTTCACCTCATTAAAAAGCTCCTACTGAAACATCATCACTCTTTAAAAGCAGTTAGCACTCAATTTACTGGTAGTTTTTTCAGACATTAAAACACCAAGGCTACTTTCAGACAAATTTTATACTGAATTTAATGTGTGTGTGTGTTTTTTTTTTTTTTGTGGGACGGAGAGAGAAGTACCATAACATCTGCGTCCATTCTCCGACAGGATGAACCCAGGCTTGCAAACACACTCAAAGCTGCCAGGATTGTTGAAACAGGTCCCAAACAGGCAGATGTTCGGATCTTCCACACACTCATTGACATCTGTTTAAGAGAGGGGGACAGAGGAGCAAGAGAGAGAAAGAGAGAGAGAGAGAGAGAAAGAGAAACAGAGAAAGAGACTGATTCCGTCCATCAACCCATTTGCTCACAGAGAGAGAGAGAGAGAGAGAGAGAGAGCGAGAAAGCACACTGTAAACAAGAGTGAAAAAGCAGGGGGTGTGTTTGGAAGACTGTGACACAGTGCCCCAGAAAAGTCACACAACTGCAGCGGAGTGACTAATACATCATGGTCACCCAACCTGAAACAAGACTAGTGATGCATGCACACTTGCACACATACGCACATGGGCACACACACACACACACACGCATACACACACGCGTGCGCGCACACACATACACACTTGCTGCACACACACACGGGCACACACAAACACAGACACACACACACGCTCACGGGTGCGTGCACACACACACATATATCTATCAATCTATGAACTATGTGTGTGGCCCTACTAGTGAATTGACTGGAGGCTTTGTTGGACAACTAATGATCTAAGAGTCAAACAAGAGGGCCTATTAGCCCATGATGTTGAAAAGGGGCTGCCTTATATGAGCATAAAACCCTGCTGGACAGGACACTGCAGTTGGATAGAGCTGCATTCATTTGACTTGGGGGGGGGGGGGGGGGGGAGGTGCAGTTAACATCATTGTTCACTGTTCACAATTCCTTTACAAACTTAAGGGTTCCTTTATTTTTGTTGGCAGAGGGTTTTTTTCTCCATCCAAAAAAAAATAAAATGAAATAAGAGGGCAGTTGATGAGATAAACACACACACACACACACACACACACACACACACATTTAGACTCTCTCTCGTACACACGCGCACAGACACACAAACTTTCATATTGAGAAAAAACACCCGATGGCCCCTGTTGAGTCACCAGTTCACAGAGTCAAACAGACAGACACACACACACACACACACACACACACACACACACACACACAGTGGCGGGTGGACTGGGGCTCTCACCTACACAGTGTTCGTTCTGCACCCTGTAACCTTCGGGGCAGATGCAGCGGAATGACCCATCCAGGTTCTGACACGTCCCAGGAGCACACGTTCCCGGCAGGATGACACACTCGTTCACGTCTGACGTATTCCCATGAGAGAGGGAGGAGAGAGAGAGAGAGAGAGAGAGAGGAGGAACACAGAATGAGAGAAAAAAGAGATGGAGAGGTTGAAGACAAAGAACATATTAATAAAAAGAGTGAGGCAAGAGATGAAAAATAAATAAAGAGAGAGAGATGGAAAAAAGGAGATATACGCGATGAGATAATACTTTTTAAAAACTTGGATCCACAGTGTACCACTCTACTATCCAAAAACAAGAATAGCGTCACCATAACAACTCTCTGGACACTAGGCTCCGACTCACCGACGCAGTTCTTGCCGTCCAGATTGGGTTCGTAGCCCTCATCACACAGACACTGGAACAAGCCGATGCTGTTGATGCAGCGGCCATTCCTGCAGATCTGACCGTATGACGTCGTGCACTCATCGATGTCTGTTAGAAAATACAGAAGCAGGAAGACCACAGTGTTACCAAGGCTGAGAGTCCAAATACCTGACAAGTGAAGCATATGTATGCATTTTTCATTGTGGTATATGCTCGTTCACTGTAAATGGCTCTGGATTTCAGCGTCTGATAAATGACTAATAATGTAACACTCTATCTATATGTTGACATGCGATTAAATCACACAGGATGTGGATGGAATGTATGGGGATGACAGCAGACAAGGGCCTACCTGTGCAGTCATTGTTGTGCGTGATCTCAAAGCCAGGGTGGCAGAGGCAGTTGAAGGAGCCCACAGTGTTCTTGCATGTGCCATTTCCACAAGGCTGACGCACACACTCATCGATGTCTGGACAACAACAAGAGGAGGAACAGAGAGACACCAGACCAACATTTACAACTTTTATTACAGTGAAATAAAGGAGATGTTTAAACAAGACGTCAACACAGTTCCAAGCCAAAAGATAAATAAAGTAAAATCTTTCAATAAAACATTAACTAATGTTATTCGGGGCCAAAAGATAAAGTAAATAAAGCAACATCTTTCAATAAAACATTGACTAACATTATTCAGGGCCAAAAACACGGCTTATCCTGCTTCAACTATTTGAGTTGAAATATGTCTGGCTTTACTGCTGCCCTCGTGAGTGATCCCAAGAGGGTGAACTAACATGACAGAAACCATTAAGAAGACATATGATGTCTCAACAATCCTTCTACTCACCACTTCCTGTAATGCATCTTAAACCCGTTAGCATTAGCAGGGGTTAATGGAGGTCACTTCAAACACCACCTCCATCCTTGAGAGCACACGCGGACAGGACAGACTAAACAAAACAACAACCGAGGTGCGGGCCACTCACTCACCCATGCACATCCGCCGGTTGTTAGACACCCTGAAGCCGTTGTGGCACAAACACTCGTAGCCGCCGTCGATGTCCATGCATTCCCCGTGGCTGCAGACGTTGGGGATCTCCAAGCACTCGTTGCGGTCTGATGGTTGGCACAATCAAGGGTATGCGGTGGAGGGAGAGAGAAAGATAGAGAGACACAGAGAGAATGAGAGAGAGAGAGAGAGGGGGGGGGGTATGGATAAGGTCACTACATCTGGGTGCAATTAAACGATCAATCCAGGGAGAATCGAGACGGGAGAGGAGGCGGGAGCGGGTGGAAGAGCTTCCAAACAGAGTGGACGTGAGCGCCAAGCAACACAGAGAGGAGACAGTGGGAAAATAAGAGGCTGGCATGGTGCTGGTCTCCAGCTGGAGGTGCCGCCTGCCTGACTGCACGGGAACTGGGCGGACAGGGGAGCAGAAACAGATACCCTGCTGTGTGCCACCAAGGGTGGGAATGTCTAAGGTCATCTACTGCCAATGAGATTGCTAGCCAGCGCTTGGTTGAATTCCCTATTGTGATGCGCTCTTTAGAACGTCATTTGACTTCCAAATCGTTTCACACCTATGAAGTAGGCCTAGTTCCAGTTTTTCGCTGCATTACACTTGTATATCAATATGCCAAACTCATGAAGTTGAAATGAACTGTCATGTTGAAACAGATTTACAAATTAGCGACCTAATAGTCCAGAGCACGGCAACATTGTAACATTTGTCTGATATAACTTTATTACACTACATTTGGACTAAGGACAACAGTGATTTTATAAAGTTAAGGCCCCCGGCAGATCGGCACTAACATGAGTGCAGTCCACTGGACTTTCGGCATTCGATGACTTAGATTTCTTTGTTTTCAATACAACTCAGTACAACTCTACAATCCTGAACTTTTTATGATTTTAGAATCGTGCTTGCATTGAAGGGTACAGAATGTGGCACAGGATGCAGTGGTACAGTGCCACTAGAGGCATGGGTATGGAGTGAGTAGTGTGATGGGAGCTGTGAGGTGGTGAGTGTGGTGCGGTGCGGTGCGGTGCGGTGCGGTGCGGTGCTCTGGTCCTTACCGATGCAGGCCCCGGTGGGGGAGAGGTTGAAGCCGTCGGAGCACTCGCAGCGATAGCTCCCGGGACTGTTGATGCAGTCGGCGTTCCTCTGGCACAGAATCTCACCACTGCTGCACTCATCAATGTCTGAGGAAGGACAGAACAGAGAGAGAGAGAGAGAGAGAGAGAGAGAGGATGAGAGCGAGAAGGGGGGGGGAGAAAACAAGATGCCGTTTGTACAAATACTCTCTCAAGGAAAGAGAAAGAAGAATGGAATGAAATGGCTAAAAATAAGTCTGGCATAAAGAATAATGGAAGAATAACGGAAGTACAGTAGTTACCAAGCTACTTCTTCTGATGTGTTAGACTTAAACTCTCTAACTTGCTGCTAAAATGGTATATTTTGCCTCTTTCTTGAACTAATACCTGCCTTTTAGACATCTTTTCTAAAAAATAAAAAAAAAGACGTTTTTGTCTGCACCCTGCTTTATCTAAAAAAGAAAAAGACAATTTTCAACAAAAAGTCTTTCATATCAAGCTGTCAACTTATAAAAAGAAACACTAACTGTATTTAATAGAGACTGTCTGCTTGAGGTTGTAGAAACATTTCATGAATGGTTTTTGCAGCTTCCTCTTTTTATTAGACTTCATAAAGTCCCAGTGAACACCAGGGCCTTAATTTATATTAAACTTCACAGGAAATGAGGGGGTCTTTTCATAGAGGGAACCGGCAGGCACCGCTAAGAGTTTCCTGTCAAACCACATCTACCGCGCGTGAGTCAGTGCGAAATCGAAGACGTCTGTCTCAACTCCATAATGGCCCATTGAAGGAGCACAGGGCACCAAGCTTTGACATCCAGGGCAAGGAAAACAAAAGCTTGGATTTCACGTCAGAATGTGTCAGATGGCTAATTGAGTCTTATTATAGAGGGGCAGGAAGCTGGGGGGGAGAGAAATCCAATTAATGGCAAAACTATACAGTGACATGGCGCATTTCTGACAGATTCCTGGCAAGACATTTCTTTAATAAACCTGCAAAGATCACCAAAGATAATCGGAGGTAGATCATATATGATGATGAACCATGCCTTCTAAATCACTTGTTGACTTTAGCAGGACTGCATAGACATTAGGATTGACATAGCGATTATTAATTATTCCAACAAGTACTGTATGTAATTAACATTATGATATAATGTTATATGATATATAAATAATAGCTATATATTACAGCCTTTTTTTGCCTTTTCTCTGTCTGCCTATAGATCTGTCAGACTCATAAAAACATCCCAACTTGTCCAATCCTGGGAACAGCAGCAGTGCACCCAACCCCCCACACCACTCCGCTCCACTCAGCCCTGCTCTGGCCTGCCTGTCACATTTTCCCCTCATTGTGGTGGTTTGGAGGGGAGCGGTGAACCCCAATATAGCAACCGCTAATTACGTCTGCCCCCAGAGGATCGCCCGCTCACCACGGGGTGCCCCAGACCCACAGCCCCGGCGCCCTTCCGCTGGAGCACAGACAGGGGGGGTGAATGTGTGTGTGTGTGTGTGGGGTCACCACCAGCATGCTGGAGACACTTGAAAAGTAACGTTGGTTGGTTGGGTCACATCCCCGGCAGCTCCCCTGGCTGTCTCCCCTTCACACTCACACACACACACACACACACACACATATATATGAATCAAACTGTGGTTGCATCAAGAGCGGGTGTTGGGTTGCCCCCTAACAAAGGCTAAGTTGGTCGGCTCCTTTCCCCCTGCATCAACCCTTCACCACAGCATCCCTCCTCACACACACACACACACACACACAGACGCCTGGCAGGGAGCAAAGAGTGGTTGGATCCTTGTGGGCGGGCGGTGTGGGGGTTCAGAGGAGGGTGTTGGGTTGCCCTCTATCAAACAGAGCCCCTAATGTAGACTGACACCACATGCAGCGCAGACCACTCGGTGGGGGAAGTCATGAGAAACACAGGCAGACGCAAGGCTAATATTTGAAGAGACAGAGAGAGGGAAAGAGAGAGAGAGGAGAGAGAGAGAGGAGAGAGAGAGAGAGAGACAGGGAGGGCAAAGGGGCAGAAGAGGAGAGGGAGAAGAGGAGAAGGACAACAAAAAAACGAATGGGGGGGAACAGTGGGTGGAGGCGCACACGGTGAAATTCAACACACCCTCCGTCCTCAGTCTCCATGGCTTCCTGTGTTTTGGGACTTGAGGTCTCTGCTCTCAGTTTCTCTCTCTCTGCTCTGTCATACCAAAACACTACGGGGGCTTAGAGCTCCACCAGGGCCAGAGAAATTGCACAAGCACAATGCACAAGCAGGGAGAGCAGCGCAACACAGGGTGTCTTCATCTGGCCACAAACACAGAGACACAGGGACAGCACATCATAACTCTTGTCTGCACTCTTAAAACAAATGTGTTGTCCCTATCTTGACAAAGAAATGCGTTAAAAAACAAGTTGTGTTGTTTTCAACGCAGGTTGTGTTATTTTTTTCAACACATTGTGTCACAAATAAAAAAAGGAAACTACACAAACTGTGTTGTCCCTATCTGGACACAGAGATGTGTTAAAAACAACGCAAGTTGTGTTGTTTTCAACACATTCGTTTTAAGAGTGTGGGATGCAAAAGATTAAAAAACACCATAACTTTCCAAGCAGAGGTCTTCCAAGTACAGATAACCTCAAATACATCTGTTATTTTACTAGACTGGAGCTTAGTTTGGAGCTCCCAACCACAAGCTTAAAGTACCGTGACTAAAGTGCTGTTACAAGGCTAATAACTGCCCCATAATTCCAGTTCCAGGTTTTTGTTCATGATTTCACTTTGAGTTTGGTGTTTGACCAGCTGCCACTGATCGGTCACTGCTGTGAAAGTGAAAAAGAGTGTGTGTCTTGGTTCATTGCTTACCCTCACACACAAGCAGGAGGTCATTGTAGCTGAAACCTGTGGGGCATTCACAGCGGAAACTGCCGATCTGGTTGATGCAAACACCGTTGGCACAGATGCCAGGGATCTCCCGACACTCATCGATGTCTATGCGGAGGAACAGAGGAGCAGTCACAGACAAAACAAAACAACATTAAACTGTTGTCACAAAAGCTGAGCTGTATCTCGCATAGAAAGTGCTAAAGTTAAAAAAACATGGATGGCACTTAATTAAAACTTCTTACCTATGGCTTTACCAGTCTCAATATCCAGTTTGAACCCTGGCACTATGTTCCCACAGAGAATGCGATACTCATCTGAAATGTTCAAAACAGCCATTAGCTTCAGTCCAACCTGTTGAATGTACTTGTCAATGAACATAAGAAAATTACAGCATACTAACAGCATAGTGGTCAGGAGGAGCATAGGGCTGTTTTCAGATTGCAACCTGAGGTGCGTTCTGAGGTACAGTTACATTTTGGCGTAAACATTCCATTGTAACGGTAACATTTCGTCCAGCTCACGTCCACCTCCACTGTATGTTCCTGGAGAACTACCTCCTCAAACTGTTTGCGAGTGTTTGCAAACGTTCGTCGAGAACTCAAGGCAAACAGAAAAACTGTTTGCAAATGTTCGCCTATGTTTGCGAATTTAAACGCACCTCTGGAGTTTGTTGAGTTTGTTAGTTAACCCGTGGACAGGTCAGTGACTGCCATCTCACCTGTGGCAGGGGTTGGGCAGGCCTCGCAGGGCTTGTTCCAGGCTTTGCCCACGTTGTAGGAGCAGCAGCAGAGCCGGCGGGTCAGGTTGAAGGCCAACTCGTTCTCACACACCGTGCCATTATAGTTCCTGTAGCAGAGACTCTTCCTCATGTCTGGACGAGAGAGAGAGAGAGAGAGAGAGAGAGAGAGAGAGAGAGAGAGAGAGAGAGAGAGAGAGGGGAAGAGCAGAGCGCTGAGACCCACTTCTTTCACCAGAAAACTTCTCAGAGGATGATTAGAGAAATAACACCTCACAGCTTCTGCAGGGCTTTGCATATCGTCATTATAGTTGAATTGCACATTTCTTAAAGCATTGCAGTGATGCTTGCAATACATTAGCTAATTATGGATTTTTTGTTGAAAAAAATATATTTATACCATGTAATATGGTGGGGCATACAGTGTGTCACTTACCCATGCAGTTGTTGCCCCCGTTGACCTGCATGTACTCCTGTGGGCACACACAGGTGTAGTTGCCCAGGGTGTTATAGCAGGTGCCAGGTCCGCAGATGCCCGGGTTGACCACACACTCATCGATGTCTGAGACACACAAAGCAACAACATGACTGAAGCTTGTTGCAAATACAGAATGTGTTTTAGCTTTGGTCAAATAACAAATAAGCATCTGGAACTTCAATTTCAGTCATCATCAGTGTCTCCAAGAGGACAATGCAGGATGATTATCCTGTCATGTCGTTTATTTAGTTCAGAATAACTCCTAGTGCAAATGTGCTGAGTTCAGGTTCCTACCTTCACAGATGCGGCTGTCCACATTGAGGTAGTAGCCAGGAGGACAGTCACACTGGAAACTCCCAAAGGTGTTCACACAGTTCCCACCCTGGCAAAGACCCGGCAACTCCTGGCACTCATCAATGTCTACAACATAAACATTAACCGCCACCATAGTGACCACTTGAGTGGACAAGGACTAATGGCATTTTTTTTCTCTTCAACTTATTTTTCTTTATATTCATCTAGTTGTAAATGAGTTTAACCTTTTGACTGATTTTTTTTATGGTTTCATTTTGTCCATGACAAATGGCTTTTTTAGGAACTAACAATAAACAAAAGTTGCCTAAATCAGCCAAAACATCTTTTCCTACTTTACCTTCCAGTATGATGGTGATGGGATTAGGTCTGAAGCCCTCTCCACCTGGACACAAGGTGTTGTACTCCGCTGCAGGCAACACACAACAGATTACTCAGACTCCAACAAGCGATAAAGCCAGAGCAGATTTATGATGTAAGAAGACTACAGATGTCTAGATGGCATGTACTGTAATACCGAGCTCCTATTTTTATAGGTGCACAGGGTTTTACATTTTTAAGCAGCATACCTGTATGTGAAACCATCTGCATATAAGATTATTCCATATTATTGCACAATAGCCTAGTAAGTCTAGTAAGCCAAATAATGCTAAACATGATAAACGTGATTATGATCCTGATCATAGCATGTTGACATTATTAGTGATATTAATTATTAACTAGTTGATGTTATTCGTGATTGAGCGGTGGGTGTGAGAGAGTTTGTACTCACATGAGTTGATGGGGGGGCAGAGTTCACAGGGGTTTCCCCAGGCCCGGCCCAGGGAGCAGCAGCAGGAAGAGCGGCTCACGCCCACCCCCACTTCCACGCTGCAGGACAGGCTGCCCCGTCCACGAGGAGTCGCCTCCCGGAAACAGTTCCCCACACGAGTGTCTGGAAGAGGGAGCGAGACAGACGGGAGACGGGGAAGAGGGGGGGGGGTGGGGCAGAGAACAGAGAGAGAGAAGATCAAGGACCATGGGGTAACCCAACCGCCTAACTGCTACCAATGAGCAGGTCAATGCCTTTGCTGTTGGTATGCATGAGTGTGTGTGTGAATGGGTAAATGTGTGACGCATCAACCTGTAAAGCACTTGGAGTGCTCTAATGAATAAAAAAAGCACTACATAAATGCAGTCCATTTACCATTTAAAATTACACTGGCTTGGGGACATATCATAATAATGAAAGTGCTAAGCAATAAAATCCTGTGATCACCTTAGCTTTTTAAACAAACTTCATAAAGATCAATAAAAATCACTTACCGACACAGCCGACTCCAGTGGGGTTGAGCTCAAAGTCAGTTGGGCAGTTACACTCATACGATCCAGGGACATTCACGCAGAGGCCATTCACACAGTTTATAGGGTCCATGCACTCGTCTACATCTGTAAGAACAATCACACATGTATCAAACTACATTGCTGAAGACAACTTTTCTCTGTCAAAAAAGGCCTCCTTACAAGATATTGCTGTACGCAATCCCCAACACACAACAGAGAAGAACTCAATGGCATTAGAGACAAACATTAGGGAGAAACGTTAGGACAGAGAAGCATTTCAATGGGGCTGTCTGTCATCTGAGAGTGCAGTACCTGTGCAGTTTCCTCCAGAGCGATCCAGCTCATAGCCATCGTCACAGATGCAACGGAACATTCCAGGGAGGTTCTTGCATTTGCCAAACACACAAATGCTATGGAATTTGCACTCATCAATGTCTGAAACACAGGGATTAAACGTTTATTTGATGCTATGACAACCAAAGAGAGGTGTTTTTCTGAACATTTATATTAGTATTTGTAAGAGACAAGCCTACCAGGCATTATATGACACAGCTTAACTACCTCCAAAAATGTCAACAATTTACAACACATGAAGGACTAAGCCTGTGAAGCAAACATGCACACACAAGAACATGACCCATGTGCACCCTAACACACAGACACAGACTGTATGCACACACGCACACTGACATACACTGAGCGGTACCAGAGAAAACATAACAGGGCTTTATGAGTTTCATGTGATTGTATCTTATGGTCGGCTTTGGATACAATCACCTCTAGTGTTTGGATGTGGCTTTAAATAGAAGACAATTCTTTGATATGATCTTCTCCAGAGATATATATCATACTTTATTCACCACATTTACCCTGCTACACACACACACACACACACATA
Source organism: Alosa pseudoharengus (assembly GCF_046254945.1). Lineage (NCBI taxonomy): Eukaryota > Metazoa > Chordata > Actinopteri > Clupeiformes > Clupeidae > Alosa > Alosa pseudoharengus. Next base: position 26,024,648 of record NW_027468609.1, read on the forward strand.
ATGGAGGTGGGTGCACACACACACACACACACACACACACACACACACATAATGGTGGGTGCACACACACACAAACACAAACACAAACACACACACACACACACACACAGCTGTATTCATTTCTCCTCAGGGCAGCAGCGAGGAAGGATATGCTACTTCAGAAATCAACTTCGTCGAAAAGCAAACTTATGTGTAACTTATGCACAATATGCAGCAATATAAATGATGATGCATATTTTATCATAACTTGAAGGCAACATGGCTATAGACATGACATGACACATTACAGACCATGATGATTAGCGAGATAATTTAAGTAATTCTTGCATTTTCACAAAAGTATGATTTAGCATAAAACCTCACGAAAACTCTATAAGGTAAGTGTCTGTTTGCATGTTTTGCTTTGTGTGTGTGTGTGTGTGTGTGTGTGTGTGTGTGTATGTGTGTGTGTGTGTGTGTGTGTGTGTATTTGACTCACCTTGGCAGGTCTTGCTGTCAGGGGCTGGGACGAAGCCCATCTCACACTCACAGCGGTAGCCTCCCGGCACGTTCAGACACTGGCCGTTCTCACACAGGTTCACGTTCTCAGCGCACTCATCCATGTCTGTTTGAAAAACACATCAAATCTGTCTTGATGAAATGCATCGTGACACATCACTTTACCTGTGCAGGTGAGAGTGTGTTATTTACCTGTGCATGTGAGAGTGTGTTTTTACTTGTGCATATGAGAGGGTGTTATTTACCTGTGCATGTGAGAGTGTGTTTTTACCTGTGCATATGAGAGTGTGTTATTTACCTGTGCATGTGAGAGTGTGTTATTTACCTGTGCATGTGAGAGTGTGTTTTTACTTGTGCATATGAGAGTGTGTTATTTACCTGTGCATGTGAGAGTGTGTTATTTACCTGTGCATGTGAGAGTGTGTTTTTACCTGTGCATATGAGAGTGTGTTATTTACCTGTGCATGTGAGAGTGTGTTATTTACCTGTGCATGTGAGAGTGTGTTTTTACTTGTGCATATGAGAGTGTGTTATTTACCTGTGCATGTGAGAGTGTGTTATTTACCTGTGCATGTGAGAGTGTGTTATATACTTGTTCATGTAAGAGTGTGTTATTTACTTGTGCAGGTGCAAATGTGTTATTCACCTGTACAGAAAAGGGTGTGCTATCTACTTTTGCATGTAAGAGTGTGTTTACCTGAGGATATGAGAGTGTTGTTTACCTGTGCAGGTGCTGGTGTGTTATTTACCTGAGCAGGTAAAAGTCTGCTATTTACTTAAGCATGTGAGTGTCATTTACCTGTGCAGGTGCTGGTGTGCTATTTACCTGAGCAGGTAAAAGTCTGCTATTTACTTAAGCATGTGAGTGTCATTTACCTGTGCAGGTGCTGGTGTGCTATTTACCTGAGCAGGTAAAAGTCTGCTATTTACTTAAGCATGTGAGTGTCATTTACCTGTGCAGGTGCTGGTGTGCTATTTACCTGAGCAGGTAAAAGTCTGCTATTTACTTAAGCATGTGAGTGTCATTTACCTGTGCAGGTGCTGGTGTGCTATTTACCTGAGCAGGTAAAAGTCTGCTATTTACTTAAGCATGTGAGTGTCATTTACCTGTGCAGGTGCTGGTGTGCTATTTACCTGAGCAGGTAAAAGTCTGCTATTTACTTAAGCATGTGAGTGTCATTTACCTGAGCAGGTGCTGGTGTGCTATTTACCTGTGCAGGTGCTGGTGTGCTATTTACCTGAGCAGGTGCTGGTGTGCTATTTACCTGAGCAGGTGCTGGTGTGCTATTTACCTGAGCAGGTGCTGGTGTGCTATTTACCTGAGCAGGTGCTGGTGTGCTATTTACCTGAGCAGGTGCTGGTGTGCTATTTACCTGAGCAGGTGCTGGTGTGCTATTTACCTGAGCAGGTGAGGCCATCTCCAGTGAAGCCCGGTGAGCAGCTGCAGTGGTAGGAGCCAGGTGTGTTGACACACTCAGCGCTGACACTGCAGTGGTGCGTCCCATTGGTGCACTCGTCAAGGTCTACAAGGCCACACAGAGGAGGACACACAGCATCCATATGGTATGCATCATGGCTGTGGCTTTCATGAAGTTACATCATTTCTTTGACTTGGCATAAGAAGAGATTTAAAATAATGGAGATATGGTCTTGAGATATGGTCATTTTGTGGACAAAACAGGACTATTAGATTAAATAGATTAAGATTAAACATCAATTTAGCTTGTAAAGAATTTTTTTTGTTCTTCATCTGAAAGAGATTAAATTGTAATATTCCACAGATATATCTATATCTCCACAAACCAAACCAACTAAGGTATATTAATTTCTTGGACAAAACAAAGGAATTAAGACCAAATTAATTTGGCATTAGGTTATTTCGTTGGGCTTCAACAGAAAATAATTAAGTTGCGTTATTCAACAGACATCTGTATATCTCCACAAACCCAGGAGGATATTTGTATCATAGTTCTTCCCTGACTTTGATCTCCAGCATGGTTTCCATTTCACAATATCAGTGGTCAGCCACTTGGAGACATAACATCTGCACCCAGCTGTGAGCAGCATCTCAGTGGACCGCTGAGGGGCCGCAACAGAACCTGTGGGCCAGCCGGCTCCTCAGAAACGTAACAGGCGATGACAAGACTAACAGCCGACACACGACAGCCGTCTTCATGAAGTTGTTTTGTTTCTTTCCGCCCGCGACCGAATCCCCTCTTAAAAGCATCTGACCTGACTCCAAAACGCTGAGAGCCATCCACACAGAGGAGTTGCGGGGATGACGTAGCGACGGACTAGTGGACAAGGAGATAATGCATTCTAGTGTGTCCACTCTCCTGGGAGACACGAGGGGGGACGTAGCTGGACAGTAATGGGGAGATGGAATGAGACACTGTCTGAGGCGCGAAGGGGAGTGGCGTGGTTTACTGCAACGCTTCCAGCGTTTCACTTTACTGCACTGTGATATCACACACCAGGAGCACACAGCTGGACCCTTTTTTTCCTCCTCTCTTCTCTCTCTCTTTTTCCTTTTCAGTTCTTTTTCTTTTTGACCTTTTCTTTAATCCCTCCATCCCCTCTGTGTCTTTCTCTCTTCATTTGGAGAGAAGTTGTGTGTGTGTGTGTGTGTGTGTGTGTGTGTGTGTGTGTGTGTGTGTGGTGGGGGGGCATTAAATGGCTTGCACTAGATTGTTTTTTAATAAAGTTTATAAGCCTGTCTCTCTGTGTTTTCACTCTGCTTGCCCCTTTCTATTACACCCATCCATTATATCAATTTCTTCCAGCAAGTGGTCATTCCATCAGTTTCACCTCTTTCTGTTCTCTCCTCCTCAAATGTCTCTCCCTTTTATCCACACACACGCATACACACACACTGTCTGCCTGTAAGGCTCCAGAGTGCTGGCCCACCAAAGAGCTAGGCACAAAAGAGTCTAAGCAGCGCCATAGATCAAACTGATACACACCACACAGAAAGACAAAAGACACACACACACACACACACACACACCCCTGGTGGCACATTGAGACCACACTCTGCTCTAAATATACCCTCCTCCTTTATTACTGGCAACATCACTGCTCTCCTCAATGCATTTGTTTTAATGAGTGATTGTGAGCCGTGGCTTGGAAGTGAGCGCCTGTCTGAATTGCATTAGCAGGAAGCACAGACCACACAGTCATTTAAAAGTGGTTTCAGTAACTTACACACAAAGACAAAAGTCGTTTGGAAATCACGCAGATGTAATCCAAAGATACCCAAGTGTATTTTGAGGGCATTAAATGCCTCTAAGCCCCACACAGTCACCTGATCACAGACTCATCAAGTTGTTTAGCAGATGTCTTTTCCCCTCAAACTGGCTAACACTCCAGTCACAGCATCCATTTTGTCCACACGTCTACTTTATGGGAATTAACAACGACATTTCTGATTTTGCTAGGAAGTCTCACTAGTTTTCTAAGTCACGTTATGTGGGGTGAGTGATACCTTCTCCGCTGTGGTCATTTTTGCATTAGAGAGGGTGAAGCAAGCGCATGGAGGCCCGAGTGAGATCTTACCGACACACTTGACCCCGTTGCCCAGCCAGCCCTCGCGACAGGAGCAGTGGAAGCCCCCCGGGGTGTTGACACAGGTGGCGTGGACGTCACAGTTATGGGCGTCCACCTCGCACTCGTCCACATCTGCACACAGAGCGAGACAGCTTTAAACGTTACTGTTAGCTTCATGCGGATGACCGCAGACTATAAAGAAAGAGCCTTCAATGGAAACTGATTCACTTTAATGGAATTGGATGTTTAAACGTCTGACATTGAATGATATTTAAAAAAAACACCATTATATTAATAGTAATGTTTTCATTACTGACATACAACACTGTCATTCTAATGGGAGATATTAAATAGACATTAGGAACAACTTTTACAGGCCAAGTAAATCAGACAATGTTTGTGGTGCGGATGGGAACATAGGTATCAAAAACACTATGATCTGTCCAAAGGAAACATGCCATTAATAATTAACGAGACGAACACACGTAATGACGTTAATTAATCACAGTAATCAAAATCTGACCTGTGCAGCCTGACGTGCCGATCTTGACAGAGTAGCCCACGTCACAGTGGCATATGAAGGAACCCTTGGTGTTCTCACATTCTCCAAACAAGCACAGGTTGGTGTTCAGATCACACTCGTTCACATCTGCAGATGTAAAAAACACACACACACACACACACACACTTACATGTGAAAAGAAACGGCTTGAAGGTGGCGCTTTCCAGCAGCACACTTCAGCTGGGGCAGATGTGAGTGAAAAAAATATATTTTGTATGTATTTTTTTAACTCCATGACATCGGTTCCCGTAAAGGCACATGTGAACATGTCGTTGTCATGTCTGTTGCATCAGAGGCCTTTAATTGTGTATTTAGTGTTGTAGTGGAGGCCTGGCCATTGAAGTGGGTTTGTGAGTTATGGGGGCAGGCTGGGCTGACATGCTGAGGATCCTGTGTCTGAGGGCCCAGTGGGATTACGGACTACTTTCCCATGTGGGGCGGAAGAGGTTTGTCTCTTACACACACAGAGACACACAGAGACACACACACACACACACACACACACACACACACACACACACACACACATTCATAAACACATTCACACAGAGAAATATATATACACACACAATCATTCACAAATGTGACACGTGTAAACAAGTTCCACAATCTTCCTGTTGCACTTTATACATCATTACTTTTCCTTCATGAGCAACGTGAAGCAACCATCCATCAAAACACACACAAAAAATCGCACGCATGCACACAAATCCTTCACCAAGTTATTATTACTATGTTATTACATTTTATTGCCCATTACTTTGTTGGCCCGCACTTGAAACTGGCCATGTGCTTTGTGAACACTGTTTACCCAGAAGTCGTGCCAGTGAAAGCCCACAGTGAATGGGGCCAAATCAGAGCGCACAGGGAGGAGCGGGGAGCACTGTACTGTACCTATGCAGCTCTTCATGTCCAGGGACGCCATGAAGCCATCAAAGCACAGACAGTGGTACTCCCCAGGGAGGTTGGTGCACTGGCCTCCGTCACAGATGCCCAGCTCCTCCTCACATTCATCCACATCTGTGAAAGAGAAAGAGGAGAGAGAAAGAGAGAGAGAGAGAGAGAGAGAGAGAGAGAGGGATGAGAAACACAGAAAGTAACACAAACATAAAATATGACAGAATGTGCGTCAGAGAAGAGAGGAGAGAGGGAGAGAGAGTGAGAGCGAGCATAAGAGAGAAATGGAGAGAAGAGAAGGAAAAGAGAGAGAGAGACAGAGGGAGCACTCAAGAGCGAGCGAGAGAGAGAAAAAGAAAGAGAGTGAGAGAGAACAGCTGGAGACCAGACCTTCACCGCTGTATAAAAATCACCTCCATGACGGCCCTATTGTTTGAAGTGGAGAGAGCAGACCACAGTATGCAGAGCTGCCAGCTCTGGCCCTAAAGGCCATAAAGACCTCTGGCAGCCAGGAAACCTGAGAGGAATCTGCAACTGGGCAGCTGGGCAGTCCTGCTTCATTTCAACATATGCCCCCACTGCACATGACTCAAGTGCCCTATGCTTCAACTGGTACATTATTCTTGCGTTCATGTCCAACAATTTAATCAGAGTAAAACAAAACACTAAGTACACACAAGTAAAAAAAGTATATCTGTAGGTATTGCATATATCAGGAGGAAACTAAAGGAAAGTACAGTAATTGTATGAGAAACAATTGTCTTGAAATAAATTGAGTGGTAAAAAAAATAGTTGCCGATGCAAATGATAGATGATGACAGAGAAAACTTCAGATAAGAGAGAGCAGAGAGACAGACGCTAGCAGAACCCAAAAGTTCTGGGAGTTCTTGATGTATGCCATACCAGCACAGCTCCTCTGGTCGGGCATGAGGGCATAGCCTGAGGCACAGCTGCACTGGTAGCTGCCCTCAGAGTTGGTGCAGTGCACATCACAGCCACCGTTCTCTATGGTGCACTCGTCAATGTCTGCAACCCAAAACACACAACGTCAATGACTGCTTTCATAAACGAAAGAACAGAAGATGAAGTGAACCAGGCTAAGACATTGAATGGCGGGACACGTTGATGGATAAATGAACAGATGATGAAACTGACAAATCAAAAAGTACGGATAGATAAACGAATGGCATTATAAACATAGTGACAAGTCAAAAGAATGAAAAGGCCAATTTACATTCACACACTGGCACATACAGAAAAATGTGTTTATACATTTTAAGAAATCATTTATAATTCAGAAAAAGGAAAGTAACAAAGGCACTCTGTTTAAAAGAATATATGAAAACGCCTTTAATTAAACATGGCAACAAGTTAAAAACACATGGGGCTATGTGTAGACAGGTTTCCCGTTTACCAACAAAACTAGATGGATGCGCAGCCGTGGGGTAGAAGACGCTTTGTGGCCGTCCACAACGTTATAAACTTAACCTTATAGTCGGCTGCTGTAAGCTACAATCTGAATTTTTTTTGTATACCCCTGTTCAACATCTTATATATTATTTCAGACTATATTTCAGAGTTTGCCGTTCATTTGCATTATTAATATAACATCGTATTTTGTCATTTTTGGCAAAGACATGCATTCCGTTAGGGATATTGAACATATTGAACATTCTCTAACCATCGTGATTTCAAATTGGTGCCATTTTCAGCACAAAAACTCATTTTATTCTTTTCATGGAGAGCACTGCTCTATGCTGTTCTATGGTGCTTTCTGCCTCTTAGTTGTGCAAGCATGTTTTTGTGACGTTGCATAGAAATCCATGTATTGGCCTTTTTCAGGGCATGCTTGTCTAATTAAAGGCTTCTTTGATATCTTTTTCTAAACAAAGTGCCTTTGTTACTTTTTGACCTTACTCACACCTGCTACAAAAGAGCACCAGTTTGAAGTGATTACTGACATAAGTCTCCTAGGAGTTCTTTGAGCCATTTAGTTTTGTTCTCTCATTTATAACTCATATTTATATAAATGCAAAAAGTTTTCACATTAAAGACTGACTTGGCCAATTAACAATCTTCAGCATGAACACAGTCGTCTGTTTATAAATCATTTATAATACATCAATAACCCATCTATAATCCATCTATAATCCACCTATAATCTATCTAGAATCTGTCTAAATCGACCAGGTGGCTGGACAGGCCTCCTACCTGTGCATCCCTGTAGGTCAGGTGTGGGTTGGTAGCCGGAGTGGCAGGTGCAGCGGTATGTGCCCACCACGTTCACACACTCGCCGTTTCGACACAGGGTGGAGCTCAGCTCACACTCGTTCACATCTGCACAACAAAACCACACACACACACACACACACACACACACATCCCATCAGGAGACATTAGGACATCCTCACCGTCCAAGCGCAGAGATAATGTGATGAGACAATCTTAGAAAAGTTCAGCGGTCGTTAAAGAAGGTCTTAGCCGGGGGTCACTGGTCAAGACGGAGATCTGAAGGTCTAATGTGCCCAATATGTAAGTGGGTCTCTCATCTACTTAGCCTCATTGCCTTTTTAAGCCTCAACAGCTCAATTAAACACAGTGTCTTAATCCAGCTCTGAGCTTGGACTCTTTCACAGAGAAGACCAGCCAAGCTGTGAGAGGGGTCCTTTTCCAAATGGGAGGATAGAATGAGGCGGTCAGCCTTGTTAAATGACATCAATTGAAGGCCATGGAGTGAAAGTATCAGGGGGGCAACGTATTTGATGTTTGGTGTTTGATGTCTAGAGCGCTGAGCGGTTGGGAAATGTCCTGATTTATTTGGAAATAGCATTTGCTGACCCGTAACATTACAGCTTGACCACTCCACATCCAAGGGTGTGAAAGGATGACATCAGTACTTCTCTATTGCAATAGCGGATTGGAAATGAATGTAATAGTGTAATCTATGGGAGTCTACGCCAGTTTGTGTACACCAGTGTGGTCTCTCTCCCTCTGACTCACTCAAGGCCTTTAGTGTGTGTGTGTGTGTGTGTGTGTGTATGTGTGTGTGTGTGTGTGTATGTATGTGTGTGTGTTTGTATGCGTAAGAGTGTGTGAGAATCTGTGTGCATACTCACCCTCGCAAGCATTCCTATCTGTAGACAGCTGGTGTCCATGCGGACACACACACTCGTAACTGCCATCAGTGTTCTCACACTCGCCTCCACGGCACAGGCCAGGGTTCCGCTCACACTCGTCAATGTCTGCCACACAAAGAAACACACACACACACACACATACACACACACACACACACACACACACACACACACACACACACACACACAGACAAGGGCAAGAGAAAGAGACAGAGAGAGAGAGGGGGGGGGGGAAAGGAGAGAGAAACTCAAACAAATGAGAAACACAAAACAGAACATCGTCGGTGTATTTGTGCTTTACACACAATGTAAACATGATGTCAAATCAATGGAGCCCAAACAGCCAGCGCTCCCCTCATCCACACCCTGTACTCACCCATGCAGTTCTTCATCATCATGAAGCCACTCTCGTAGCCGTCGAAGCACTCACACTCGAAGCTGCCAGGTGTGTTCACACAGGTGCCATGACCACACAGGTCCGGTGAAATACGGCACTCGTCAATGTCTGTGCAAAAAAAAAAAACCCAGAGCCGTTAGATGCTATTCTCTACTATTCCAGGTGTAACTAACACGTATCCAACTCAGCCAGACAGTTTTGTGGAAGTGTACTACTGTAGGCCTTTACCAGTGCAGTTGCGCTCCTCCATGTCGAGGGCGAAGCCGTTGTCACAGCGACACCTGAAGCTGCCAATGGTGTTGCGGCATTTGCCATGGGTGCAGATGCTGGGGAACACTTTACATTCATTGATGTCTGTCCAAAGAAACATAGGTCATGAGAGTGCGAGGTACACTTACATTAAAGAGGCCTGAATTGTCACGTTTAAACATAGAATTTTGCCAAACTTATTCTTGCTGAGGTATAGCATTGTTCAGTTAAGTAGACTCTACATGGAGAGTATACATAACATAACTTACAACTTTTAACTTATAGCCTATGCCCTATATATGTCTTATTATAGTGGATGGAATCCACTATCTTGAAATCTCCTGGCTTCTTCTTCTTCTTCTCATTATAACCTTTTCTGTTTACCTTTTCAAGAATGAATGCGACTCTAACCGCTTAACGTACAGACATGTTGAAATAACCGTTCTGAAGGTCTGGAGTGAGGCAAGAGAGTTGTTATTTCAGATTTTTTAAAAAGTTTATACTTTTTGAGAAATAGGGGATTAAAAATGTTAAAAGCTCATTTTTCCCCCATAGACTTGAATGGCTGTGATGTCATAATGGCCTAAAGCCAGCTGCGCTTGTTAAGCTCCCAGAGTAGTCAAAGACTAGCAAGATAGAGCAACGCAATTCGTTACTATGGGAGCAAAACGGGACAGTTCCGGTCTGCATAAGTGGGAGTGTCACCTTACGTCACTAAATAAACTTTCTCTCTTAATAAGCAATAAGAACAGATAAACATAATTGTGTTGACAGTATTATTGTCTGTAATCATTTATGATACCAATGAATCATTCTTTAGGACATGATATGAATAATTTTTCTAATAATTAGTCATGTGAACCGAGCTAGCTAGCTAGCTAACACTAGCTTAAAATGCTATACAAGTGGATGGGAGTAGCTATGGCAATACAGCTATGCGCTAACAAGTGACTACAAGGATACAAGGAAGTTTATTTTCACATGCATATAGTTACTGGAAGTAAGAAATGCAGTGAAATTATGTCTGGTGTCAGCCTATTTCTGCATTTATGGGGGGGGGGGGGGGTGCAGTAGAAGAGGGGTTTAGTAGATTAAGTGGCAAGAGCTGCATAAGGTGGGGCACCAACAAGGAGCACCCAAGAGCAACAGGGGCAAGGAAAAACTCCCTTACCAAGTAAGAAACCTTGGGCAGATCCACGGCTCAAGGGGCTAACCCAACTGCCAGGGGTCTTGGTGTGTGTGTTGGGGGGATGACAGGGGAGATGGGATAGTGTGCTGTGTATGTGGGGAGAGGGCAGTGTGCAATATGTGTGTTGGAGAAGCTTCCTCATGAGACAATGTGCTGTGTATTGGGGGGGGGGGGGGCAGTGTGCTGTAGGTATGTTGGGGATGTGTGTTGGAGAAGCTTCCTGATGAAATAATGTGCTGTGTAGGTAGGGGAGAGGGGGGGGCAGTGTACTGCAAGTATGGTGAAGGGACTTACTATTGCAAGCAGAGTACTGTATGTATGATGTATGTGAGTGATGACAGTGAAGATGTGTGTGTGGGCGGGAGGGGAGTGGAGCAGTGACTGTGTGTGTGTGTGTGTAGTGAGTGTGTGGGTAGGTGGGGGAAGTGTGCTGTAAGTATGTAGAGGATGTGTGTTGGAGAAAATCCTGAAGACAATGTGCTGTGTATATAGGGAGGGGGGGGGGGGGCAGTGTGCAGCAAGTATGTAGAGGAGGCTTACTGTAGCAAGCAGTGTGCTGTATGTATGTATGACTAGAAGTTAAAGGACTTCGCTTAAACTGAATATACTGTTGCAAATTCACTTGAGTATAAACTATCCACTTTAACTAATGTCAGTAATGTTATGCAGCTAGTTATCATTTAAAAGAAATTACACTTCTCCATTTAAAATGTTACCTTAGATAAGAGGCTAGCTAGCATGCTAACAACCGGATAGTAACTGGCAGCAGCATGGTCATTAATATCATTAAGTTATTTTATTACAAATCCGAACACTAAAAAATTACACTTTTAGGGTTGAAATGATCCCAAACACTTACAGATTATGACAAAATTTTCCAAAAAACCCTCAACAAATCCAGAAAGACATAATGGTAAAATTCCACAAGTCTCCATTGACATTAGTGCAGCGAAGGTTTACTCTGGTCTGCATAAAGGGGGATCCCCCCCCCCCCCTTGCAATAATCGAACGTTTGCGCCTTTCGCTCCACTTTAACCCTCTCTGGAGTAGTTCCCAGGCTAATCAGAACACTGGCACAGGTGTCACCTGTGAATCCAACTGTCTCAGCTTCTAATGAATACAATGTGGCGCTCCCCAAAACTACACATCCTGTTTAACGGCTTCTGCACACAGTTGCGTTTCGTCAATGCATGCCAGTGGGTGTTCCCGACGGTAGCTATGCAAATGACTTGAAGTATAATCGTAATTTGATTGGTTGGTGCCGTCCGTCGATTGGCTTGATTGGCCGGTGCCGTCTGTCGGTGCAGCAACAGCTGAACTTCTCAATGCGAGCTACGGGAGAAACGCGACGCAACGGACCCACAATTCAGTTCGGCAACGGATGACGTGAGCCCATGTAAAGTGAATGGGATGCATCTCAAGCACTGCAACGCACGCAACTGTGTGTAGGAGCCGTAAGTGTTTCCCGTGTGTCAAAATAAAAGTCACAGCCATATCTCATGCTTTGCGCATTATATCTCCAGAATGGCTTGACGCATATGCTTCAAATTTGGTACAAGTGTTTGTATGGACTCATAGATGAAGTGAGTTGATGTTGGAGGTCAAAGGTCAAGTCCATGAATACTCTGAGCGCGATATCTCAAGAATGCCTTGACATACATGCCTGAAATTTGGTATGAGCGTTTGTATGGACTCAACGATGAAGTGAATTGATGTTGGAGGTCAAAGGTCAAATGTCAAGTTCAAAAACACCTTGAGTGTGATATCTCAACACCAGACACACAAGGTTTTTTAGTAAGAGGGTTTGTATGAACTCAAAGATTAAGCGATTCAATGTTTTTTTTTTCAGGAATCTCCCCACCAACATTAAGCCAGCAGCTTTCCATCCACTATTGTAATTCCTCTGGCATTACATTTTTAGTTCTATTTTTATTCAGGCTTCTCAGATCTGATCTTACCCTTGTAGAAGGGTCTCCCGGTGAGAACGTCGCCTCGGTTGGCAAAGCCGGGTCCTCGCGGGCAGAGGAGGTCGTAGTCGCGGTTACCAGGATCCGGACACGCCTCACACTCCTTCCCCCAGGCGGCCCCCACCGTGCAGCAGCATGCGTCCATCCGGAACCTTCCGGACACGGGCTGAGCGCAAGTGTCCTCGTCATAGGTCAGGTAACAGTGCTCTGAGCGGACATCTGCAGAGGACATGATGATGAAAGCAACAAAACATGGATTCAGAGAAAAGTGTGCCCTGTTTTTCAAAGACAAAGTGTTCCATCCCAACGTCAGTTTATATACTTGCATTGCTAGATAAGGCTGCAAAACACAGATATATGATATCAATATTTTGAGAAAGAAAGCAACAACAAAACAAAAACAATCGGAAAGCAATTAAATGCAGCGCACGCTTGGAATGAAACAACCCCCTCTTACAGAGCCTCCATAAGGATGTAACACATGTTGCATATTACTCATTATAAGCGTATGATTACAGCATATTATTCTGCATGCAATACACCATACTACAACCACAGAAACATGGCTGGGGCACTCGATTCTCTGTCAACGGCGATCTGATTTACCAACACAACATAATCAGAACCAAAGAAGATAAAAGCCCTAATTAAATCGTTATTATCACATTAAATGGCCAACTGAAGAGTCAAAATGTAAAACGAAAATAGAGATTTGTGCCAATGTGGGCCAGATGTCAGATGAACTGTCATTCTATTCTATGCAAGTAACACGTATTTATACTATACCTTGATTGTTCAGTTTTTATTTTTTATAAGATAAAAAAAAAATATATATATAAAAAATATAAAAAATGATTGACTGAATGTAAATGTAAAGACATGCTCACCGACACACAGGCGTCCAGTGGAGTCCAGGGTCAGGCCCTCGGGACACTGGCACTTGAAAGAGCCGTGGGTGTTCACGCAGCGGCCGTGAACACACACGCCAGGGAACACCTCACACTCATTCACGTCTACAGAAAAGATGGAGAAGAAGATTTGTCATGTCGCAGAGAAATTGGAGACCAGAAATCTGGAGATAATTTCTGCGGCTGACAAGCAGCTCACTGTCAACCTTTAACATCACACAATGCATACATATGTATCTACATTACTGTATGCTTGAGATGTAGGTGACATCTTGATGTGGACATGAGGTATTAACAAATACACAAGAAAAACAAGGAAAGATCTTTTGATGTATTGGCTTACTAATTTCCAAAGATATGAATCAGGAGTAAAATATGTAGACATGTAGACACTCAAAAGAGGGCACAAGGAGGTCAAGGTGGTAATGAGACATCTAAGAAAGAATCTATGTGCACAATTGACCCTTCGTTTTGAAAAAGTTCTCCAGGTCAACAACTGACCCTTCGCTTTGAAAAGGTTCTCCAGGTCAACAACAGGAGGCTGTTTGCCTTCAGGGTAAATACTTCACTGTAGAGACATCTGATCAGCTAACTTAATTCAGAAGTCTTCTAAGATGGAGGGAGGGAGGACCCAAAAATCAAGGGCTTAATTTTATGCCAAAGAGAATGCTATGGTGAATACAGGGAGCGAGACTCTTTCACTGTGTGTTCACTCTTTATTCTGAGTCCGGATTACTCTACATCTAGTTGGTTTAGATAGACAAACCCTATGGAGCATCTGAAGCACTGGTACACACCAAATTGCTCAGATTTCATCATGGTTATGATTCATAAATCAAAAGGCACAATCAAGATGAAAGCATGTAAGACCACCAAGTGTCCCTCTGATGAGAGTGATACTCATTTTGTCAGTGTCTGTGTCTAGTCCCCAAATGGTTCACCTTCACATGTGATCCCTTTTGGACGAGCGAACCCTCTGGAGCAAACAGGATCTGGAAGAGATAAGGAGAGCAGACAAAACAATGTATGGATTTAGCAATACTCACACATCTATTCCAGAGAACAGAGGTGCAGAAGACATAACATATAACATACAGAGCTTTGCAGCAGACATATTATGCATCGCTGTGCTTTACATCTCAATTCTTGCGATGCGTGTGTGTGTACTGTACTGTATGTGTGTGTGCGTGTATGCGTGCATATGCACAAGTCTGCTTGTGCTTTTTTTTTATGTGGTTGCGTGGTTGCACGCATTAGTGCATGCATGCATGCATGTATGTGCGTGTGTGTGCGTGGTTGCATGCTTGCATGCATGCGTGTGTGTGTGTGTGTGTCTGCACTAGTCTGCACACTAAAATGCTGTTCCGAAACTGATTTAATGCAGACACACATGCCCACATCCAGAAGCAGTGATCACAGGGTTCCAAGTGGCTATTCACATTTGGCGTGCAGGTAACGATCATGGCAGTGAGTGAGGCAGCATATAAATTTACATCACAAGATATTGGCACATGCGTGCCTTTAGATTGTGAAATATGTCAATTGCAGTGCCCCCTATAGACACAATGTAACACAATTTGCCATATATCTGCAGCATGTCAAACTTCATTAACTTTGAATCTTCCCATCACAAGATATTGGCACAAACTGTTGAGGGTGTCAAATGAAACGTGACGAGTAAATGTAAGCAAATGTGATGAAGTGTAAACATGCCAAATTTCATAACTGAAGGCAGCACTTCACAAAACTTGGCGTGCGTCCAGAGGTTGTCGTAATGATGTCAAATTTTGTAGGGTTCACATCTTCTCATCGCCATTGGAACACTTACATTTACATATTTCACTAGGTGGTGCTACACCACAAATGAATGGTGTAGGCGAGGTTCATACACCTCATAGAGACCAATGTACCACCAACATTTCAAAATTTTAGGCGCAATTGTAAATGAGGTACTGTATTCTATGAAAGTTGTTTTCAGTTTTCCCAGCTTTCAGGGGGGCTAGTGCAGGGGTGTGTGTGTGGGGGGGGGGGGGGGGGGGGGTGTTCAGGGACCAAAAGTTCCTATTCCATGTCAGCCTAGTGGGGGTACATGTCCACCAAGTCTCATATTCCCCAGTGTTTCAGTTTCAGTATTCTGGGAATTGTTGACCAAAAAAAGGTGAAAATGTGATCCTGCTGCACTAGCGCTAGCAGTGGTCATAATGATTACCACATTAACACAGCATACTGGAGGAATGTACAGTATGTCACTTTATATATAACATACAGTACATGTGTTTAAAACACTTGGCCAGTGTTTGAAAGGTGCTATATATTTAAATAAAGTTGCCTTTGCCTTGCCTATGTTATGTCTGAAAAAAATTACAGCTATTTTGCTCGGCTTTGCTGCAAACAATGTGGTAAGTAAACACACATGCAAAATACTGTTCTGGGAATGTCATTACACAGTAAAATCCCAAGAGTTAAAATGACAGAGTAGACTGTTATTGACTCTAATAGAGTTACATTTACTACAGTTAGAGTAAAATGTACTCTAGCATATTAGTTAAAAAACAGAGTTAAAATCACAAGAGTTAATCAACCACCTCATTTTCTCATTTGGACGCCATTTTAGACATTTCTTGGGAGATGTTTGCCTAATTATTATTTGGATATTATTCATAAAAAATCAAGTGTTTTCTTCTGGTTTATTCCAAAGTCATTCGGTAGCTTTAAGATTTTTTTCTGGACTAGGCTACTAAAAAATTACTTGCAAGTTTGTAGGCTAGCATGTGCTACAGTAAAATAGGCAAATACTGCTAAGCTATCTATAAACGGAGTCTCTGTTATCAAGCCTATAGCTGTTCACAAAGAATAGTCAAAGCGAACAAACATTATAATAATACTAATAATTATAAGTACTGTATGTTTGTTACATGCAAGTGTGTAAGGGCTCAGACAAATTACTAACTGGCGGAACGTGCCCTCTGGCATTTCACGTCAGAGACGAACGTTAGTAGCCTATCACCCACTTCCTTCCATTTGAGAGAATGCAGCGACGCGACGGAGCCTGGTTAGAAGAATCTCTCTGAAGTGTAGTTGAAGGTGAGTAGATGTTCATCTAAAATACACTTACTAGAGATTTATTTCACATGTTCCGTAGTATGCCTCGAAAATGATAAACAATAAGCGGTGACGCGTAAGAGGAGTGTAACTTAACGTAAATGTATGGTCAAGATATCATTCTGAAATTTGTTGACCTTCAGGGGCTAACGTTAACGTTAAGTTAACTGCTAACGAAGGTTGAAAGTTAACATGAACGTTAACGTTACCTCTGTGTAACATGAGGTACATGTCAATTCGTGCTCCCGTATTGTACAATGCTATAAGTTTTTTTTTATCATGTTAATATTTACTCAACCAAATATGATACCAGTATAATCGTCTTTCATGGTCAACATTGACTTGGTTAGCAGCTAGCCTATCAGCCAACGTAGCTCTCATTGGCAGCTTAGCATAATGCAAATCAGATATCAAATGAAGGCTATGGTTAGCTTAATGAGGTAACAGTTACTGTTGTTAGCTACTTAACATTAACAGTCATTAATAGGGCAAATTAGCTTAAAGTTCATGCTCTACAAAAAAGCTTGTTTCACGTAAAACAGGCATCCATAAGCATGAATTTGGCCTTCACAAGTTGGTTATTTCAAAACTAGCTGCATTAATTGACTATCAAGGACGTGTTGATTGCTGAATGTGCATCATTGATAGCATAGAAGACACGTGTTCAGTGCAAAGTGCCAACAGGTGCACGTGCCACATTTACTAGTTTAGTCAGTGTCACTGAGATAGTTGTTACCTGTTTTTTTTTTTAAGAAACTGTTTTAAAAGTAGTGTTGATTTTGTCTGAATGTTTGATTTTATGTTTTCTCAGGATGTTGGTGAAAGTTAAATACCAGGCAGACCAGATACATTAAAATGGTGGAAACTGATGCCACTCTAGAGGATTTATTTAACCAAGGTACTGATTTATTCAATTGTTGCATTGTTTAAGTCTATTGTCAGTTTTTTTTTGTAATGTTCTGTTTTTATTTTAGTGTTCATGAAATTTGATATTTAAGCCAAACACCAAGCTGGGCTAAAATGTATGATGAGTTTGGTACAGAAGATTGACAACTATGTGTCTGAAGATGTGGTGAAGGATCCAAAATGTGGTGTATTAAAGCTGAAGCCTGCAGAAGATGATGGTGAGTTGTAATATGGAATGTAGTTAAAACTTGGTACAAGTTTTGTGAATATATCAACAGCGGTTGCAACACATTGTTTTGATGGAATTCCACTCTGTGGGGTTTGTGGATGTTGATTATGTCCGTCTTTGAGCCTATTTAGTGTTTAAAAATCTCAGCCATCAAAGACTACATGACATACAGCCGTCACAGGTACTGGACATGACTATATAACTGATTTATTCTGTCCTCTGCTTTGTAGTAGATGCATTATGTGATTCAGATGACACCACTGCCTTGTTTCCAAATAAGCCCAAGGGAGATGATGGGGTAGAGCAAGTAAGTGGCATTTTTTCCCTTGTTAAATATTGGTAAAATCTTTATGCTGCCCATTAACACAAAGGTAACCTAAACTGAAACCCACACTGAGGTATTTTTTTTTCTTCAAAAAAATTCCACACACTCAGATCTGTGCAAAATGATCTTTCTATTCTAGATTTCGGTCATAGACCCTCTTCAGGAATCCTGAAAAAGGCCCATGACCGAAAGCTATATAAAAAGATAATTTTGCACAGATGTGAGTGTGTGGATTTGTCATGCTGTGCTTGACTTTTGACTTTAAATCCCAGCATCTCCACCACCAGATGAACAGTATTATTTGTCTCTTTTAAATGATTGAACTTGAAATGAAACCATTTCATAAGTATTTCTGCATACAAATTGTAATGAATCTGTTTAAGATCAAATACATTGTTTACAGTGCACTGAATTTCACATTGATCTCCATTTCTCAAGGTCACCGAGAACTGTCGGTACAGGGGGGAAAAAACAAAACAAAAAAACAATCGGATTCACTTAGCTCGAAATGCAGCAAGGAAGCTACTGTGCTACACTCTAGGGGCATGTTCCTGAGCCCTAATGTTCATGACCCCAGAGTGTAGCGCTGTAGCTGCACAGTCGCTTTAGCTGCTGGCTTTAGCAACTCGAGCTATGTAAAACCGATTGTTTTCGTTTTACATACTCGGTGACCCAATAAATGGAGATCTTTTTGGAAAATCGCTGGATTTCCCCTTAATGCTGGAACTCACCCTACTTTACACTGTTTTATAGGAACATTTCTATGATCCAGCCAGCGGAGCAGGGTACCTGGCCTGACGCATTAAAACAATTCAGAGGAAAGCCTCAGGAACCACAAAGTCCAGCACACAATGAACATAATGGAGGACCAGCTTCTGAAGATGTGCCCGAGCCAGTCCTGAATGAAGAACAGCTGAGAGAGGCTGTATCTCTAATGAAGCATTCTTCTGATGAAGAAGTTGTGCGGCTGAAGGTGAACGTTTGATTATCGTCAGAAAAAATGGTCCATGACCCTCAATCACCTCATATGCTTGCAACATTCTCTCGATTCGTGGATGTAATGGATCAGATTGAGCAAGACTGTGTTACTGTTTGGTGAGATTTCAGCGAACCTTCTTGAGAGGTAGTCAACTATGTTCAAAGAGAAGACTATTAAACAGAGTAAAGGTCTTTCTTCCTCCAGCATCGAACTGCAAAAAAGGATCCAGGTAGCAGAATCACCACATGGGCTGTGTCCCGGTAGAACACTCAGGTTAAAGTGTGGTGAGACTGGGTGTTTCAGGGACATTTTCTGGCTTTTAGAAAACATTTGGAAATGTTACATGAGTATAGCGTTAATAATGTTCATGTTTTGGAAAATAACTGTAGTGAACACAGAAGTAATGATTTGGCGGTAGATTTTGATACAGTGGTTCCTGTTATGCATTCTGCTGTACATGAGATACAGGTTAAGGAAACTATTCAGTTTTTTGAGTGATAAGCAAAGTGTTGAGGAAATGAATCATACTTTAAGTCATCTTGAAAATCTCTTCTAGGCCCCATCCATTGGATCATGCCTTAGGTATGAGCTACACCAGGCGCGTAACTGAAGCGTTCCGTTCGCGACGCGTAAAATTCATTTTAAATGAATGGTCTATTTTTTTCGAACGTACGCGCCGCTATCACGTCTGGTGTAGCTACCTCCATTGATTATAGTGGCAGCTAATTGTTGCAACAGACGCTATGCGAACGTAACGCTTCAGTTACGCGCCTGGTGTAGCTTCACTGTTAGAATGTGTAGACTTAAACATGTCGGTGATGCTAGAATGTTTCAGTACAGGCTGTAGAGTGAGTAAAATTGGTATGTAAGCTAATGTATCACTAACAACAACTTGATATTATGTTCTAGTGGCTTTGTTCCATTTGATGCCAAATGTGTTGTACATGCATTTACCAAAGGAAAAAAAAATGAAACTTTTTATATTGTATATTGATACATTAACTTAATATTTTGTAATAAATATATTTTCAATAATTTGTCTGTATGTCCTTCAGATTTTGTAGAGCTTGATAAAGACAAGCAAAATGGTGACTCTAGCAAGAGTAGCTGGGAATAAACTCTGAATAGAGATAAACTAAGATTACCCCATTAAGAGTTAAGATGACTCTGGAAAGAGTTGTTGGCTTATAGAGTAGATTTTTCTTTACTCCCTGTGGAGTTTATCTTGGTGATTTTTCAACTCTCTGTAGAGTAAATTTAACTCTGAAAAATGTGCTCTAGGAGAAGAGTCAAATTTACTCTCTGTGGGGTGGGACCAATGGGTCTCTATGACAGAGTCAGAATCGACTCTATTAGAGTTGAAAACAACTCTGACAATTTTACTGTGTAGAAACAGCAAACAACACACGTCTCCTCATGTTTAAGATTATTTTTGTCCTTTTCCTGTGAGACTCAATGATGTGATTTCCCCCCCACTTCTCCTCCATCTCTCTGTGGCTTGGATTGTCATTAAGCTCCACTGGCACAGGGATTAGAGGCAGTCAGTGAGTGCGTGGCCGCAGGGTTGCGCGCGGAGAGAGAGAGAGGGCGGGAAACACATACTGTGTGAAAGTCAGCCCAGGCCAGCCGCTTTTTCCCAGGGAGTCGGTGAGAGGGGGCAGGGGGCCAGACCACTGAAGATGAGGCTTCACAGGGGCCTACTGCTCTGGCCAAGAGACAGACCCCCCCAACTCATTTTTTCTTAACGGCCGCTGTCATAGACGGATACGTCTCAATTTGATATTCTGCACTCCACAACGTCCCGGGGGTACGCATCTGAGCTCTACTTCCCAAATGTGATGGGACCGGTGCGTGTGTATCAACACTTTACCCACAAACACACACGTCACCCCGCCCTAGTGCATTCTGTAGTAATACTGTACTCGTACCCACATGCAAAAAAACACACACACACGCACGCGCGCGCGCACACACACACACACACACACACACACGCCAGACCATCCAAGCGCAAACTGCACTAACATTTTCTCACACAGACACAAACACATACTCACATAGACTAAATGCTACCAACATACAACAAACCCACAATCTCATCCCTTGCATTTACTGTAACCTGTAACCAGTATGACTAAACATAACCCAAGGAGCAAGCAGTTTATTCAGTCTGACAAGTTTGAGACGATCAGCCTTGAGTAAATCCCACTTCCCTGGTCCACATTAGCCTTCCCTTTGAACACACACTCAACAGTGTCTTAGGAGTGACTGATTGATGTATAATCTTCACACAAACACGAGGGGAAAAATACATGGGACTGGAATACTCGTGGCCCAGCCACAGAAGCACAGTGGAATGAAAAACCAAATCTGCCAAACCATGTTCTCCCTGAACATGCAGAAAGTCATGTGGTTATAATGTATAACGGCTGTGGCAGGTATGATGTCATAATGCATAACGGGCTGGTTGCCATACCGATCTCGCACTGTTCGCAGGGGCTGCCCCAGGCGGCGCCCAGGGTGGCACAGCACTCAGACTTCAGTGTGCCGCCGTTGATGTTGACCTCGCAGCGGCCATCTTGGATGTGGAGCCAGCAGGTGCCTTTTAGGCTGTCTGTAAGAGAGGGAGCGTGCACACACACACACACACACACACACACACACATACAGAGAGAGAAGAAAGACAGAGAACCACACAAACACAGGAAGAGAGAGAGATAGAGAGGGGGAGAGAGAAAGAGATGAACACACACACATATACACATGCAAAGAAGACACAAAGACACACACACACAGCACAGTGGATAATGAGGACATCAATGGGCACTTTAGATGTTCAAAGTGTATTAAAAGTATATGAGGCATATAAAATGAAGCTAGGATGACATATTTTATCGTGCTTGACCTATTGTGCAAAGTGTGTGTGTGTCATTGGCTATAAATTGTAGGAGGAACATGTACATGCTGGTTTAATATGGTGTAAATGATCCGGCAGAGTTTCATGGGTGATTGAACTGATTGTATTTTTACAGGTTAAAATGTCAGGGTGAATTTGTGCGTGCGCGCAGGGATTGTCTGTGTATGTTCGAGTGTCTGTCTTCGTGTATGTGTGTGTGTGCAGCCATATGCATGTTTCCACCTGCACAGAGGCACTGTACCTACACCAGAGTGTGCACGTGCATTTATCTGTGTGTGTGTGCACATGCATACATATGCATGTATTTACCAGTGCAGATGTGTGTGTGTGTGTGTGTATGTGTACTGTATATGTATGCATGTAATTACCGATGCAGATGAGTCCTGTGGAATCCCTCTTGCCGCCTGGCGAACACTCACAGGCGAAGGAGCCAGCATTGTTCTTACACACCCCGTTGACACACGGATTACTCTCGCACTCATTCACATCTGAAACACAGAGGTCAGAGTTTAACACACACACACACACACACACACACACACACACACACACACACACACACACACACAGCAGGGGAGGACAAAGACATAAAGGGTACTGTCTCTGAGAAGTCCTGAGAAGCACTCTGGAGACCTTAAAAGGGTGACAGCACATTTCTGGATGAGTTGCAACGCTCTGCTATTCTATGAACGGAGACTGAACCACACTATAAACAAATCAAACATAATAATATTTACAAGCACTTGGACGGCGTCACTGGCAAAATGTCACTAAAGCACCTTACTTTATGCAGTTGTTAGTCAGGGATACAGGGTTAGTCAGAAAACAACTGGATTGCAACACTGATGGAGAACATGATGTAATGATTGTGCTACAGTAGTTTTTTACACTTTAAACATTTCTGAGGAAAATGTTGTGAGCTAAAATACTGGAATCCTATTGAATCTTAAATTACCTAGTAAATCTAGGTATTCCAAGAAACTACTTGGAACTTGTAGTTCAAAGTGTGAGATTTCTCAACATTTCACTGTAAGGGAAAGGGGAGTTAGTGAGTACCAGTGAGTCACTGTACAGTCACTTAAAAGTTCAAAATAGGGGGAGCCACCTCACACACACACACACACAAACACTGCCAGATGGCTCATTCCTTTACCCTCCTGATGGTAATAGGTTAGGTGAGTATTTAGATGAATAGCTGTTTGTGTGTGTGTGTGTGTGTTTGTGTTTGTGTGTGTGTGTGTGTGTGTGTGTGTGTGTGTGTGTGTGTGTGTGTGTGCGCTATTCCGAGCAATTCAAACACAACCAAGTGAGTCAAAGTGGGTGCACACTGGGTTAACTGTTGACGCACATAAAGCACTAAAATCACTATTAGCAATTGTAACAATAACAACATCAACCATACAAATGGTCTAGTATATCAGGCAGCTCTGCAAGATACAGTTCTTAGGTTTCCCAGCTGAAAAAAAGATTTAGAACTTATGTATAGCTTTCCTGCCAATGACGTAATGAGCAAGAAAAAAATAAGAATGCTCTTCTCTTCAGAGTCTCAGCATACAATAGTGTGATTCAGAACCGAAGTCAGTCCATCAGGTTCATGATCAGTCTCTCTCTTTGGTCAAATCTTTAGGTGGGGATTGCATAGGTCAGTGGCAAGCCGCAGCAGCAAGCATAACGCAATGCTCAGTCCATAATAAGTTCTATCTCGTTCCTAAGTAACACAAATCGCATTGCGCTTTTGAAAGTTGAACTAAGTTCAACGCTCAGCTTGTTCAACGCTAGCATTACGCTAGCGCTGCCACCGTTCCGCAGCCGAACCAAAGAGAACAATAGGAAACCTGCCGCTTGCCGCTGGTCAGTGTGACCCCTGCCTTAGTGAGACGGCCCTCAAGTGTGTCCCCTGGTCCCCTGATGCACTTGAAACATCCTGTGGGGGACCTCCTCCAGCTGTTGGACATCAGTGGATGACTGAGCCTCACCAGGGCCTCCCCTGCAGCTGCTCAAAGCCAAACGGTCAGCCTCCCTGCGACCGTCTGGGCAGCTCTGAGTTATGGCCCTATAAAACTACAGAGGGGTGTGACCGGAGAGAGGGACCACAGTCCAGTTTCGGTCTCCGCTCCCTTGGTCAGTGCAGAGTGTCTAGCAACAGCAGCACAAACATGATACAGTTCACAGTGTCAGCAATGACTGTCACTATGGTAACTGTTTCTAGGCCAAAAACTGACGGACCTGGTATGATAGTGTTTTACTATAGCAAGAGTTTAAAAAAAGACACAGTCTTTAAAAAAAAAAAGACTGGACTGCTAGCTCTCCTCCTCCCCCACTGTGATTTCAATGAGCCGAAGGAGAGTAAAAAAACTTTCTCACGTAATTAAACACGTGGAATTGGCACAGCTTCAAGGGTTTCCCTTAGAATACAGGCTATACCCATTAACCTGTTGACACCCTTTACTGGATTTTTTTCCAGAAAGTTCTGCCAATGGAGAAGACCTCCAAAGTAGCTATTTTTAAGCACCTGCAGGTGTTCAACCAACCAACCTCACAGTGACTGGCTAACACAAGTTCAGATATTCTATACTCTATGTACATTTCAAGGTATCATATGGTATTGCCCTTTCAAAGCTACCAGATAGAACTATACTGTACCATACTGTTACAGAAGGTTATGGCATAAAGACATACAGTGGATGTGATCCGACAGTGACCGACATATGGACTTTTCATAAACAAAAACATGTTTACTCACCTATAGCTACAGCACACGCACTTTGCATGTCTAGCCTAGCATTCTCAAGCGCTGACCTCATGCTTGAAATGTATATAAACACACCTTTCAAACAAGAGGGGGAAAAAAGACGGTGTCCATGGCGACACAGTCTTGCGGATTGAAAACCACACATTTTCCACCATGATGCACAGGTATTTTCTGGAGGTGGTGATGGGTGTGGGGGGCCATTTGGGGTGCCGAAGCAACAGCAGGTAAAGGTGTGTATTAAATGGGAGGAGAGATCTGGCCTGGAAACGACAGAAAGTAAAAATGAACGACGGAAAGGGTCGAGCCACGCCACGCGCTGACGGTATTACAGACGTGCAGACATTATTTGTCTGGCTGCTGGATGGATGAAACGCACGGAGGCTTCTATGTGGGTCAGCAACTCGGGGAATGTTGCCTGCAGGCAGCTGGGAAGAAACATCTGGTTCAGATGAGAGCCTACAGATAGCAGCAGACTCGACCAGCTCCACTGTCCTCAGTCACATATGAGGAGGAAGGAAGCGCTGACGCCTATCAGCTGAGTTCAGTGTTTAAAGGTTGTATCAGCGATTTCAGGCCCAAAAAACGCCCAAACATAAATGATCACACTGATCTAATCTTTCGTAATGATCCGCTAGCTGTCTGCCCCATAAGCAGGAGGTCAAAAAAACGCATCTCTGTAGGCAGCCTAGGCTCCGAGATCTGTACACAAAAACAATTGCTACCAACAAGGGTTGGCAACCCACTCAAAGGCAAAATAAAGTGTTTCAACCAATAACCAACGAGATGCGCATTTAGGAGAGTTTTAATTGCACTGGAGGGAGGGGGAGGGAGTAGCGAGCTAGCACTCTGTTTTGTTTGAACATCAACAGAAGTGATGTATCCCTGCTATCGCTGATACAACCTTTAACAGGGCACATGCAATAGCCAAGGGACTGAGGATCAAAGACCTTATATTACGTTGGGAGACAAATTTGGGAGATACATAAAAAATGTAAAAAAACATCTTACAAGAGAGGCCTGTTATATTCAGATTGCAAGCCCACATAGTGATTTAATAATATATATGTATATATAATATGTCTATGTGCAATCATTAATATTTTTATTTCATCCTCATGTCTAATTTCTGATAATTGACATTTGGCAGTGCCTGTCTCCTGCGAAACAATCACCACATGTGGCTATTGTAACTGTGACTGTGCAGTGTTGTACTGAACTACAAATGTAATCTCCTCAAAAGGTCAATTTAACTTCATGCTGCATTCCTAGTAGCTGGAAATTCCCTCCCTCCTACTCAGCCCCCCAAAAAACCCCACAAAATCAACACAATTACATTTCCTTAACTTGCTCTGTGCAAAGCCTCAGCAGCAGCAGTGTTCTCTCTGGCCTGTCGGGCAGAATCCCATCACTGATTGTCAGTACACGCCTGGCTTCTGGCAGGTGTCTGCCTCCACGCTGCGCAGCGTCACGTCGCTCGGTTTACACGCTCCGCTCACTTCGCTTAGCTTTGCTTCGCTCACTCACTCACCTTCGCACGTCTCCGAGTCCGGCCTGAAGAGGTAGCCCTTTGGACAGGTGCAAGTGTAGCTTCCCGGAACGTTCCGGCAAAGGCCGTTGTCACACAGCAGCCGGTTCACCAGGCACTCGTCAATGTCTGCGGAGGACAGAAGACAGGGGAAAAGATCTCAGTGCTGTTTCTTCAAGCTGTTTAGTAATTCAGCTCACTGTTTCTCTGAAAAGCTTACAAACATAGTCACTCTTTTGGCCTACAGCTCTGACTTGATGCAAAATGAAACATAATGCAAGATGAAACATCTTACTAACATTATTATTCTCTTTACCTTTCAATGATTTGGTGAATATTACAATAAAAAGACACTACAAAACTAGACATGCACATGCAAGGCTTGAGATAAACTACTCAAGAATCTAAACAGAATGTTCATGCCAAAAGGGAGATCACCCATTAGCATTTTTGTGGTATTAAATGGATGATGTGGAGTTAAAACAAACCAGGGTTTATTTGCGCTACAAGCTATAAGCCATTTCGTTGTTAAGGCAAAAACGCTCCAGCTCAAAACTACTCCGATTAACATATTTTTACTCCCAAACAAAAGTTTGAACTCATTACCATCCATAAATAGACCCTAGGTTGTTTTGACTTGGGATCATTCTTTGAAGATGGTATAATGATGTGTACATCATTGGATACATTTACCATTACAATGAATTAGGCACGCTGACTCAATAACTGTTCATAATTACTGAGAACAGCAGAATGATGAATGATCTTAATGGATGTCGTGTGTCCATTCTATTGTCAGAGGCTAAGTAATCTGCTCAAAGTTAACATACTTTATTTTCCCAGAACTGTCACCATGTCTTCTCTGGGTGTTCAAAGCTCAGTTCCCACTGGACCAGGCTGCCTACAGTGAAACACAGCAGCTTGGGGAAGTCCATTATAATTGCACTCAGGGAAAAATAGCCTATAAACCTCTTTTCATGGAGCATAAAAAGAAAGGCTGGAGACCCTCAATGCAGCTGCAGTCGTTACCAAGAATCAGAAAAATGCCACGAGGAATTTACAGCTCGGTTTTAAAAGCTTCGAGCGGCCTGTTTAAGAGGCGTCCCACGATTTCCTACGCACGATAGGACAACTCGCCGAGCACAGCGTGAGACAACGCGGGAGCTGTCCGTGCGCCTTTAACATGATGTTTGTTTTCCTTCTTGTTAAAAGCACGGTTTTTAGCTTCCCATGCCCGTAATGATGTGCATGTCGTACGGGGATCACAATTACTTTTGTTCCCTGAGTGTAACTGGCGACATCTGGGAGACCTTTGGCCGGGTTGGCTTGACAGATTTTTGTGCGCTGCTGTTGCTTATTCTCTCTCAGGCGCATGAGGCCCGTGTCTTCACGTGGATCATACTGGTCCACAACTGAAATGTGTCTTTGTGTCTGCATCTCCCTGCCAACAACCCCCTCCCCCAAACACACAGTAATAAACACGCACGCACGCACGCAAGCGCGCACACACACACACACACACACACACACACACACACACACACACACACACACACAAGTACACAATGACATCATAAGATCTCTCCACTGCACATGAAAAGTCAGTTGGTGCAGTTAGTGAAAAGGAGCTCTCTCTCTCTCTCTCTCATTCTCTCTGTCTCTATCTCCCTCTCTCTTTAGCCAGTTTTTGGCGAGGCTGTGTCAAGTCTGTCTGGTAAATGAGATTGTTTTGACTGGGCAAAGATAGAAGTTGGCTCAGCTCTGGGGGCAGGCTGGAGGCACTGAACCTCGTGTCTGTGCTCCAGGGCCTCAGTGTTTGAACAGGGGGAGAGGAGGGTGGGATGGATGTGGATGAGGTGGACAGAACTTTAAGATGTGATGCACTGCATATGGAGGGCACTTGCAGAGTGAAATGTATGTTTCAAAATGTATGTTTCAAAAACTACAGGATATGTGTTCATGTCAATGAAGGATAAAAAAATCCTTCTGAAGTTTGTAGAGCTGACTAAGATTAGTCCACTGAGGCCTCCCAGCTCCTACAGTACCTCCCGTTTACACATTTTCAAGTAGTCGCATAATCCTGACATGAGTGTGTGTGTGTGTGTGTGTGTGTGTGTATGTGTGTGTGTGAGTCACACTGGACTCCTGTCAATGTGACACAGACGTACGGGAACACACGGTGTTTTGTTTCGTTTTTGCGGTGGTCGGCTGGCGTGTGAACTCAGACTCACCCACGCAGTTCCTGCCGCTGCCGTCGGTCTCATAGCCCACGTTACAGATGCAGCGGTAGCTGCCCCTCAGGTTCTCACACACGCCGTTGGTACAGATGTCAGGGTCCAGTGCACACTCGTTAATGTCTGCTCACCACCACAACAACAACATGGACACATCACAGATACAGTCACAATTGATGCATGACAAAACAGCAACTTTTAGTTTTCCAAACCAAAATAGACTGTAGGTATATTGGTGGTAGGTTTGTTATGTTTGTGAATAGGATCCGATATCCGAGCCCGATAAACATGTGGTTTTAATTGAACAGGATAGCCCTGGATAAATGTGAGGCATGTTTAACAAGACAGTTTTCAAACTTTATTTGTCAAACAAAGCTGTTTGTTGAGTGCTTTTTCCTCACTGTTTACAAACAGTTGTCTGTGCAGAGTAAATGAGCGAGGAGAGTTGGGATTATTTATGATGGAGAAAAGCTCACCTGTCCCATCTACTGAGAAGCCAATACCACTCCCACACAATGCCTGGAATTCTCCTGAGAAAACAGACATAAACAAATGCGGAACAATCAAAACCTACACTGTTAGGAACAACAATAGCCTCCATCAGTGTGACGAAATAGAACAATACCACAGTGTTGCGCTACTCACAGAGCTAACAGTACTGCCAATATCAGCAATCGAAAAGAGATGTAAGACTCAGAGGCAGTTTAATTGTTTAGAACCATATATTACCACATTGCAATTTAATGCAAAAAAGCTCCATGCAATTTATCTAATTTGTGGTAAACCAAAGTCATACTGTCAATGTCATGTCAGTTAAAAAGGACTATCATGACTGAAAGTGACTGATCACAGTTCTCGTTCGTCTACTGTAATCTAATAAGCTGCGGTTTCATTGCCCTGACTGGCTTCTGCACTGGGGTTTGGGTATGGTGCATGCAGGTGTCAGTCCATCTGGACGAGAGGGGGGTGGGGGGGGGGGGGGGTGTCAGGGGCATAGTAGGAACTAGAAGCTTCAGATCCCAGAGCCTGTGAGAGAATGAGGCCAACAGTAAAGTAATGTAAAGCTACCTAAAGCTCATATGTCTGAGCCCACTTTAGAGTACAGACAGTTTCAAATCCATTGCCTGAAATAAAAGTTAATCAATCTCCTTACATGTTGATTTGATTTCTACTTTTGGAGAGAGTACATGAACCAGACATATGCAAGTCCCTTGGAGTCTTTCTTAGAGTTATTAAGCTAGGGTAAAGTCTCTTGTGGCCCCACCCCATAGGGGAATTAAGAGGAGTTCCTTCCTGTGGTAACACTTTGTGATGTAGAGCCCCTGGAATTTAGAGTAAATCCCCTCAGCTTCCTCTTCTCACCTCAACACTCAATCTGAGAGAGAGCAAAGGCCCAGCGTGTCCCAGGGGAGACAGGAGAGCCCAGGGGTGAGAGCGGAGTCGACCAGTTAGTGGGTGTGTGTGTGTGTGTGTGTGTGTCTGTGCTGGTGTGAAACTTAATTAAATCCACCACTCATTACACACTCACACACACACGTATATACTAACAAACACACATACACACACACAAACACACACACAAGCATGTGCACACGCACGCACACACGCACACACACACACACACACACAAAATCACTGGAATATGTTGGAAACATGGCCAAGTGTTAAATGTTGTCTACAAATTCTCCAAACCATGACACACATGAGACATTCAAACACTCATTTCAATAGCCAACCATTTTACAAAAGCAATTAAATGAATGATAAATGTAAATGATCTGATTGAGAGCGATCTGTAGTGACCTTACTGGAAATGAAAGCCTCCACTTACAGCTCATGAAGCAGATAAATGCATGGCTTTTATGGGAGATCACTCAAAGAGACAGCTACCAAGAAAGATCTGTAGGTGTAAATCTTTCGAAACACCTGTTTTCCATTGCTCAGAGAGCATCTACAGGGCTACAGACATATTTGTTTATTTGTAACATGGTCTCATTCAATTGTTGTTGCATTTGATCATTGTCTTTTTTACTTTTTACTTTTTTTCCTTCTTTCAGTCTCTTTCTTTCTTTCTTTCTTTCTTTCTTTCCTTTTTTCTTGACAGCAAAGGACAAAAAGCAGACTTATTTTATGCGGGAAAAACAGTGCTATTCTACCCAGTTTTCTTCGAAAAAAAGAAAATCACACAAATTCGAGAAGCGGTGGCCTACAAGCATACTTCTTTAATTGAGTAAATGCCCTATAATAGCTCTGGTTTGGCCGAGTCTTACCGATGGCGCTGGTGCTGGGTGGTTTTTAGGGGTAGGGGTGGGGGCTTGTGGTGTACCTGAATTCTTGGCTGGGCAGGGTTGGCAGGGCTCGCCGAAGCTGTAATCGGCGTTGGCGCAGCAGCACTCGGACTTGGTGACCGCTCCCTGGAATGGCCGAACACACACGCCCTTCCTGATGCCTCCGTAGCAGGTGCTGCGCATGTGTGTGTCTGGGGTTGGGGATGAGCATGTGTGCATGTGTGTGTGTGTATGTGTGTGTGTGTGTGTGTGTGTGTGTGTGTGTGTGTGTGTGGAGAAGGAAGAGGAACAAAAGAGGAGAATTTTTGAGGTTCTATGAATAGAAACATCCAGTCAAGAAAATACACTCTGCGTCCATCTTCAGCCTTCCCATTGTATGTTGTGCTGAACATTTTGAATATAATTTAAACTGAATCATGGTACACAGCACAACATATTTCCCAACCCAATATTTGACAAAAATAAGATTGAATTATAGGGTTACTAACCCTTATTGTAAAGATACAGTGCCTATTGTTCAGCAGTGACACATTACATAAATATGTTGTCAACAGATATTTCACAGCTCAGATCTGTATGTGCACACACACACACATAATTTTCTCGAGTAGAACACAGCATTAGTTTCCTGAAACCTCCCTGGAGAAAGAGGACTAGAAAGTCTCTCTCCCTCTGACTCACTCAGAGGCCAGTATGACCAGTATGTGTGTGTGTGTGTGTGTGTGTGTGTGTGTGTGTGTGTGTGTGTGTGTGTGTGTGTGTGTGTGTGTGAAGGAGAGAAGGAGTTTGGCACCATCACTGCCTGGCCCTTACACACAAATTCAAAACAGGTTTGGAGTGTCACAGACAAACAGAGAGAATAGAGGAATGGACTTGAGGGTTTGTGTGTGTGTGTGTGTGTGTGTGTGTGTGTGTGTGTGTGTGTGTGTGTGTGTGTGTGTGTGTGCGTGTGCGTGTGCGTGTGTGTGCGTGAGCGTGTGTGTGCGTGAGTGTGTGTGAGGGAGAGAGAAGAGTGTGTGTATGTGTGTGTGTGTGTTCAAGTGCATGTACAAAAGAACAGAAAGAAAGATGGGCAAGAGAAAGAACAGAAGAAGACAGGAAATAATCAAGAATAATGAGGAAAGACAAAAAGAAAGGGACATTTACAAAGAATGTTCAAGAAGCATGGAAAACTTAAAATGTTTGTAATTAGTATGTGCATGGCATCCTTACTGTATCTTATTCCAGCACATTCCGGTTATTTACACGACTAAATAGGGCCTTCCAGCACTTTAGAGCCCATTTTTGCTGAGGAGCATGTCTGTGTAGATTTACTGTATGCTTTGCATTTGCTGGAGTTGTGTATAAATATGCTTAGACGACTCACCCACTACTCACTGGGAGTTCTGGACACACTGCAGAATGTGGATATGATACACTAGCTGAATATCTGTGAGTCCTCGTCTGTGTCTGAGTGTGTGTGTGTGTGTGTGTGTGTGTGAGTGTGTGTGTGCTGAGACTATGGGTGTGTGTTGTGAGTGTGTGTGTCTGTGTGTGTGTGTGTGTGTGTGTGTGTGTGTGTGTGTGTGTCTGTGTGTGTGAGTGTGTGTGTGCTGAGAGTGTATACACTTTTCCCCTTACCTACGCAGGACCGTCCATCTGTGCTGACGGCAAGTCCTGCCATACAATCACAGCGGAAGGAGCCATCGGTGTTCACACAGCGACCGTTC
The DNA here is from genome assembly GCF_046254945.1 of Alosa pseudoharengus. NCBI lineage: Eukaryota > Metazoa > Chordata > Actinopteri > Clupeiformes > Clupeidae > Alosa > Alosa pseudoharengus. The sequence goes on from NW_027468609.1 coordinate 26,056,964, forward strand.
ATACACATGCCTGGAGTCTGACACTCATCAATATCTGAGAAACAGAGGGAGAGGGAGAGAGAGAGAGAGAGACAATCAACACCAAATCTGTAACCTCTAAACAACCTCAATGAACTGTCAGGAAAGAGAAGAACAGAGAAAAGAAGAGGAGGATGAGAAAAGAGAGGATAAGAGAAGAGCAGCTATGAGATGAGATGAAGACAGAGGAGAAGAAATGATCATAGAAGAGAACAAAGAGAAGAAAGGAGGAGAGGAAAAGAGAAGAGAAGAAAAGAGAAGAGAGGAGAGGAGAGGAGAGAAGAGAAGAAAAAAGAGGAAAGGAGAGGAAAGGAGAGGAGAGAGGAGGGACTGACCTATGCAGTAGCGGCCACTGGAGGCCAGCGTGAAGCCCGGTTTGCAGATGCACTTGAAGCTGCCGTCCTCGTTGATGCACATGCCATTGAGACACATGTTGGTGGTGGCACACTCATCATGGTCTGGAGAAAACACCACAACATCGTGTCAAACCTCTCACCGAGCGAATCTGCTTTGCACTCTCACTGTGTCAGATTACTCCAAAGCACACATTTGAAAAAGGTACAGGTTGAACAACCTATCCTTTTACACAACTTCTATTGAAATAAACTTTTCTGGCCCAGTTTTCCATACATGGATTGAAAATTTCAGTGAAAATCTCCACTGAAAAAATGCTGTTATTCTACAACCAGGCTTAAAGGAACAGTATGTAGGAAATAGTGGAAAATAAATTGTAACCATTCCAAAAATGATCGCCATATGTCATCAGAGAGTAAGGAAACACGATGAATTGAAGTAATGGCTTATTTGACAACATTACTATAACCCGTAAAACCCATAAAAAGAATGAGTTACGTGGAATCTCTTTTGTTTATGTTTTGAACGATTAATTCTAGAATAGCGTATTAATAATGGGCTGGCGTGTCCTCCTATTTGTGTTGCCAAATTAGCAACGGCCAACTGTCAACATGCTGTCAGTTGTAGTCATGAACGCCTACGAGAGGCAGGCAAATTTTAAAACAAGAAACCAAAACAAGTGGACATCGGAGGAGCTTCCTGAGATGGCGACATCTTCGTCAAACGAAGAATATCAAGTCTGACACAGGGCTGCCATTTCTTTTGTTGTCACATGTGCATGTAATAATTTTCAAAGGTGCTTGAGGACCACATCACTTCACTTGTGGTTCACATGTGGTGGAAGGTCACTTGTCAGCACATCATTTCAATGGAAGCAGCCCAGTTAGGATATTAAAATCTGGTGTGCTGCGATAAAAATTCCATTATCTCATTGTGGCACGCCTTCCTTCAGCCTAACCGCAATGTGGCTTCCCGTCTTAAATGTGCAGGTGCAACAGTGACTTAATGCTTTTGATGAAATACTTTGGCTACTAGGCCGCTTCTAAGACTCCCCTCCCTCGAACGTTGCACAGATGCAGTGAGCCGTTTTTCTTTTTAACAATCGGCCTACCAGCATCGCCATACAGCCTCGTATATCAGCATTTATGTTACAACAGCCTGAGTGTGTGAGTGGAGTTTATTGCAGTTAGATCCATCTGCTCCCAAATGCCTGGCAGTGCGGTGAGGTGGAGGTGGAAGTGGGGGTGATATGAGGGTGGAGTGGGGTTAGTGTTGAGGTTGGGTTGGGGGTGCAGGTGGAAGGGGGGGGGCATCTTACCCACGCAGTTCCTTCTGTCGGGGGTGAGCTGGAAGCCTGCGTTGCAGATGCACTGGAAGGTGCCCTCTGTGTTCAGACAGCGGCCGTTGTTGCACAGTACCCCGTTGTGCAGGCACTCGTCGATGTCTGCGGAGGAAATGATGTCATCGCTGCAGTAAAAAAGCTTACACAGACTCAGGGGGGCATAGAAAGAACAAAGGGTCATGTCCATTGTTAAAACATGTTTCTAGTTACAGTCTACATACCTACTCATAGAACATAGCAAATGTATAACATTAAGCTTTGCCAACTGATACTGCTAAAACTAGTGTCACACATTTAGCAAGATGTTAGTATATGGGTTCATTTTCTTGACACTAGTTATGATGATGAAATGCATACCTTCAGAGTGCTCTTAATTACATTCTTAAAAAGCATCTGATGAATTTATGTAATTAAATCCAGTGTAATGCAACTGAAAATGGCTGATGACAGCCCTTATGTCAGCAGTTAGAGCGTGACAGTCTCACCTATGCATGTCTGCTTGGTGGGAGTCCTGAGGAAGCCTGCGTGGCATTTGCAGTAGTAGGAGCCAGGGGTGTTGACGCAGTCTCCGTTAGAGCAGGGGTCTGAGGCGCACTCATCAAAATCTGACCGTGACACAGATGTAATGAGCACTGTGGAACATCATGTGTGTGTGAGTGTGTGTGTGTGTGTGTGTGTGTGTGTGTCTGTATGTATGTGTGTACGCGTGTGTCTGTGTCTGTGTGTTGTGTGGGTGCGTGTTTAGTGTGTGTGTGTGTGTGTGTGTGTGTGTGCTTGAGTGTGTGTCTATACTGTACTACTGTTTGCTTACACTGCAAATACACTTCAAAAGACGACAATTTCCATGTCTGCTCAATATTATGGGCAAAGGTCTTAGGTTTGCTTTGTACTTAACTGTACGAGTACAAGAAGGAAAAAAAAACATTGTCTTTGGTGTCTATATCTTGTGATTTAAGATAAAGGAGTCAACACTAAATATGTAGAGAGAAGAACTAAAATACTACAAAAACAGGATATTACAGTACATTTTAAAATAATTTGGCTGATTCACAGGAGGCAGTAGGAGGTGTCTTTCTGTACAGATGCTTTGTAAAAGTAAACAGACCCAATGACTGGACATACCTATGCAGTCTCCTCTGACATCCAGCATGTAGCCCTTGTTACACTCACAGCGGTAGCTCGACGCCACAGAGATGCAGCGCCCGTTTACACACAGATTTGGCACCTGCCTGCAGTAGTCCACAGTCTGGTTCAGAGTCGCTGAGATAGAGGGGGAGGTGGCACAGTGTGTGACTTATGGGACACCATACAATTACTTTAATACATACATGTATATTACAGCATTTCTATATATATTATAGAGAAATAAAAGACACGACATAGATGTACATGGATGACAGGCTGATACAACAAGACTCTTTGTGGGACATAGGATCTATGGCACAATGTCAACATAAAAAGAAGTGTTTATTGATGAATGTTTATTTGGGCAGCCGTGGCCCACTGGTTAGCACTCTGGACTTGTAACCAGAGGGTTGCCGGTTCGAGCCCCGACCAGTGGGCCGCGGCTGAAGTGCCCTTGAGCAAAGCACCTAACCCCGCTGTTGAAGCAGGCAGCTCACTGCGCCGGGTGTGCTTCACCTCACTGTGTGTTCACTGTGTGCTGTTTGTGTTTCACTAATTCACTGATTGGGTTAAATGCAGAGACCAAATTTCCCTCACGGGATCAAAAAAGTAAGTACTTATACTTATACTTATACTTGTTTTCATAATGACAAGGATGGTGGACCTTGCTTTAACGTTGAGAATATGTACTTTTCGCAGGTTACATATCATGGGTATAGCCTACTTCCTGGTCCTGCTCAACAGACACAGTATTCACTCACCATAGTCATACTGCTGGGGTATTTTGTGACCGTTGCCATTGACAGGGTGCGTCCTGTGGCCATTCCCATTCACCGGGGTCTGGGGGTAGGGGTGTCCGTTTCCGTTGACCCTGCGGCCATTGAGCGTGGGGTCGTAGTCTTTGGGGCCCTGTGGGTAGGGCACTCGGCCGCCTACGATCACTGGATCCCCCTCTGGGTACGGCCGCACCAGAGCTCCCTCCTGACACAGTCTCTGGTGCGCCTCTGCGGAGCGGTCAGAACAAAAGGGCTAGTCAGTATCTAGGACAGTTTTCTACTCCACATGCAGTTGGTCAGTGGAGTCTTTTGTGGCTTTGGGACGCAGTATTATTTGTGCATTTGTGTCTGCTAAGTGTGATGCCACTGAAGCAAATCAAATTACATGACGTTGCATTAAATGTAATTCCAATTTACTGAATGGAATTCCCTTTGTCTTTATATGGGACTAAAATGGGTGATTAAAAATGGCTGGACTGAGTTTGCATGGATTTTTATTGGTTAATCTGTTGGAATCTAATTGACAGGAACTCCAGTCACCATTCCATTGCCTTACATGTTTCTGATTATTTATATCTGATACTGCTGATGCAATTCCAGCCCATTATCCTGCATTACCGCCCAAAACAGAACTGATCCAGGACCTGTCGGGCACCACAGCAGCGGTGCACATTTATTAAGCGGCCCCTAAATCAGATCATGGGGATGGCAGCACAATGGAAGGGGAAAATAGGTCAGAGGGGCGAGGCGAAGTGATCGTGTGCCACGGAGGGGGCGAGGGGAAGGGCAGGTGGGTGGGCGGGTGAGTGGCTTGCCCGCTCGCCCGCCTGCCTGTCTGCCCGTCTGCCTGTGCCATCAGCCAACCTGCCCTCCATCCCGTGAGCTCCAGAGTTCTGGGGCGCGTGCCAACAGGGGAAATGAGTAACGTGCCAGGGGCCCCTTCTCCATCACCCACCCGCCTGCCTGCCTGCCTGCCAGCCAGCCAGCCAGAGCATGGCTGACATAACCAAGACACACAGCAGGGTGGAGAGGAGAGGAGGAGAGAGGAGAGGAGAGAAGGAGAGCAGGGCCATCATTTACCAGCCTGACACACACACACACACACACACACACACACACAGGCACTGGTCGGATCTGCTGCGTACGAGCAGAGCGCTGCTGGCTATTTATAGGAGATATTGTGCAGCTGCTGGGTGCAGCTGAGGTCGCTATGGGCAGGTGGGGATGGGGGGGGGGGGGTTGTAGTGGAGCTGATGTTTAGAAGTGTTACAGATGTTGAAAGTTGCTATTGCCTTTGTGCAGAAAATCCCCTTTACTTTGAAAACAAAATGCTGGTGGGTTAGTGACCAGGCCATTGTTTACAAAAGCTCATTGTTTGAACTACATACAAACAGCACAGAACTAATTTAAACCCCATAAAAAAGAGAAGTTATTGACTTACAGACTTTACATATTGCCTCATGATACCCACATGACATATTTAGACCCCTTATAGGTTAACTGAGCTTGACCCACATAATTCCCCATTAGGATTCTCCCTGCAAACACTTCTTGAAAGGCTATTTACAGATTAAGAATTCTTTGGCTGCAAGCTCCAAAGAAATTTTCAGTTTTTCAGCAAGGGTATCAGAATTCATTTAAGCTCTAAAGAAACCTCTCTTTTTGCCAACAGATATTCTTCATCCAATTCATGAGGCTTTTTCACAGAACCATAAGTTTGAAAAGCCAGTATGTCGAGGGAGAGTGTTTGAGTCCTGTGGCCACCTAGGCACCTGTAAATCTCTCCTGCTCAGAGTGAACCTGCTCTCTCCTCCAGTGGCTCAGCTAGTACAGAAAGACACCAAGGAGGTCTGTTTGGGAGCAGACAAACTGATGTAATGGTACATGTGTACCTGTACTGCAAATCTCTTTGGATAAAACTGTCTGCTAAATAAATGTATATGAATAAAGGTGAATGTTATTGTAAACATGTGAGAAGTCTTAATATAAATGCACTGTAAGTAGCTTTGGATAAAAACATGAAAGCAACACCATGGAAGAATAGATATTTATGGCCCTTTGTGTCAATATTCAATGCCATTTAGCACAATGTTTGTCAAAAAATAACTCAATGGGTCATGATCCTACCTGAACAACAACATTACATAGTGCAATATCATGCATACCAAGCACGTAAGGGCTGCTTTAATAAATGAAAGTCTGTAAGCGTAAGTGCAATCATGTGCGAGGGGACTGACCGGAGCCTGGGACAGGGCACAGCTCTGGCAGGTTGCCTCTTGCCCAGCAGCGTCCAGCGTCGCAGCAGCACTGGACCTTACTGAAGCGGCCTGGTAGCTCCTGGGTGCAGCGGCCACTCAGCAGTCCAGAGAAACACAGGCCCGAGTGCTGGTCTGAGGGGAGACACACATATATATATATATATATAAGAGAAAAAGAGACATTATAATTTCTTGTTATAAAGAAACAAGTATGCCAACTAAAATAGATATCTTGAATTACGGTATGGATTACATAACTAAATGCAGACTATTTCTTCTCATGTTGCAAAACTAAAATAATTCAGAAGAAACCCAGATATTGGACATGATTTTTTAGATCAAAATGTACAATTGTCTGCCATAGCAGTTGGACCACCAAACCAACACATGGGAATCATTCCGGTCAAACCTCCAGATTACCTCTCACTTTAATACTACAGTAAAACGTTATAGTGCAGAATAAAGTTGGCTTGTGAGTAGCAGACAAAATCCAGATTTGCGGTTCACCACAAAGTGATTTGACCTCTTGTAATCCCCCCTCTGTCTCATGTTTGGCCTGGTGGCCCTTCTTTTATCGAGTGTGTGTGTGGGGTGTGTGTGTGTGTGTGTGTGTGGGGGGGGGGTCCTGGTTTTGCGTTTTGTTGTGAAAACAGAGAGAGTGGCGTTTGTCCATGGGCACCCCCCAGAGGAGCGTGCGTGCTGAGATAGAGCTGTGAAATCTCCCAGAGTTGTGTCGGAGACACGGGAGGGCAGGGGTCGACACAGGCCCGGGTCAGAACACACACATGTATGGCATGCCACACACTTGCACGCACACACACACACACACACACACACACACACACACACACACACACACACACACACACACACACACACACACACACACACTCTCTCTCTCTCTCTCTCTCTTTCTCTCATACACACAAACACACATCCACACATATCTTGGCATTCATTCATAGATGCACACACACAATACCTCTTACACACTTTCTTTCTATGCATCACACACACACACACACACTCACACACACAGATGATCTGTTTTTTCCTAAGAACTCTCTCTTTCTCTTTTTATTTCAATTTACTAGATTCCTTCTTCCTCTCTCCACCTCCTCAATTCTCTCCTCCACAACACCTCCTCCCTCACTCCATCTAAACGACCCACTATCTCTGTGAGGGCAGGAAGTGGAAAGAAGGAGAGGCAGAGTACAGTGAAGCGGAAGAGAGGACTGGAGAGAATATGAGAAGGAGAGGGGGAGAGAGCAGCCAGTGAAGCTCTCAACACAGGGCTTTATGGGCCTGCATATTTCCACAGTGTGGTGTGAACTGCAGGGTGGCTGAGAGGGGGGGGGAGAGAGGGAGAGAGAGAGAGAGAGAGAGAGAGAGAAAAGAGGCAGCAGGACAGCAAGAGAGACATGAGCAAATGTGAGATAAAAAAAACAACAATATTGAAACATTGAGACATAGAAGTTGTAGATAGAGAGAAATAAAGAAAGAAAGAAATAGAGGGAGAAGAAAAGTGCAGAGAGAGAGAGAAGGAGAAAGAGACATGATAAAGGAGGGTATAGAGAGAGAGAGAAGGAGAAAGACATGATAAAGGAGGGTATAGAGAGAGAGAGAAGGAGAAAGACATGATAAAGGAGGGTATAGAGAGAGAGAGAAGGAGAAAGAGACATGATAAAGGAGGGTATAGAGAGAGAGAGAAGGAGAAAGACATGATAAAGGAGGGTATAGAGAGAGAGGGAGAGAGTGAGAAAGAGAGGGCGAGAGAGATAGATGAGAGAGATAGATTGTTTGGAAGTACAGTACAGAGTATGTAGGTCAGGCGGGCCCTTCCAAGACGCTCATCTTGCCCCAGCATCCGCAGCCAGAGGGTCTGTTTGCACGTGTGGCTCTGTGGGCAGCTCATGAAAGGCTGGCGGCTTCCAGTCTCCAGTCTCTCTCTCTCTCCCCCTCCCTCTCACTCTCTCCCCCTCTCTCCCTCTCTCGCTCTCTCTAGCTCTCTCTCCCTCTCTCTCTCTGTCTTTCCCCTTCAGAGGTACAAGCCAAGGCAGGAAGCACGCACTAAGAGAGCTAAGCACTGGAGGATGAGTCTCACCCTCCTCAGCTTCACAGCAGACTTAGCCTTTAGTTACGCTAATTCTGAAGTGTTTCAAGTTATATCACATAAAGAGAGAGAGAGAGAGAAAGAGAGAGAGAGAGAGAGAGGGAGAGAGAAGTGGGGGAGAGGGAGACAGCGAGAGAGAGAGAGAGAGAGAGAGAGAGAGAGAGAGAGTGAGGGAGAGTGAGAAATAAAAGGGAAAGAGAGATGGATGACTAGAAAGAGAGAAAGTACGGCCACGGGTGCAGCACAGTTTTTATCAGATGACAGTTTCCCAAGTCGGGCTGTTTGCCAGGAACTTTCTTCAACACATGCCAGGTTTTCAGGGTCCCAGAGGCAGCCCAGGAGAGGGACTCTACGAGACTCTATGTCTCTATGAGATTTCTCTTGTGTGTCAGGATTTCTTTTTTGGTACAAAAAGGGAGGGGGTGGGGGCACACTGGCAGACCACAAGATAATTGTTGATGTTAAGGTTGTATTTGTGGTTGTGGTTACAATCGAAAGGGGAACTGATACCGGTATTGAACTCGGCGTGCTCTCAAACCGCAAACTGACACCGCGGCTTAAAACAGCATCTCGCCCATTTCACGTTCACCTTATCTGTCTTGTCAGCCTTCCCTATCAGAAATCTCCCAATCTGTTGCTTTTTACAGCCCTCCAAAGAAGCAATTTCTGTTATCGTGTTGTTCCTCGTAGAGCTCTCACTCCCAAGCCAGTGTGGCTCAATCGTCGTTTACAATCTGATGCTGAGAGGGGAAAAAAGCGCTTAGACACGACGTCCAAAACAAATGGACCGAGGCACAGTGGGAGATTGGGCAGGAGGTCTACACATGCACGGCCCTCTCCAAAATAAACCCCAGCACTCTGAGTAACGTTATCTTATTGTTGTAATGGTAGGGGGTAGGGTCAGGTGGGTAGGGGGTTGTTGGGTGTGAGTGGGAGAGGGGTAGTTTTAGATGCCATTGGCAAGGTTAGATAGGGCCTTTTTTATCCACTCTTTTTTATCCACTTCACGCTACTCTCTTTCCCTCCCTTCCTCCCTCCCTCCCTCCCTCATTCCCTCCCTTCCTCCCTCATTCTCTCCCTCCCCTCGCTTGCTGCTATCTCTGGAGCTGGTTAGCATGATTGTGACGCTCGGTTAATATCTAGCCTCAGGAGGGAGGGACAGAGAGGCCAGCCAGACAGGCCACATGCCTGGGCTCTGGCTACTATCCTCCTCTCCCGTTATTTACCAATCTCGGCCACCATGTTGGAATAACTTCCTAACTGCTACCTGAAAATCATATTTTTCACCTTTTTCCATTGTAAATGAGCCACACAGACATGCACACACACACACACACACACACACACACACACACACACACATATATATATATATATATATTGACCACCTGAATGACCACCTATGTGGTCACTTAAATTGCTGTTTGGTTGCCCTTTTTTATGAATCAGCACAGAAGCCACTCGCAGAAGCCTGATATGGCACACACCAGACAATTCACCTTTTCAGGTCCCCATCCTCACATATGCAAACTTCAATATGTCTTTTCATGTCCTCCTAGACTATTTGAACAGCCCCATATGTGCGCTGTGTTGGTGTTCTAGCGGTCTGGACAGACAGTGAAAATCATTTGAGGCGCATCTGTGTATTAGTTACGTACCCCCTGCTGAGTGACTGATGTGTGTGTGAGGAATGTGACTGAGGGACTTGAGGGAGCCACCTCACTCTACACTTCACCTTCTCCCTCTCTATCCATTTCTCTCTCTCCCTCGCTTCTTCCCTCTTTCTATGTCTCTATGCTTCTCCCTCTCTTTCTCCCCCTTCCTCTTTTTATCTCTCTCTAGTCATCCTCTCTCTGTGAGATTCCCAGACCACTTCCTCTGCTCCTGGTCCCCCCTTCTCTCCCTGACTGGAATGCGACACTTGTTGGGTGGTAATTGTAGGTTGGGGTCTAGCTGCTATGTGCTGCTGACATTGTGTGATCTGTCTACACTTCCCTGTGCTTTATTCTTCCTCTCTTTCTCTCTTTCTTTTCTTGCTATGTCTTTCTCTCCCTCTCTCTCTCTCTCTTCCCCTTCGTCTCTCGTCTCTCCTCTCTTTTGGGGGAAGAGCATTCTGCACCTGTCCAGGCTTGCTTCCGCCCCAGCAGCAGCATGAGGGGACCGGCAGTAAAACCTTGGAGAGCTGGTCTGTAATTGCCCCAACTCCAGACACACACACACACCACACACACACACACACACACACACACACACACACACACACACACACACACACACACACACACACACACACACACACACACACACACACACACACACACACACACACACGCATGCACGCACACACACACACACGCAGAGCAGGGTCCCCTGCCAGGCTTCTAATCTACATGAAAGGCCAGAGGGCTAAGGGAGAGTTTGGGGAAGAGACAGAGCAGGGAAAACAGATTAAGGGGCGGACATCCAACAAACCACACGTTACCAAATGGATACCTGTTGGGAGGTGGGATACCTGGTTTCACCCAAAACCACACATTACCAAATGGATATCTGGTTGGAGGTGGGATACCTGGTTTCACACACTCTCGCCCCCACCACACCCCCTTTTTCTCTCTGCTATCCTACACCAAGGCAGCTATTTGGGTCACGTCTGAAATTCCTAGCATCCTTGGTGAGAAAGAGGTGAGTGAACTTTGACCATTTAGTGTAAACAATTTTGTAACCTAAGGTGAACATACCTTACATGCTAACAAATAAGTATAATAGTAATAAAAAACAATAAAATGTTCAAAGGCACATATATACGATACTTTTGTAAGAGCTAAGCAAATCTAAGGCCTGACACATAAAGCCTGATTATGAAAATATCTGGTCCAACATCAACCTAACTATACCATTCAAAGACAAGGAAAAAAGGAAAGACTGAAACTAAATAGGCAGGGGACCTTTTGACTATATACCGGGTGTTGAATGAATGAATGAATGAAACAAAGAAGCTCTTTCCACAGAGTGTTTGTATAGAATTTAATTAACCGAGCTCTGCAGATGAGTTTGCATGCTGCTCCCTCAGCACAACCCAGTCATGAGGCCAGCATTGCACCTGAAACAACAGGGGGAACCGACAAACCAAACATGCACCCCATGCTCTCTATCTGCAGCCAATGCCAGACTGACAATTACCTTATCTGCTCCCTGACAAACCACAGTTTATTTGACTGCAACGGAAAAATACTAACCCTGATTGGCACTGAAGTGTCAAATAGATACCGAAAGAATGCCGCCTTTGCATTGTAGATAGAGAAACAGGCTGCAGGCCTGTCCTGTCACTTATCAAACGCACGGAACTGCTGAACTGCTCAACTGTGAACACCGAGGAACTAAACTGCTTGTTTAGACAGCATAACGCACTTCGGTTCGGATTATTAAGCTGATGGAAGATAGACTGCCGTTCCCGGGTTCAGGCTGAGGATAGTCGTCTGTCCGTGCAGGTCTTTCAGTGCCAGTTGTCCATAAAAATATTTCTCAGACACCCACTGAAATTCCTTTGATAGGGACACTGCTGCACTGTCTGCTGTGCTCTTTTTCCTGGTCACAGGAGGAAATGGGAGTTGCAGCAGACGGACTTACCGAGGCAGCGGGTCTTGTCCGCAGAGGGCACCAGGCCGGCAGGGCACACACAGGAGTAGCTGCCCACGGTGTTCACGCACCGGCCACCGTCACACGCACGTGGGATGATGGCACACTCGTCCACATCTGGCCAACACAAACACGCAGCAGACTGGTGTCAGACGGATTCGCGTTTAACGCCATAAAACATTCAAGAAGACAAAAATCAGCTTGTTCCACAAAAATGATGTTAGGGTTGATGCGTACTGTAATTTAAAACAAATTTAATCTAATTAATGTATGAATCAACTGATCACAAAAACACAAAAGATGGCACATACAAAAATAAACACATAAAGGGACACACCTGTGTGAAATACTACATAAACAAAGCTGTTTCTTGCCACTATAAGGCAAGATATAATGCTCACAAATTGCATACCCACTAAAATGTAATGCAATAGGCCATTTGTGCACGGGATATATTTAATCCATCTTTGCCTTTTGCATGGAGATGTGAGAAGAGTATCAGGTAGGTGATGGTGGAGCATTGGCATGAGTGCTGAGTAAATGCTTCCTTTTACAGTGTCTTACCTCCTGCTTAGTGGAACAGTGGACTCAATGTGCGAGTCTGTGTGTGTGTGTGTGTGTGTGTGTGTGTGTGTGTGTGTGTGTGTGTGTGTGTGTGTGTGTGTGCTGTGTAAACTCCACAGGCTGCACTAGCCACTCTCTGGATTTCCACCCGAAACGAAAGAAAAGAGAAATGCCTTTCAGAGTGCGAAACTGAGAGAAAACCACAAATAATGCACTGTTCTTATCAAACAGATCTGAACTGATGTAATGCTGACTCAAAGCGCTTTCAGACATACGTGTAAGACCGGAGGTTCTGCCGATGTTAAACGGTGGGGCCGTATATCTGAACGACATAACCGGTCATATGGAAGTCCGAATTCACCCGGTGTTTATACTACCCCCGACCTAGTATTTACTCCGGACATTATGTAAATGTGCTGTGTCTGAACGAGGCGTAGAACATGCGGTTAAAATTCACACCTAGTGAGAGGGCGTGTTGGTGACGTTTCTTTCGTGCGTCCATGTGGTTAAATCTGACTTAAATGCCAGTGTTATGATGGAGTGGCATAGTGCTGTCCAGAAAATCTCCGACATGGAAAGATGCAGACATCACGGAGCTACTATCCATGAGGGCATACAACATTTTGATAAAACACATGAAGGGAATGGCACGTTGTAGCCTACAACTGCATGGCAAGGCCAAACGAATTCAAAAGACTGAATCATCATAAGCAGAAGGCGCTGAAAAGGCAGTAGCCTACAGCGACGTCGTTGACGACAATAACATTTAATAAATTGTTAGCCAACACGGTTTTCTGTTCATTGATAGCCTTAGGCAGAATTAGGCTACAGAAAAGAATACAGGATTTTTCTCTCTCCCGGCAGTAAAGACAGTAGATTCGTGTTTAAAATTAAATGAAAATTAAAGGTAGGCTATAGGCTAATTATGCATATGACCATCCAGAGGAGGCTGGTGATCTGTCAAGAATGATGAAGATCGTAAGATACAGATGGTTTTATTGTTGCTGTCATTATTACCACAAACACGAATTGACAACGAAACCATGGCGATCGTGGGTTATATCTTGCCTGCTTATTAGGCCATGCACAGCCCTGTCAGAACTCCGTGTAGCATGCATACTGGCAGTTTTCATAAACCATCACCAACTAGTTCGCACTTTGGATATATCGTTGGATTGTGAAAAGCCCAATTTCGAATAACTACAGATGAGGTAGGATGCATCTTTTGCAATTAGAATTTCGTGTTGGTGAGACCTGTTGCCTATCAGTAGACATGTCATCTCGAGTTCCACGACAGCTTAGCTAGTGCCACCGAAATATGACACTGAAATCCTTTCACTATTGGAGTCGCTCAGATAGAAACAGCTGTAACGTGGTTAGGACACTTTTGCTGTGGACTGGAGACGCCATAAGTTAGGTGTGGTTTTGACAATCAGAAAAGCAATATACTGAAATAGTTTAATGATGTAAAGTCAAGTGCTGGTCTGGTGTGTGTGCACGCAGTTTTTATTGATGAGTCGGAGTGGCAAGGGCATTATAAAACTTCTCGCTCTTAGGCCTACTCATACACCGCGTTGAAATGGCGTAGCTGTCTAAATTCAAATCATATCATGCTAGGGGAGAAATCGTTGGACATCCATTATTTTGTTATTCAGCACCCATGGTCAAAAATATGTTACCGCGCGCCTGCATGGGGATAGTATGCTTTTGAAAAAAAATAAATCATGAAAAAACTTCACTGTTATGTAGTATTTTGTTTGTTGCTTAAAAACGTTGTATGATGGCCTTGAAGTCTTGAGTTAGCCTACTGAATTGGCTGGTAGCCTACCATAAAGTGTGTGCATGCTCTCTCTCTCCAATGCAAACCAGATTCTGGCACATAACGTTAAAAACAGATAAATGTGTTTACTCGAAGCACACATACAAATACTGTATGTGCGCACTTACGTGACTATCCTACTTCAAGTATTAGCCTACGCACAATAGATTTCTCTTCTTTAGCCTATAATGCATAGGCTACACTGTAAACAAAAAGCAGCTGTGACAGGCAGCGGCCGCATATATTCTGCGTCATATATCTCGCATCTTGTGAACTCTAAGCCCCCACCCCTCACTCGACAACCACACGGAGATTCTGTAATGTGCGTGTATGTCGTTCACACATACGTCCTTATAAGGTCAGTATTAGGTCCGCAGGTTAGCATCATATCTGAATCATCCGAAGGGTAGGACCTCCGTTTGACAAACCTCCGCATGTACTCCGGAGGTTATATCTGAAAGCGCTTTCAGTCTGGTTTGTGGAGATGTTAGTCAGAGAGGGGATTAGGGATTAATGACTTTAATGACAAAATGTATGTTTCATGTTCAAGTCCAATGTTCTGTTTGTATCACTCAGGATAAATTACCCTTACTTTGAGTTTCAGACCTAAATGTTATTCCTTTCGATAGGAGTAGGCTACACCCAGTAGCCTATGACATTATGGGTACTGTAGGTGAATAAAATCAGTAAAGAGACAGTGGTATTATAATAGGAATATTTGACAAAATAATGGCTAAAACAGAAAATCTACTAGAAAAAACTGCATGCAACAGCAAAGGCATTACTTTGCTTGCTCAAACCACACCAATGTAGCCTAACTTCACCCTCAACTGGCCCACAAGCCACTCTACGGATAGCCTAAGGGGCCTATGATTACTCACCTGATTAGCGCTAGCAGCCCAAGCACTGGGTAGTTTGGTTGTAATTAGCATGTGACAAACCACTGAGTCACAAGGTAAAGACAATGGGATAAATGTTTACAATTACGTAATTTTCAGGTGGATTGTGCGGTCTGGTCTGGCAAATTGACCCCCTGAAGCAAGAGGGGTGAAATTCCAGTGAAAGGAAACACTAGACTTAATAATGGATGCTAACGCTAGCAGGGGGTATTATGGCAGTTAGAAATTAGCAGAACAAACAGAAGTGTTCAAGAAGACTGCTTCAGGAGGTGTGAGACCTGGTTATTTTAGACAGTGCAGAGCTTTCCAGACCTGGGCGAAGACAGACAGTAAATCTGGGTGTGGGGCTGGGTGTGGGGCTGTCTGTTTGGCGTGAGAGAAAATTTTGAAATGACAGGCTGCTGCTAAGAGGAATGTGGCTAAGCTGTTTCACTCGACCACTGACGTGTCAGTGTCTGAACAGAACAAGTGATGCTGATGGTTTAGTCATATCTGGGCCTCAGGGTGAAATGAGCTGAATTTAGCTCTGGCAGAAATGAAATTTCCCACCTGTCTTAATATCAGTTTGATGATCTCTACTCACCTACTTTTAACTGGGACAGGTAATTGATAATTAGTCTAAGTAGGCTAATTCCATTTAATGTTTCATTCCGTTTTCAAGGATCAGATTTGTTTTCTTGATTGGGCCGGTGGTTTTGATTTTGTGCTATGCTCCACTTCTACCATAAAATTATATGTGTGTAAGTGTGTGTGTGTGTGTGTGTGTGTGTGTGTGCATGTGTGCATCTGTCTGTGTGTGTGTTTCAGGTGCTTTTTCCCATGCCTTTAATAACAGTCCAAAAAGCAGGTCCTAACACCCACCATCTGTCAGCAGACAGCTGTGTGTATGAAACCAACATACTCATTCAAAGCCCTTCTTCACCCCTCGAAAGATTTAGCAGTGCATTCCCCACAGGTAACATCAGCCATATCCTAGTAACGTGGAGATGATTGTTTGGACTTAATCTGATTTAAACCTCATTAAAATGACAGCTTGTCATTGCATGGCTGGTATTCTTTGTTTACTTTGATCTCAATAGCACCTTGATTATGTCACCATCACCATGCTCATTACTGTTATATGAACAATCTGGTTAGGGGATGTTCTAGAAAATGGAAAATGACCACATTACCATAACCATCTGTGCTCAGCTCTAAGCCATGCCAGTAAACACCTTGTCTTGACTCTTATCATATATTCATATTGGTAACTCATATTTCCTGCCTACTGTATATAAATGGATACATCACCCGGATGTTCACTGGAGTTTATATTAAGCCTACACCTGTCCCAGGTGAATTTACACCTCTACAACTGCCTGCCACTGAAGTAACCATGAAATATTACTTCTGGATCACTCACCTTCACACTTCTGATTGGCTTCGTTCTGACGATGACCAGCTGGGCACTTGCACTCATACGAGCCCACAGTGTTAATGCAGTTGCCTCCTTGGCACAGCCCTGGAATGGCCTGGCACTCGTCAACATCTGGGCACACAAAGACAAGATCGTATAAACAATCACGACAACATCTGGAAGCTAACGCCAGCAGCACATTAATGTCACAACAGCGGTCGGCCAAGTGACATAAATACAGACACGGATGGCAAAGAAAGCTACAGTGACTGCAACATTTGCTTCAGCGTAGGGTGTAAATGAGCCTGTTTTGCCTTTTAAAATAAACCATCAAAAACTTTTGCTTTCCTCTTACATTTTGCTATTACGCTCATGATTTTAACAGCCTCTGCGTAGGAAAATTCTACTTCTCCTTCGCCGGGCCTGCCAAGCACATAAAACAAGAGTTGAGAGCTGCTAAATTTAACAGAGGCAGTTCACTCATAACCAGCAAATCACTGCTTTGTTTCACACAAACACCTGGACCTCGATGTTCAACCAATCCAGCAGTAACGCCGTTCTGTTATCACACCCCTTGCTTTTATGTGGCTTGCTAATAAACGCCATTATACATGGCTGGATCTCAAGTTCTCGGTTGTCTTTCTCTGTGGAGGCATTGTGTGTGTGTGTGTGTGTGTGTGTGTGTGTGTGTGTGTGTGTGTGTGTGTGTGTGTGTGTGTGTGTGTGTGTGTGTGTGGAGTGTGATCCAGTGGGCTGCGTGACTTCCTGTGTCCCTGTGGACAGGGGCCATGCCATGGCTTTTCCCTCCTCTCCTGAAGAAGGCATTTTTTGGCCGACACCACTTAAAGAGGGAGCCGGCACTCCACAGTGACAATATGACGGCGGACAGAAGCAGCATTCACAGGGGCTTTAATATATCCTCCCTCAGCCCACACCCCGGAGGAATGAAGGGCCCCTTGTGTGACTGACTGTAGGAGGGTGGAGAAACAGAGCCAAGGAGAGAAAGGGAGAAGGGAGAGAAAGAGAGAAGAAACAAGAAAGAGAGAAGGAGTGGGTTGGGGAAGTGTGTGTGTGTGTGTGTGTGTGAGTGTGTGCATGTGTTGGTGTGTGTGAGTGGGCATGTGTTTGTGCGTGTGTGTGTGTGTGTGTGTGTGTGCATGTGTTTGTGCGTGTATGTGTGTGTGTGTGAGAGAGAGAGAGAGAAAGAGAGAGAGAAATTGAAAGGCATGCTTAATGCATGTGAATCTGAGCTTCCCTGAAAGTAAAACAAAGAAGGTCTCTAGTTTTCCATCCCGGTTATTTGTGGATGAAAATATTTAGATTTCATGGACGTCCACATGCGCTGGAACACAGCACAGGAGCAGCACTAACGCTAACATGACAGACCTCAGTAGGGGGAGGGGGGGGGGGGGTGCACAAGTAAGTGCTATCTCTTACTCAGCTTCACCCCACAGACCTGGCAACCATGACGCGCTCTCTCTCTCTCTCTCTCTCTCTCTCTCGCACACACACACACACACACACAGACACACATATGCATGTATGCACCTACACACATACCGGTATGCACGCACGCACAATCAAAAGGCACACAGGGTTACACCATTGCTCCTGTGACTGCCCCTCTCATCCTGTCTCTCTCTCTCTCTCTCTCTCTCTCTCTCTCTCTCTTTCTCTCGCTCTTTTGATTTAATTTTCTCTTTTGGAATTTCTAAAATGTGGTATTACCACAGCATGTAACACCCAGAGCTCCAGTGCTACATTCAGGCTTTTTTTGTGGTTCTGACATATTGTGATTTATTTTTAATTTAAGTAACTTTAACATACTTCAAAATCTTCTCATTTTATAATAAGTCATAAACTCACTGACTGTCCCTCTTTCTGAAATTGAAGGGTTTTCCCTCTCCACACCTCTATTATATTGTGCTGGTATGAGAAAAGTCATTCTCTTTCCTCACCACCTCTCATCCCTTTATATCATAAAATTAAACATGCAGTCAGTTCTGACTGTCTAACTACGTCTGATAACTGTGACTTATGGGGGCTTCTAGTACAGTATATTCCTATCAACGGGTACTCTCATTAGCACTAAATAATCACACATTTTGAATTAGACAGCAGTGAAAAATATCACTATTATACATACTAACATTACATCAGCAGCCTGGATCTGACCAAAGACCCTACTCATTTATTGTACCAAAATAGCAGAAACAGGGTCAATTGAGTTCTCAATGGCAAGACTTCAATTTGGCAGAAGTGAACATTGGAATACGCCTATCTATGGTTCATACACACGATTACAAGACATTCATTCTCTAAAAAGCTGGTCAGCCACAACCACAACAGAAGACTACATTCATACTTCTCTTCAACTTCCAAAAATAAAATTAAGACGTTTAATTGTGTACCTAATTATTCTTTTCCCTGATGAAAAAGAAAAAATGAGGTTGGTCACATCCTGTGTGTCTGGCCAAACGGTGATTTCACTCAGGCAGGAAACGTGCCCGAATGGCTACACCTGAGCACTAATTAGGAGGTAAATAAAGCTCGTCAGATCCCCAGCCTGTGTTGTGTGTTGTTTGTCAACCCTCACCAATATGCTAAAGATTACCCCAAAGTTATTCCAGATGGTGAAATGGTGCCAGTTTTTTCGGTGATAAGGCCTGGCAGCGGATTTAAAAAAAAAAGTGGCTTTCCAGACAAGTTTGAGCTTTGATAAATTGCTCCAGTATGCTGACGGCAGCGCTGTGTAGCCGCCATCTACTCTCTCCACTGGAGGGACTGCCAGCTGGACTGTATGGGGGGTATCAGAGTTCTGGTCAGTCTCTTCTCACTGGCAGTGAGGGGACTGGAGAGGCAGTAGAGAGAGAGATCGAAAGGGGGAAAAAGAGAGAGTGGGGGAAGGAGGAAGCAGTATGAGAAAAAAAAATGCGTGTTAAGAGCCAGAAGTAGTGCATGCACATGTATGCGTGTGCGTGCCTGTGTGATGTGTGATGATGCGTGTGTGTGTGTGTGTGTGTGTGATTTGTGTGTGAGTGAGTGAGAGAGAGACAGAAAGAGAGACAGATAGGAAATAGGGAACAGAGAACAGGGAGAAAAAGGAGGGAGAGTCCCTTCTTTACAGTCCGTCAATGTTTCCAGTAACACACTCCATAGAGAAGATAAAGAATTGGGGAAAAGAAATCGACGCCGTCTTGAACTGATTGGGGCGTTTTGCTCGGCTGGAAAGCGCCTCAGTGTTTGTCGTTTCCTCATCCCAAGGGCATCACAGCTTGTTCGCTGAGAAGTGGTTTGATGTGATGTGCTTTTCAGGGGCTTAATTAGGCCACAAACAAAATGCCATTTGTCTGTGATGGTGACGCGCCTGCACAGAAGGGCGTCCAACAACAACAATTATATTTGTGTTTGCCGTCCAGAATAATTGAAACCAGGTCAGTGTGGCAGTGTGAAATTGCGAGAACTCTATATGGTAACATGTCCTTTAATCCTGTCAACAGATTGCTATAGATTAGGGTGAAGTTCTGAATGAAGTTCTTGTTGAATAAAGTTAGGGGAAACACTTAAGTTGCAGGAAATAGAATCATTCTATTCTCCCAGTTTGATGGTGAAAAGTAAAAGAGAGACAGTCTCAGGGGCAACATTATCACCAGCACTGAAATATACAAATACAACAAGCACACAGTCCCAAATAACAACCTTAGAGAAAGTTATAAGACTTATACCAAGACAAGAAAATATGGACTGCTCACAAAGTCCTTATCAGTCAAGACAAAGCTGTCCCCCCAGCCAAGAAAGGCCAACCACCCATCACACACACACACACACACACACACACACACACACACTACCATGTCAGTGATGAAAGATCAAAGGGGAATGTGGGGGAAATCAGTCATACCATTCTCAAGCATCTGCTCTGTCTGTGACAAAGGGGGGAGGCCAGCTCTGATTGGTGACTGAGTGGGAACTGTTAGGGGAGTGACAGACAACAACCCCATAGATTTAATCTTGTTTTCCCCTTTATACTCCTTCTTAATCTTTTGTTTGTCCTTGCTTCCTTGTATGTGATTGTGTTGGTGATGTTATGAAATATTTGCATTCCACCGGTCTTAATGGTTTAGTCTTAATGTTTAGCCTTTTGTGATATTTTTTGTCTTCCACACAACAGTGTTGCTATGATGCAAAACAAATGACTGGTTAAATCTGACAGCGTCCAATCCCATCATCGTACTGCATGTCCTAGAAGCTCCAATAAAATCAGCCCCCTTTCCTCTTCCTCCTCCTCTTCTCCTTGGCATCTCAGCAGTCGGGCACGTCAGGAAGACTCTGCCATGAGAGGCCTTGACAGCCCAGACACACTTCAGGTTTCCTCGGCCAGCCCATATGCCGGGCACTGGCCCACACATACACACCACTGGTGTATTAAACACAAATTCCACATCTCCTTCACAGGAAAGGGGAGCACGCTGCGTGCTGCGCGCCCGCCCACACGCCCACCCGCCCGCCAGGTCCTAATGGCCGCCTCACGGCCGTCTTCCTGCCCAGTTTCTCGGCTCGCTGCTCTGATCCCTGATTCTGAGACGTTCTTGATGGCACCGGGATGGATGTCTGCTCCACTTCCCCTTTCGTCTGGAGCTGGGGCTCGACCCGACTCGGGGAGCTGAGCGGCTGTATTATTATGCCTGCCCTCTTTGAATCTCCCCTCGCTTACTTCCTGTCCCTCTGGCTCCAGCGTGGGGAATGCATACGGGATGAGAGCAAACGCCGCAGGGTCGCGAGGGGACAAAAGCGGCTACTGAAGTATCCACAAGTATCTGGATGGACGATGCACTGCTGTGGCTCATAAGCGCAGCGCATATAAGTGCAAACCTGAGTGTGACATGAGACACTTTCTGTTTTCTTTCTGTTTATTGCTCCCCGCACACCCGTGACGAAGTTCACCTGACAAGCATTCGATTAACAATGGATGTTAAGCTGAATCGTAATCTACACAGCGGTGCCGAAAGGGTTTGGCGGTGGTGTACAGGATTGTATTGAAAACAATGGAATCTGAGTAATCAAATGTTGAAAGCGAAGTGCACCAATGTGCAAGGGCCATTAGTCACCGCATAGAAAATCCAGCAAGTGAGGGATAAGGCATTGCCACAGAGTGTGTTTTTCTTCAATTTGCATAAAACTGCTGTGCAAAAAATATAAAGATATCAATGTGATTTTATTCAATTAATGTTATTCAACATGCCTTGCTGACTTATTATACTTATACATTGGAGCTGGGTATAAGGGCTGCTGTTTGGAACGAAACACAACATTTCATTTGGAAAGTTCACCAGGAATGTTTTGGACATCATTTATGATGCATATTTGACTAAGAGTCTACCCAGGTTGGATAAGGTTTTGTCAAAGTGATGTATTTTGGAAAGTTGGAAACAACTGCATGAATTCAAGTAATCCTTCCATTAGAATCTATCCCTGTTAAAGTTTGGCTTATCGAACATAGTGAAAGGTCAGCTGACCTGGGCTCCTCGGTGAAAAGCATGGAAGCCAAAGACTACAGTATGTAACAGTGGAGTATTACAAATGCATTGTGCTAGATTATTATGTTATGCTTATAGAAACTATCAGGATGATTGTAGGTGATGATATTGCTTTTGAGTAAGAGCTACATAACATTTACATAAAAATGGTTTGAGGGACTAATTTCATTCTTGCAACAAGAAGAAGTTATTTTACATTATCAGCATGTATTGTTCCAACATATGGGAGAGATATGGTTGGTGGCACGTACCCTGGCATGCCCCGGTGCGGATGTTGGGAATGAAGCCACGGCGGCAGGGCTGGGGCTGGGCTGGGCACATCTCACAGGGGTGGCCCCAGGCTCGGCCCACGGTGGCACAGCACAACGTCTTGGTGCAGACGATACCACTCACCTGGCCCTGGCACATCTGGTTGTTGACCTGGGTAAAGCAGGGCCCTGTACGGTAGTCTGTAGGGCAACAGAATCAGAAGCCGTAGGTAAGTGGGTGGCTTTACTGGACACTGGAGTTCAACTTTTACACTTTGAGTGAGTATTCATAATGTCTAACACAGGAATTAGAAATGATTGACATGAATGGTGACCCATTTTATAACACATTCAGTTCATGAAGACAGAGGAAAATATCATATTTTGGCATCCAAAGAAGTGTCTGAAAGAGCGAGAATGAGGTGAACAATTTCCAATATGGATCGATTACAATTGAAAGATTGCCCTACGAGTGATTGTTTTGTGCTCTAGCCAGACCAAATAAATTCTGACTAGACGAGAGTTATGCTGACTCCAAAATCAGAAAATATATCATTTAAAAGCCAATTTTTTTATAACTTAGCAACATAAACAAAACAGAAAAGTCAGCATGTGAAGTCAATTTTGAAGCAAAACACCTCATTCAGATGAACGTCTCGCTCAAAAGGAGACCTTCAAACACCGAGTATCCACTTGAGCGAATAAATATTTGACTTAAAAGCCTCTGGCTGCAGCCGGGGGAAAGCACCACAAACACATCATGAAACTCAAAATAAGCATGTAAGCAGTCGGATTTAGTGTGGTGACGAGCGTTATTGCTCGCAGTTAAGAAATCATTCCCGCCATTCCTAGGACCCTGGGATACCCCCCTTTGGACTGGCTCTTTGCTTGTACAGTGGAATCCCCCCTCTCATCCTAACTGAACCGTGCCTCAGCTCCTCGAGCGGATCATCCCTGTGGCCTCAGCGAGTAAACCCTCGTAAAAAGCTAGCCTCGCCGAAAGCGTGCACATCTGCGGCGACTGTTGTAAATTGCTAAGCAAAACGGTAAATACAGCTGCAGACAGGCACAGCCGTGCAGCGCCGTCTGTGTCGCTCTCCGCGGTCGCTTTTAAAACTTGGGTATAAACATTTACAGAAGACACGCAGAGACCCCACGTTTGGTGGTGCGCGTCAATGTGACGGTCAAGACAGGATGTGAGCCTTTCAGAAGATGGAAGAGACGGCGGCTAAAGATTAGAGCGGATTAGTGGAGAGCGAGTTGGGTCTGTGGTTAGGCTAACAGTATTGACAAAGACATAGTGAGAGTGGCAGAATAGTAGCCTAGAAATGATGGAAGAGCACAATGCTAAATATAGGCTCTGCTTGGGGGTTATGCATCCATTTGGCAAATCCAGCCATCTATGTCTGTTCATTCATACAGTAAGAACAACCAGGAGGAGATCTTTCAGAGCAGCTCTGAGGTAGGCTATGCAACAAGAGAAATGTGTGGCACAGTAGGCCTAAAGCCAATTTCAGGTTTCATCATGCTATGCATCTGTGCTAGGGTCAGGAACACACTGTCCAAAAGTAGTCTGTAGTCATGGTCATTTTAAACAATCAAATCCCATCCTTGACCATGACCCAAATGACTATTTTAACCTACACCATACAACTAATATGCCACGATACCCCTGGCAAAGTACTCTGTGGCCTCCACACTAATATAGGAAAGGATTGGATGCATGGGATCTCCCTGTAACCCACTTCATTATTACTGTCCAGACTTTAGAGCTAAAGACTTCAACCCTAAAGCACTTAAGAGCCTTTAATAGGAAAAAGGAACTTTCTAGATGAAAAGTGAACACTGGGAGGATTTCGATCCCTCAGAGGCACACTTGTGTGGCCCACATCTTACAGTCTTTCCCATCAAAGGACCACTGTCAATATTTCTTTATATAACACTAGGTGAGGGTACATAAAGGAATGTGGGGCATATGTTTTGAAAGGGTATACCTTCATCCATCACGGTTTGTTTCTGTGGAATGATTTGGTTCAATATTTGTTTTTGACATCTGGTTATTGAATCTATCCGCAAAGCAACCTCTTGAAGACAAGGGGTGGGCATCACTATGAATCAATGTTAGCTTTCAGCAGGGTTTTTTTTCTGTCATTAAAACAAGTTAGTACTTTCCAAGGCCTAATATCACAGTGTCAGACACCCATGGCTAATGCTACACAAATGTTATTGGAACCACAGCTGTGATGTTGAGCAAAACTGCAACTCGGTAAAAAAGTCTGTCAAAGTCAGTAGAAGCGGCAGCATGGGGGAGTAGCCTAGTGAATATCATGTCAAAGCTATTTAGTCAATGGTGACATTGTTATAAAAAAGAATTAATGGGACTTAAATATCAACACATATCTGCATTTAAAGAGATTCCTTAGAGAAGTTGTCAAACTTCTATCCGTTCTACATAAGAATGACTAAATTGGATGGGAAATATTGCCTTAGTGAAACAAGAGAAGCCAACCACCAATAACAGGCAATCAGAAGGCAATCATGAATCATTGTCTGACTAGCGGGTGTTGTCTGAAGTGAATTTGACACAGTACAAAGAAAGAAATGACAGAAGCAAGAGAAAAGTCCCACTGATGGAACACAAGATCTATGTCTGGGTGGAGCTGGGATGCGTCTTCACCACTTTTTCCTCAGGGTTAGCGTTAGGAGAGTCAAGGCAAAAAAAACAGAGAGCTACATCATCCTCAATCTGTCACAGACATGCGAGAAAGGCCATTCTGACACACAAGCACAAACAGTTTGTCTCATCCGGCTGCAAGCCGACCTAAATTTAGAAAACATGGCTTGCTCAGAGCTCTGAAATCGCAGTCATTTACTATTCCCTCCACTGTTTAGGGTTTAGTTACATTATAACCGCCTACAATCACTTGCTTTTCACATAGAAGCAACAGGATTCAAGCAACAGCAGCATCAGACAAACAGAAGGATCATTTCAACAATAAAAGATCCCACCATTATCCCTATTTATTTTGTGTAAACACAGCATAGCCAAAGGCTTTTGTATTATATAATTGCACTGATTTGATTCATGGTTTGTTGATGCCAACAGACATTTGCCTTTCATTTAATTTCCATTTGTTGCATCACAAGGGGAATTAATTGCAAAGACTTCATTGCACATTCACCACTCTGTATGTTTACTGCTACTTAAGATGAACTGTACATTGTGCCAGCAATCAACAACACGCTGTTTCTGTGCTACTTTGATCATCTATAAATATCATCACATGGTAAAGTTGGGACCACAGTTTGCATAAACGGGGTGATGTATTCGTTAAAATGACATTTTTTCTGACTGGTTTAAAGTCGCTACAGTCTCTGTCGCAAAGCTGTAAAGTATACAGTATCTTGAGACATAAACAATTGGAACTCACAAAGTCCCACAACTAGTGCAGCATCAGTGTACAAATCATTCATCCTGAGAGATGCAGAACATATACTGATTACTTCCTGTCATTGACACTAGGGCCAATGAACAAGTTCCCGCATCACCACAATACAACAAATACATCCAGCGCTTACCAATGCTGCTATTTATACTGTAATGATGGGAAATACAGTCTCTGCTAATGGTGATGGAAAAATAGTCATGGAAAAAACACCTCGCTCAATTAAGCAGAACTTATATGAACTCTGTGTAGGATCAGCACACAAAGTAGTGTCTGTGACACTTGACAAAGTCCTCAAACTGAGGCCTTTTGAATCTGGATCTCCAGACAACTCCATCAGGAGCAGGGCCCTGCTATGGGCAGAGACCGGGGAGGAAATGAGTCTGGTCAGTCCGAAGCTCCAAGCGCTCACTGGCTAGCTGGCTGGACCTACTACCCTGAGTGCTCCGTTCCTCTCCTCTATCTCTCCTCCACACGGATAGACTCTCTCCATCTTCGTTCAGGCACGTTCCACATGTGTTCCACATTACTGACCAGCCGTGTGCTTCGGCTCGCGGTGCACTCATAAGGCAAGAGAGT
Organism: Alosa pseudoharengus; assembly: GCF_046254945.1. Classification (NCBI taxonomy): domain Eukaryota; kingdom Metazoa; phylum Chordata; class Actinopteri; order Clupeiformes; family Clupeidae; genus Alosa; species Alosa pseudoharengus. Next base: position 26,083,074 of record NW_027468609.1, read on the forward strand.
CTTCCCCTCCCAGCCCCTATCCTTTATCTAGTCCAGCCCACGCCAACCCACCGCCTCCACTGACCTCCCTCTACAGCGAGATGGACTGACTGACTGGCTGCCTTTGATTCGTCAATTCATCTTCACCACCGATGGAATTTTCACTCGGCGAAACGCTTGGCGGTTTCAAACACACCCATTTCAGGAAGTGGCAGAATCTGTGGAGAAGTGCCAAGTGCCTGCTAATTGGGAAATGTCCCCTGGAGTTAAAAGGGAACTGGGGAAGTACAAGCAAACTTTGATCAATACATGAACTGAGCACATGAAATGAGCTCTGTTTACATGACAAAACATTTCCAACATAAACTCTTTTGTTTCCATGACGACACCAATCAGGAAAAAAGCACCCTGACAGTAAAACTCCTAGGTCTCTGCACATAGAAACAGACACACCCTTGAAAAGATTACAGCCTGTCAGGCCACTAGCCCCTACCCCAGCATAACCCACACATCAGCAGCTTTTCTACTAATGAGTGGTGGCAAAGCAGTTTCTTCTGCTGCGCGACAAACTGTGACATCCTCGATGACACGTCAAGACACACAGCTGTCAGTGGTCTGGTCTCAAGTCGAAACGCAGGTCCCCCGAACTGGTGATTTAATCAGCTGGACCCAGCGACTTGAAACACATTCCTCGCCCCCCCTCTCTGTTCTGATTAGAGGGGGGTTTCAGTGACAGTTGGAGGGAAACGTTTACTCTTTCAAGGCCTGTCCAGGTTTTTTCTCTCTCCCTTTTTCCAAAACTACCTATTCAAGACCTCTAAGTCAGGTTGTCAAAATGGGGGCCCTCTATTTAAAAAGTGAACATATGACAGACCAGCACAACACATAACAGACTGCTTGGCAACGGTAACTAGGGAGAATGAAAGTGAAGTGTGTGAGCGAACAGGTGACGGTCCAGGGGGAGTGAGAGGGCGAGAGCTTTACGCAAGGGTCCTGCGACTGACCTTACTGATGTTACAGAACATGAGTTTCAATCATATACGTCTACATACAGCCCATGCATGATGTCCATTTGAACAGATCCGCCACTGAATTGACCCAGGATGGGTTGTAACAGCAATCTCACAGGAATATGGTTTTGTCAGAGTACACAGCATGACCAATACGACTCTGCCTACGTACCGGTATACACATTTCAGCGTGTTTCATCAGACAAGTTAAAGGAAACTAGATAAACGTCTCCACACACCCACATCCAATCATCCCACTTGTCTTGGAACCAAGTGCTTATTGTTCTTGGTCGGTTCCATCTCCTCGTGATGTGTGTGCGTGTGCGTCCGCTGTCTGATATCTTTCCCAGAGGTACCCCAGAGGCTCCAAGAGCTGACATAGAACCCAGCGGCAGCAGCAGACCGCACCTGGGACTGCTGTGTGTCCGCACAACCAGGGAGGGCCAGCAAGATGTCTGCATGGCGTCCCTCTGTGATTTGCTAGGCTAGGCTTGCGCCGTGGGGTTGAGGAAAAGACTCCCTGTCCAGGGGCTTAGTCTAGGGAGGTGGTGGAGGGAATAGGGTTTTGAGATGGCAGGGGGGCGAGTGAGTGAGTGTCTATGTGTGTGTGTGTGTGTGTGTGGGGGGGGGGGGGTTATGTGATACATCTGATGAATCTCCTAAACTTGTTCGTCTCTCCCAAACTCCTCATGCACCAAGACGAGCATCATCTGTGCTCCCAAGACGGCCAAATCAATTGAGGAATTCATTAGCAGACAAATAAATTGTAGTGTGCAAATGAAGCCAGCTTCTTTCCAACGCGTCAAGTCATTTTCCATTTTAACTATCAAAAATGCATGCAGACTCTTTTTCTGATTGGAAAACAGTCACCACGTATCAACAAAAAGTGACATCTTTAACACAAATCTCTCTCTCGCTCAGTGGCTCCACCAGGCAGCTGAGAGGGACTTGAGTGCTAGATGGCTACATGAGTAAGAGCACTGAAGCAGGTACAGGGGTGCAGATGGTAAGAGTCCGGCGCACATGTTTTGGAAATGAGAGGAAATAGAAGAGGCTCTATCACGTGGCCCTGCCTCTACTTCTCCCTCTGTCTCATTTCTTTCTCTCTTTCTTTCTCTCTCTCTCTTTCTCTTGCATACACACACACACAAACACACACACACACAGAGAGAAAGAGAGAAAGACAGAGGGAGACTAACATCTCTCACTACTTTATCCCTACTTCTTTCTCATGATCCAGCTTCCTCTCCCTTCCTTTCTTTTTCTGTCTTTTCTCCCTCCCTGCCTCCCCCCTGCCCCCCACCCCTTTTCTGAGTTAGTCACTTCCTTCATGAAGATACAGCGAGGGGCAGGCAGGCAGTCTGCAGTCCCACGTGACATGGCCCAGGCAACAGCAACGAAAGACCAGAAACCCCCCACCCACCCCAACCATACGCCCCTTCACACACGCGCACACACACACACACACACACACACACACACACACACACACACACTCCATCCCCCTCGCAGACATAACAGTGAGACAGACTTTCCACACAGAGCTTCTCCCTTACCTCTCTCACACTGGGGCCCAGTGAAGCCGTAGACACAGGCGCACCGGTTCGGCCCGATGCAGCGCCCACCATTATGGCACTGCCTCTCACAGACGGCTGGAGGGAAAGGGAACACAAGGCCCAGACACCAGCTCGTTAGTCTCACACAGATAGAACAGCACAAACACAATACACATGGTGGAGGTTTACACACAAATACGCCAACAAACGTCACCAACAATTTTTAAAAAAACGCTTTGACGTAGGAAAATGTTTGTCAAATACTGATTGTGAGTAAATAGTTTGTGGCCTACAAGCATGTCCAATGCTAATGGCAAACTGATGGAGAATTCGGAACGTCGGTCTTCACTATGATAAATGGTCTGGGAAACAGCCATTTAGGAGGTGGAAGAAACTCATCTTTTTAATTGAGAGCTGTGATCTCCATTACATTTATTTGGACAAAGCAACTCATCGTATGGGGTCATGTCAACTGCCAACACTGAAGAAGATCCTCGAGCTGTTTAAGTGATTAAAAGGTCATTACATCCAGTTCTTCCACTCAACCAGAGCTCCACGAGTTCCCTTAACAGGCAAACTGGAACGCTCAAAAACAGCTCGGCCGGCTCTCATCCTCGCCTTTTTCCATCGAATGCCAAAAAGCTTCGGGTTTGAGATGATAAATCACACCGGCCCCGACTCTGTGTATTCGACACTTGCTGAGTTGAGGTCTGAGCGAAGCGCCAGAAGAGATTTTAATTTTTTGGACCTTCAACTTGTCTGTCCACTTCTAAACCCCCGCCCCCCCCAATTCCCTCTCACTCTTCCTTCCACTTATCATCTCTGTCGTCCCCTTGCACGGTAAACTGCAACTTGCCGATGATTTACGCCACCTTGAGCCTGCTGGTGCTGCGACCCATTAGAGTATTCCAGGTGACCCGCGGATGCCTGAGAGACGCAGGTCAGACGGAGGGGGGAGAGTCCGGTGGGGCCGAGGCCCCCACGGCAAGTGGAGAGGTGCTGAGAATTACGGGCCCCTGCGCTTTATGGCAGGGCAAGACCCCTGATGGAGGCGAGGGCCTTCGTCTCGGCGAGAGACTGACAAGTCGCGACCGCACCCTTAGGGGTCTATGGGGGTTATGGAAAAGCTTTTTAGAGTATTTGGAACATCTGAAGAGTGAATCTCAAACTATGACGTATGGAAACATATACAACATAAAATATTATACAGTATATAGACTAGCCCTGTCATTTTCAGTTGAGAGATGAGATGTGAGACCATCTAGGATAGACAGTTAGAATTCCAGAAGTGAAAAATCTAGAAAAACGGAAAAGTAAGTATTTAGTCTACTTTCCTCTTAGGAGTGACATTCTTCTTGACAGATTACTGCATGCCAGCTATAAGATAGATGTGTCTGCAGTTTATTGTGACACAGTGAATGGCCATTCAGCGTTTTGGGCAGTGAAAGATGGAGGGATGCTTCACTTACGTTGTCCACAATGGGCTCCTGTGTATCCCTTCGGGCACTGGCAGTGGTCTTCTGCGCAGGCTCCGCCATTCATACACCTGATACTGCACTGCTGAGCTGGACATACAGGGAGCAATGTCAAATAACAAAACTGAACGTCTAAAATGAAAGTCAATGTGGGAAACATTAAAAAAAGGAAATACAAGATAAGGCTTTATGCAATTTCAAACAAGAATGGGCTCTGCTCAAGATCTACGATCCTCATCACCGCAGAATGCAAAGCTTAGCATATTTTTATTTGTTTTTCGTCTGGATGATGTTCTGTTGAGTCAACAGTATTAATTTCCCATTCTCTAACTATGGGGATTCCAGTCAAATGACTCCAAAGGGGGATAAAAAAAAAAAGTCATAAGCGTGCTCTGTGGCTTCGTCTTAAGAAAGCAGTTTTCATGGGGTCGCTTAAGAAGGAGGAGGACTTACGGGATTTGGTCGCACAGGTTGGGGCAATGTGACCACTTGGACAAGTGCACATGTTGGGACGTGAGCAGAAACCATCTCCACAGCTGTTACGGCATATGGCTAGGAGGGGGGAAGAAGGGGACAAGACAACATCAACATCAAACGCAGAACATGTGTGAGCAATGACAGCTGGGAAGATAAGGTGTGGGGCTATTCAGGTCTAAGTCACAGGAGCACTTGAATTGTAATAAGAGCATGACAGCCAGCTAACCTTTATGGAAGCTGTTCGAGGAGACATTACTTTCTAGTAACCCATGTCTACAGTATATACATTTACCTGTACAAGACTACAGAGGGTTAATGGTTATCCTATATTTCTATGTAAAGGTACTATTTATTGTTACTCTAAGGTTTCTAATTAAACTGTAGCTTGAATAGTATGAATGGTATGTCACTTTGGATAAATGCATCAGTTAAAGAAATCTATGGCAATGTGATGTCTGGCAGTATGCATTCCATTTAGCCCCCCCCAAACTGCGCAAACATTGTTAGTTCTGAGCGCGGGGTGACATGGCACACTGACCAACTCATGGAGAGAGAGAGTTTGTTATAGACCACATCTGGTGCACTACTTACGCACGATACACTGGTTGCCCCCTGGCAACGTTTTCCAGCCTGGACAGCAGTAGGAATGGAAACGAGATCCACACACATTTGGTCTGTAAAACAGTTAGGATATGCCGTGTTGGTTACAAACTGACACATTAATCAACTAGGAATAGCCTTGAGGTTGAGTTTGAAGTACAGTAATTTATTGACAGCATCCTTGATACTGTCTTTTATGTGAGGTCAACACAAACAAATGGCGCCATGCAAAAAGAGTCAGGCAAGTGCTTCTACTTACATGGCTGAGTGCAATGCAGCAGAGGTAATACATAAATAATATGAACAACTGTTAATTATTCAACCCCTGGAAAACTGGACAGCACCAAACAATGACATTGAAAACTTTCATAAAACAACTTAGACCATGTAAATACACAGCCAACATTTAATTCTCCTGCCCATCTCATCAGGTGCTGTTCATCATACATATCCTTATTCTAATTATCTTAAATATATGATATTAAATTCAAAATTAACTATACGCACAGATCCCATACTTTGAACAAAAGTGCGACAGAAATGCTTAGATATATAGCACAGGATTTATTCGTTTCCAATGTGTTGAGTTATACTTGACAGGTAAATAGATGTAATGTATTAATTTACTGTCTCTCTAAGTCAGAAACTCCATCTGAAAAACTTTACCCAGTCTTACCCTGTTAGCGCATCTTGTTTTCCACGTCTGCGTACCCTGCTACTTGATGCAGAACCATCATATTGAGTCCTCCCGTGATTCTCAGGAATCTGTCCCATAACAGTATTCATCAAAATACCCAACAAACTCACATATCCGAGTACGAATGCCATGGTCCACTTTATCCACACCATGAATGTTTGTTTTAAATTTCAAATTGACCAATATTCAACTTGATACGCTACTAAAAAATCGTGCGTAAAAGTTCAACTGGCTAGAAAAAGTCCATTTTCTGTCAATAAATCCCAACGTAATAGGGTTTGCGAATGTACGACCGAAGTAAACAACAAAATAACGGCAAACATAAGATTTGCATTCCCTTCGTCAGAAAAATGTCCATCCAGCCATGGCAAGCAGTAAGTCTAAAATCCAGAGAGTGCAGATTCGGAAAAACTCTAACAACACAACAGCGGAAAAGAGCGGAGGTTCAAACGCGGTGGCTGCACAGTGCGTGGAGAAGAGGCTCCAGTGGTTGTGCGTGTGCTCCTGGTGTCAGATGGTGCGCAAGTCGCAGCAGTCAGCGTCCGCGGTGCACCTACAGGCTATGCTGATGGCTGGACAGACAAATACGTCCTCCCAGATAACTGACCCCTGGAGAATTCTCTACACGTGTCCGTCATGTTTATGTATGCACCGCAGTTGAGTGACGTACTTTTGACTTGTCCTTAAAGCAGCGTAGAAGGCGTTTTTTTATGGCACCGTATGTTGGGTAACATCCAAACCTCATTATAAAGAAATATGTAAGGCTGGACGTCAGGTAATTTAGGGCAAACAATTTCGAGAAATATACTGTAAATTCCGAGATAGGCTATCCGAAAAAATAATACTAAAACACAGAACGGTGTGGGTGGTCGGTAGTCTGATAGTTAACCCAGTTCACACTGCTGAATTCATCCACCCATACATTGCTCTTGCTGTATATAAACGGAATGTGTAATTTGCCCTTTTTTCACTGCGATCCGTTTTGCCAACCCTCTGGCATGTCTATAAAGCTAGGCTTCAAACATTTGGGTGGCTGTAGCCTACCCTGGGTTGAATTGAAGGTGCGCACCGAAAAAGCGCCTTTGAGCTACATCCTTACCATCTCTTAATTAGAAAGTCAACGGGAAGTGTTATATATGATTATAACGCGTCAAATAAACTGTGAGTGTAATTACACAACATTTCATTTAGCCTTCCCCCACCTTCTCATGTCATCCTAACATTAAGTCTTATACTTCACAGACACAGTCTGTGAAAACTATGTCTTTAGCTGACCTCTAGAGGACATGAGTGAAAAATGCATGACAGCCCACCAAATGAAACCCCAGTGTAACTCAAAGTACTGGAAGCCTAGAAAACAAAATCATTTTATATCTTTAACAAACAGGACATAAACTGGACCAAGGTAATAATACCAACATTGCATAGAATAGGTTTGTACCATATGCAATATTGACTTTGAAGGACATTAGGATATACTTTTTTTCCCATTCAAGTATAATTTTTGGAGCATCCATATCTCCAGTCAGTCCTGTCTCTATCCCCGGGTACACAGAACACATCATCTACCTATGGTAGATATAGCTAGCCGAAAAATGCAGATCTGCACCAAACAAACTCACAAATCTGAGCACATTTTTAAGTGTATAACTGCAAAATGTCTGCAGGTGCCTATAGCATAAATTACACAGAACTGTAGGCCTACACAGAAAACAAACTGGGCACAATAGTGTTTTTAAACAAGCAGTATTTTAATAGACATTACAGTCCAAGTAAATATTATCACATTAGATGTACTGTATGTCCATTTCATTTGTGTTTGCTGAGAATCAGATTTTCTCCTTGTCATGACCAACAGACTACATGGGCATTTACACAAATCTGTTATTTTCATACCACCCAAGCGGTTGAGAGCAAAAGCCTTAATTTCTCTTCCCATTAATATTGGGTACAGTCAAGACTACTTGTATTGCACACTTTTACAACTAAGTATTTCAATAACATAATGTTAGCTTGATAGCTTATATGGTCTATCGGCTAGTAAGGTGTATGCGCATCAGAATTCCACCCAAATGCCTCATAAAACTCAACACATCCACCTACCTTTACACCTACCTCTGTTAGGTATAAAATATGCAATACCCAAACAATGGGATCGTTGTCTGTAATCTTAAAACCATTTTGACAAAATTTAGTCAAATTTCATTCCTTTACATTAGCTCTGGAATATCTTCACTTTAGGTTTTGGACAGAAAGGCTTTGGGTACTACTATACACTCATAGCATATTCAGGATTTGCACACTGCTAGCACACTGTCTTAATATCGATATTGATTGAGTTTATATTACTGTCAATAATTAAAAAACAAATCCACCATGACACAAACTGGACGTAAGGGTGTTTCTATCAAAACCATAATCTTATTAACTGCTAAACATGTCTGATATTTTTTTTAATATAAAATCTAAGATGCTATATGCTACATACATATAGCAACACACAATCACAACACATAACATAAAATGAATATACCTGTAATGTAGTGTTTTAAATGCTGAATGCCATTTCACTGAAATGTATCTGATGTACTGAAGCCTGAGATTTGAAATCAGTGCAGATGACCAAAACAGACGAACCAGTGTGTCTGGAGTGATTGTGTCCACCAAGCCATGTTCATGCTCCTGAACATGCCACTGTCACTATATAAGTAACAATCACTTTAGATCGCTTGAATCAAAAGGATTCAAAAGTTCTCCGAAAGGGTCAAAGCTATGTGCTCAAAAAGAGACCAACAGTCTGTCAGTTTGAAGCACATGCATGTAACTTTCCGAAGGAATGTATGAAATGCCTACTTTAAAGACTATTTCATATAATGTTGCACAAAAAAAAAAATAACATTGCAGTTGAACAAGAATAGCCATATCCACTCTAGTCACTTGTTAGCGGATTCTCAATGAGTATTGAATGCGAACAGTGAAAACACTGCCCTCTGTCTGTAAAAAGGTGATTCAGAATAGTACTTGACTACTATTGGCTGAGGAATGTCTCTTTGTTTGTTACCACTTCCATGTCTTGTGGGCTACAGTCGTATCTTGCCTGAGAGAATGTCATCAAATACAGCTTGAGTGAGAGGCATGTAGTCCTTCTGGGAACTGTCCAGGAAGTAGAGTGGGTCTTGGACAGTCTCAGGATTAAATCCTTCCTGGACAAGTTTCCCCTTCTGCTGCTTGAAAGTCTCTGTGACATCTATGGATGTCTGAGGATGGCATGGGAACAGAAAAGAGATCAGGACATGTTCCCATCTGGATTGTTTATAGTGTGACACCGCAGCATCTGTAAAACTTCATGCTGCCACCAGAAAATGTTACTTCAACTAAAGTACCGGTAAAACATTTAGAGAATGCTACAGCTAACCAAACACCTGCAACTGAAAGGGATATTAATGTCCACCAATAAGTTCAAACAGGGATTCCCAAACTGTGGTACGTGTACCACCGGTGGTAAGCTTCCACTAGGGGGTACATGAGATGAAAAGACCTGCTTGAAGCTGGCCCCCCATGTTATTCAAAAATGATTAAAAACACTGCTATTCGTTTGTGCTATGTTTGTGCCAGTTTGTGCCGTAAAAATGACCGTTTGTGCTGTTAAAGGTTTTAGGTAATTAAACTTTACATTTTCTGGCCAGTGACGTCACTCAGCCCCCCATACTTGTCCAAATTTCCCCAAAATAGTCTCAATCATTTGTGCTACGTTTGTGCTCATTTGTGCCGTTAAAAGTAACATTTGTGCTACTATGTTATTAAAGATATTCCATGTTATTTGTTACGCGTGTGACGTCATCCAGCCCCCCATCAATGTCTAAATCTTCCCAAAATGGTCTCAATCATTTGTGCTAGGTTTGTGCCGATTTGTGCCGTCAAAAGAAACATTTGTGCTACTATGTTTTCTAAGTTATTATGGTCTATTTATTACTCGCGTGACGTCACCAGCCCCCCATCAATGTCCAAAGGTGTTCAAAATGATAAGCCTATGTTCTCTTTGTTCTTTGTGTTTCATAATGTTGCTCTCCACACTGTTTTTTAGTGTGAGAGCTCATAGACCAGTTGCACATTTTGATTTTGTTATTTGTTATCATATAGGGCGGCTAATTAAACATGATGCCTAGAATGCGTCAATGGAATGTGTTAATGTTTTTTATGTGTCAGATGGTGGGGGTGGTAAACGGGGAAAAAAGTTTGGGAACCGCTGAGTTAAACCATAACATACTAGTTACCACTGACTAAGAAATGTATTAGATAAAAACATTAAAAGACTATGACTTTACATTATTAAAATACATATTGCAGCTATGAATGATTTTCTGCATTTACCTCCACTCTTAGAAACCATGGCCATGCGTATGCTGGAAGATTCTGAACCAAATGGCTGTAGAATCTCCTACCATCCAGTTTTTGGTCGGGCTTCAGGACAATGGCTGCCATACCTGCTCTGCCTTCATATCCTATTATTGAAAAAAGAAACATTAAATCTTCTCTATCTCAAGATACTGATAGAAAAGGAATGACAAAGGCATACCACATGTAATGTGTGACTTAAACCTTTCATGTTTTGGTAGAAATGTGTGTAAGACTGGAAATGTGTTTTGCTAAAACAGCTGTCTTCTACAGGTAGTTTTCTATGCTATTTTACTCCACTGGGTCTTACATGACAACTTAACACCTTTGCAAAAACAGTGCATTCAGACAGAATTAAAACTAAAGATGAATTTAGCACAAAAGACAATCTGTTGAGTGAACACTACAAAAACAGAGGATATTGGCTACTGGTCTTTAAAAGGCTGGTTTTACACACCTGGCACTGACACGCCGTAGACATTCACATCCTGCACAAAGTCCAGACCTCCCAGGATCTCGGACACCTCAGTTGTAGCAACGTTCTCACCTTTCCATCTGAAGGACACACAAGGACGGCCCAGTCAGCCCACACAGGTCCAACATTCAATACCTCTTAATCGCCTCTGGCTACATTTTACAAGAACTAAGTTCTATTAATTTCACATTCATAGGAACAATTTCTGATGTTGCACAACTCTTTCAGGGGAAAAGTTCATATTTTCTTAGCAGCACTACACCATAAACTGATTATTTCCTCTGATATGGTTGGCGCAGTTTCTCTGTTTGAAGCCCACAGCTTCTCTGATTCCAAAGCTTAATGGAGATCTTATGCTTGGCTGCTCGTCCACTAGCTCTGTGTCCTTCACCACTAGATGGTGCTGATAGTCAGGGTTAGAGTGAGGGGACGACAGTGTGAGGGGAAACAGCTGAGTGTAGCACTGCTTCTCTTGGGGGAAAAGAGGGAGTATGAGGAGACAGAGAAACAATCCATGCACTGCCCTAATTCACTATTCGCTATATTCCCAAAGTGACAGCACAGGCTAAGACCAAGAAGACAGACAGAGCGAGAACAGAAAACAACTCTGTGTTCGTGCGGATTTCATTTTTAGTTTCATTTCTTGAGATATATGAACAAATGACCTCTTTTTTTTGTTCTTATTCCACGGGTTGTTCTTATTTGTTCTTATTTTGTTAGTAACCACGGATTTCTGGAATGATTATTTTAAAACAAAAACATTTATGTTTGATAAACATAAAAAATATGAAGATTGGATAATTACATTTGTGGGCTAAAGGGCTATTGATCCCAGCTAAGAATATAAAAAATGTTCGGATGATATTGCATGCTTTCAGCTGCTGAGTGGCTTCCAGGGTGCTTTTATGCTCTATCCAATGCTTCGGCATGTGACAAGGTATTTGCACACAACACCACACCTTCCCTTACATACTGTAGTGTTTAGAGGGCTAACAACAAACACGTGTGGTTTTAATCATTCACACCAGGACATGTACTGTATATCTTAATAGTAATAATGTTTGGTGCATCCAGAGTTGATATAATTAGTTTAGTCTGTGATTGTTTGTGGCCTCTATTCTTACAAATGGCAACAACAAAAAAGAACAGAACAGAAATTTAAGAAAAAACACAAGACATCTAAGAGAATGCTGGCTGGTTACAAACGAGTCATACCCTTACATGCATACATGCATATATGTATATATATATATATATATATATATATATATATATATATATATATATATATATATACACACACACTTTCTCAGTTCTGTCAGAAAACAAATGCTACAACACCAGCCTCTCAATAGTAGAAGCACCAAAAAAACCTCTTGAACTCATTCTTGAGGAATTTTTAATGCAGTGCTCTTCAAATCCACATCCTCTCCACAAATCACCGTGCTGTACTCATACGTCACCTAATCGGCACGCAGTTTCTGCGTCACACCATCAGCGCTCGCTACCTGCCAGACAGCCAGAAGACAAACGACCACATTGTGACCCTGCACTCCCAGACTCCTCGCTTAGACGCAAGCTTTTGACCCAATGGCAGGGCTTCACTAATGAACCTATTGTCTCTTTAATCTTCTCGTCATGGTAACCGGTTCCAATGGAGCCCCTTCAACTAGGAACGGCGGGGTGGAGGGGGGCCAAGGCCAAACTATCGAGTCCTCTAGGCTGTAATTGGAGCTTTTTCCCCTCATCACACACACACACACACACACACACACACACACAGGCGCGCACACATGCACACACACACACACACACCCTTCCTTAGCCACTTTAAGAGGGTGGGGGTCCTGCGTCACTGCGTCTGGGTGGTTTTTGTGAATGGCTGCGGTGGCCTGGTTTCTTGGCCTCTTTCAGTTGCCCCTGCCAATGCCGTTTAGTCCAAGCCAACACTTCTTCCGCTAGGGTGCCAACAGCCAGCAGGGACCAAAAAAAAAAAAACCCAGCTCTCTCTTGGGTGAGTTTTCTTCTTTGTGTGCTCTGCTACAACTTAGATGGTGTTAATTCATATGGGTATTGAGTCTAGGGAGCCACAGCAGGGGGAGAGTGGCTACTGGAAGGTGGCAGGAATGTCGGCGGCTGTGACGAATGGCACGGCCGGAGCATCAATCTCTGCCAGCATGCCAGAGCAGTTGGGGGCTCAACAATGGGGAGGGTCACCCGAGGCCGAGGGTGGCAATGTAGAGAGGGGGCGCACAATGAGGGAAAAGGGGGCACAACATGCAAAATGTCCACCCTGGGAAATATATGGGCCTTCATGGGAGGGAGGGATGGAGAGATTAAGGGAAAGGAGGGAGAGTGAAATGGCAGATACAGATGAGAGTTGTTCAGAGGAGAGGAGAGATGAGAGAGAGAGAGAGAGAAGAGGAGAGACGAAGGAAGAAGAGCTTGAACAGAGATCACTTGGTCACCTGTTTAAACACTCACTGCTCTCTGGACTACTACACCGCAGAGTGGATACTATAAAATATCTGTTTCACTCACAAAATATATATGCAGACATGTAGTGGAGGACTGGTGGGAAATTTAGTTTGAGAAATTATTCTACCAGCACAGAGCCTTCCTAAACTGAGAAAATCCACTCTAGCCATCTGGAATTCTGGATCTCATTTTAAACCCTCTATACAACGTGTTTCTGATTTAATATTCTATCCAAAATTTCAATCTGAATAATCTGTAAAGATATTGCTTTTCTGTTCAATAGGTACTCTGTCCTGAAATCACTTCCAAGACAAGAACGTTCAAATGGTATATCAATTAATACAGACTTACTGTAAGTTCTTCTGCAGCTGTATGTAGACCATGCAATGAATTTCTCCAGCGTTGGACCATTTGAAAAGTACTCTGGTTTATGTAAACCCTATAATTATCAGTGTACATGCAGTCTCCAGTATGTCAAATTCTCTTTAAGGCATTCATAAAAGTAAGCAGTCTCTGAGAAGATCTCTTATAAAACAGATCTTAGAACTAGATTGAGTGAAGGGGAAACCAAATCAATTAAAGTAGAAAATGTAAATTTTTGGAGCTCTATCAAGAGCTACAGTATCAAACAAAGAAATATTATGGCTGTTGAGAGTATCCTGAAACAGAGGAAAGCACTGGATTTGTTGGGAGAGCTTTTGCTGTCAAATTGAAAGCCCTGCTTAGTGGTTTTGGTTACTTTGAAACCCCACAGGCCCTGGTCAGGCATGAATAGGATTCTCCGTTTCTAACCTGACCATGGGGCAATTTGTGGTCAGTGACATCAAAGACTTGAATAATACTGAGAAATAGGCATGAGAGCAAGCTTGTGTGTACAATATTACATAATAACCAGTCAACAGCGGACTTGCATCAAGGAGGCTTTGAGTACCCTACACTGAGGTGCGTATTTCATCAATATCCCAAAAGAACAAATGAAAAATAAACTGTACCTGAATGTGTCTCCAATGCGGTCTCGGAAGTGCACAAAATCCCTGTGGTCCTGCAGCATCAGGTCACCAGTGTTGAAGTACACATCCCCTTCCTGGAAGACATTCCGGAGCAGTTTCCTCTCGGACATCTCCTTGTTGCCGGCGTACCCCAGGAAAGGGTTCATGCCAGAGACAGGGGCCACAAGAATACCAGTTTCCCCTTAAAACAGCAGATGACGCAGTAAGTGACAGGACCATCTCTGGTTGTTTGGTTTGACCGATTTCACATCACTACTAGGCTAATATTTGTCTGCACTCTTTCAGCCCATAGCAACTGTCATTTATGTTCAAGATCTTTAACTTGAAGAAATCCGTATGCAGTGATAGGGGACCATCATATTATAGACGTATTATAGACAGAGCCATCTACAAGTTGTAATTTCACTGAACAGTGGTCACTTATGTCTCAAACCACCTACTTGCATACTTCAAATACTTAGTTTAAGTATATAGTGCAGATACTGGGACAATACTAACCATCGAAAAGTGGGCACAATGCAAGTAAGCGCTCAGTGCACACTAGCAGTGTGATGACGGAAGTATGCGGTTTCAGACACAGCCAAGATCTCTACTCACCTTTCTTTGCTCTTATGCATCTTCCTGATTCTGTGCGGATTGGCTCATATGTGTTGGGATCACACTTCAGGAAGTCAAAGGGCGAGTTCCTCTGGGAATAACCGTATATGCACGGTCACACAGCAATGTACACAATATGATTAATATGAATATGCTTAAAATGAATCATTCAGCAAATATATACTGTAAGTATTGTAAAATGCTACAAAATCATTAACGTAATTCAGTACATGACAAAAACCCATAGACTGAAGACCATATTTTGTTTATGTTTATATTTTTCCCAATGTGACATTTTTATTCAAAAACATTTTTGTTTTCCAGTAAAGACTAGACAAGAAGTGTACATTTAGCTACAAACATAGCTTTTTGGTCAAATCCAAAGAAGGGTGTGTACCCAAAGTCAGGATCTGATGCAAGCGAAAGCCGTGGGAGCAGAAAACCACCTCAGACTTACCTTGTTGAAATAACTTGCACGGCCAATGGGTCCGATTTCATTAGTGTAGTTGAGGAAGCCAATGCTGGCCTCGGTCATACCATAGGCCTCACGGATATGGATTTTGCCAAAGCGCTTGGCGAATTCTCTCCAAACATCAGCTCGCAGGCCACTCCCCGCTGCTATTCGGACTTGGTGCGCAGTCTCTTCAGCGGTCTAACAGGGATTATAACCAGATTAGTAATATCAGAATGCAGATTAGATTTAAATCCAGCTACTCATACAGTAGAAGTGTGTGATACTGATGGAGATTTCAAGGGAGAAAAGCAGCACAAGCCAAGCAAGTGTTATTTTATTTAGTTGAATTTCAATTTGACTGTATTGTTGAAATTATTCTAACTACAAATTGAAGTACTAGACATAGCATGAATATAAAAAGGAGTAAGTCTGTTTGCTTTCTGAAATAAGGAGTACATCATGAGAAGTTTGTGATTTACCTTAGGCTGATTGATCAGGTACCGACAGAGCTCTCCGATGTACTGGAAGACAGTCACATTGTATTTCTGGCAGTCTTTCCAAAACTGCCTTGCAGAGAATTTTTTCTTGAGTATGCAAGTGGCTCCTGTGGGAGAAATAAACAGGTTTGTTTTGTTTTTATCATCACTTTTTACCACCAATTAGGAGTAGTGAGGATCTATGTGAAACCTTCCCAAAATTTTTTAATTATTTATTACATAATTACTATATATATACTAATATTGTATGATTTTTTTTGTATATGTTAACATATTACATATATAACAAAGATTTTCACAAACCACCTCAATCCAACTGGGTAGGTTCCATGTGTTTTTACTCATACTGTAGATGCTTGCTCAAAACAATGCATTTTTACAGTCTCTGCTCTGCCTGCAAGTCATGCCTTGAAATGTAGCTATCAGACAACCACTACAACCGGGGCATGCTTGGGCATTTCCAGGAATTGTGCAACTTGGACTTGTTTTTTTCCCCTCTAAAGCGGTAGCTAAAAATATCCTATAGTGAGAGTACACAGCCAACTTTTTATAGGGTTGTAGGTTAAGCTGAATTCGATGCCATGGGAAAGAAGCACCTCTCTAAAACTACACAAAGTCTTTGTTCAAATCAATGTTTTACTTTTAACAACACATACTGCCCAAAAAGAGCTTTCAAAGAAAGAAAAGCTTAATTCTTCAAAGCACATTGTTTTGAGTTTTGATTATCTCGCATGTGATTCTGCAACGAGTATTTGTGAAGTTTTGGATTCTAATTTTTAAGACATAGACAGTCTGTGGATAGTCTGTGGATAGCTACAAAGACAATATTCCAGATGCTCTTAGTGTTTAGCCATGTCAATGTTTTCAACCATTATTTTACCAAAGCGCTTGATCTTTCTTCAAAATGCGTTATTCCTTACCAAGCTCGATGCAACCCCCAATGCCAAGAAGGGAGGCAGACATGTGGTAAAGGGGGAGTGTGACATAGATATTGTCATTGGCTGCAGCTCCACATAAACGCAGGAAACTCATGCACATCACCGCTTTGATGTGACTCACACGGGCAGCCTTAGGGAGACCTGAGGAAATAACAACAGAAAGTTCCGCTGAATGAGGACACATAAAAGCCTCTTATAAATGCTACAGAGTGAGTTTAGAAGAGTGTACTCTACGGGCTAACTGATGAAGGACTTACAGTTTAAATGTAGGCCTACACATTGGAGTAAAATTATATGATTTGAATGAATGACAAAAAAAACACACAAAAAAAAACCGGCTAACGATACGATCAGTCGTTTGGCGAGGCAGCCTTTAGTGATAGTGCTCCAACTGCATGGAACGAGCAGCAGAAACACTTAAAACAGGAGCTTTTCATCTCATTACTTGTAAGGCATTTCTTAATCAATTCTATGACTCTGTCGGTTCTTCTATTCAAATTTGATATTGTTTCACTTTCATTTTTGCATTTCGATTTTTATATTGTTGTCATTGCTGTTTTCCCGTTGGTCAATGTTGTCTTTTGTCTTTTTGCGTGCTGCCTTCTTGGCCAGGGCCCATTTGATAAAGAGATAGTGAAATAAGTGTACACTGGAGTACAACTAGGATTTAAATTAACAACAAACACAAAATAAAAACCAGCATTACTATTACTACTACTACTACCACTACCATTAAGTTATTTCCAACCATGCCTTGAGCAGATCAGATAAGACAGCAAAATCAGCTTTTATGGTCAAAATAACAGTGTCTAAAATGACCAACAGCACCAGGAGCACTTACATTCACACATGGCTATTTATTGTATTCCTGTCAAATCCGCCTTGATTTTGGGAGCCCAGTGCCATGTGGGAAACTGGCACTGGAGACAAAAGGAAGTGGCCATGCTGTTAATCCAGAACACATTTACCCCTTCATAAAACCAAGTGGATTGTTTCTGACATGGCAAATTACAGCTCTCTAAGGATGCTGGTTCGCCTCGCGACAGCACATTGAGTGACTTATATGGGTGTTGAGCAAAGCTGTTAAAAGTGTCCTTTCTCTGTGCCAGACTTTAGTAATTGTGAGACAGATGTGTTTAATGCATGTTTTACGCACATGCTAAGCATGCATAACTTTGCTGGAACTCTCTGTGGGGCCTGCAAGATGTTGCTGGGATTTTGCAGGCAAGGGTGTCAACACCATTTGAATTTGCAGTACATTACACAATTCGAAACATCCAGAAAAAAAACACCACTGTACTGCTAAATATTAGTTTTCCAGACAGGACTTCTCATTAGTGTAAGAGAAACTGACCACCGTGTATGTTAGCATTTTGTTAGATTCAAACCCTATCACAGTCCATGGATATCTGGATGAACTACAAACCATGAGTCCATTCCTTCAAACCAAAAACCAAAAAAACATTATGGGCATTTCAGTGGCTTAATTTCCCCTGGCACTTTAATTAGTTGAATGAAGAGGGTAAAACAAGGCAGTATAACTGCCAGAGGTGTGGGCAATGGCCAAAGGCCAAATGACTGTGAGTGCTTCCCTCAGAAGGAGGGACTAAACACTGTCTAGCGGGTTTGGAACTTTGGATGCTGGCCTACCTGTGGTTCCCGAGGTGAAGATGAAGAGGAAGTTTGACATGAGCGTAGCCATGGTCTTTTCCGAGGGCGGCTGGGCTTCACCCGAAGCCTCTTCCACTTTGTCCAGTAACGTGCGCAAACCCTCCACCGACGAGCTGTTGTCTGTAACCCACAGCTCAATCCCATTGTCCTTCAGGCTAGATAGTACATCTTTTCGGGAGCTAACCAAATCTGAGAAAAGAGGAAGACGTAGCCTACTTACGATTTTGTCAAAATACCCAATAAAGATGTTTTTTGCCCATTCTAATGCACTCTTGGGAGTCGGGACAGAATGACAACACAGGGGGGAAGAGACATTACTCTGGGGGAAAACGAGTGAGGCAAGTTCAGTATAGACCCTTTCAAGAGAGTTCCATTATCAGCATCATAGTTGGCCCCACAAGGCTTCCGTTTTAACATTCCATATGTTATTTTAATGCAGAGGAAGTAGATTGGGACCCAAATAGAACGTTCAAGCATTGTTTTTGTTTTTATTGCTGAAAGGGTCTAGGCCTACTATGTAATGAGTAAATTGGAGTATTTTGAACCCTGGAATAAGTGCAATGGACACTGCGTAGAGGGTCTCTTACTCTGGCCAGAAGTAAATTACCTCTGGTTGAACACACCCTACTCTGATCTCCAGTGTAATTCAAACACACCTTTTAAAAGTTAAAGGAACACTATACAACATTTTCACCTATGCAACGTTTACCAAGCCAATTTGATGGTAAACGAATCGTTCACCTAGCATAGCATAGACGTAGCGAGTCGCTACCGAGAAAACCAGACATGGGGCCCTAAACGTGTAGCCTACCTTTAACCCCAGATATCACCTCATAGATGGTGTGAAGTATGATAAGAATAGGAACAAATTCCAACGAGGACACTTGACATAAGTTAGCCTATATCATGGAAATTATCTTCTGAGCATAAAATAAGTGATAGGCCCTATTGAATGATATCAGGAAACAGATGGCTATCCATAACTTTTGTCTTAGGACTGCTGGCTTACATTATTCACATCACATATTTGCAATTAGGCCATTTGTTATAAATATATGCGTGCTGCTTGTAGCCTAGGCCTACTCTATGGAAATGTAGGCTGTTGTTTGCAACATCTGTAGCGTAAACGTTAGTGTAAAAAATCCTGATTGCGCAACCCGATAATTAAAGAGGAATATAATACGACAAATATGCTACAAGAACGATGTCAGCTTGGAATAACCTAAAATGACTACCGACATATAGATAACTCGTAGCACATGATTTAACAGACCTGTACAAATGTCATTTTCATAGGCTGCAACTTGCGACACGTTAGATACGTGGAGCACTATTTACATGATTGACAACTGGCTAACACTACCTTGGTTTGAACCAGAGGGAGTAGAACCAGCCCTGCGTCACATATGCAAGCTATAGGCTATGCAAGCGCAAGTTAATGTCGTATACCTGAGCCTACGACGAGTGTGTTTGCCCCACAGCTCTGAAAACAGTGAAGAAAAGACTTGGATTTGATGTTAAAATTGAGGAACGCGACCTCACAGCCCAGTTTGCACAGTCCAAACCAAACGCATATGAAATCTGGTTCATTGCTCATCAAAAGTGCAACAATGTCTCCTTGTTTCAATCCTCCCTCGTTTTTAAACACGTTTGCAAATTTGTTGCTCCTTACATCAACGTCCTGGTAAGTCAGAACTTGACTCTCAAAAACGATGAACGGTTTGCCAGGAGTTGTCCTTGTCTGGTTAACAAAACAGTCGAGATAGGTGATAACCCCGCTCTTCATCCGTGACTTCACGGCCACCCCGACCTTTCGTAGTTTTAAGTAATACATCAAGTCATCCCAAAAGTAAGGGTAAAACATCCGTTGAAAAGCCAGGAGCGTCAATAATCCAGTTGCAGTGGTAGTAAGCACCCAAGTCAACATTATGTTTGTACAAGGAGGGAACGCCTCAGCCGCTTACTACTCAGTAAAAGTTTGAAGCTTTACCCCTATATTTAAATGCCTGCACGTGCACCGCGCATGCTCAAGATGGAGTAAGCTTTTTTAATTTCATACCAGCGGTCCATTGGCCAAAATCTGCAAGTGTCAAAACTTTCTTCTTGAAGTGATCAACTTAATTCTTGTTGATAATTAGTCAAATTTGTCTATCACAATTTTACTAATGACAAAAAGTGATTTGTTATTATAACAAATGCAATAGGCTTATATTTGCTGAATCTCAGTTAGCAGTTATGTAGCCTATGACATAGCCTACACTGAGGGTCAAATTCTCTCACTTGTTTACATTTGCATCAACCTGAGCATCATTCCAAATGTCTCATATCCAATAGTCCTGATATATCACAAGTAATTTCGAAAGATGGCCTACTGAAATAATATAACAATGCCCATAACCCAAATTAATCAATCATATTTTGCCTTTCATCTCCCACTAAATTATACAAACAATAAACAAAGTACAGAGTATACAACCCATTGAAAATTAAACAACTCCTCCTGTGTTGTCCTGCTGGGCTACAGTATTGCTCCAACTTCTCTAACTCACTCATATTCCTTGTAATTATGCTGTACGACTGTCTGCTATTACCCATGACCTATGGCACAGATCTATTTTAGTGAACTCAGGGGTATCTGTACATAAGCTTTTTGTGAATAACAAGTTGTAATAGGTTATAAAAAGTTATTTTCGTCTGTAAAATATTTCTCCAAACAGTAATGGACAATGTGGTAGTACAGTGGCTTTTACAGCAGTGGCTGTAAAAGTGTTTGAATGATTTGCATATAATCATACCACTCTGTCTTTTCTACTTCCTTTCTCACTGCTCTACAATCATCGCAAGATAAGCCTATAGGACAACTACTCCAATCTGTAACAACTTCTCCTTTTGCCTCTCCTCCCTATCCCTATAAAAAATGATTGAATGACTTTTCGGTAGTGTTTCATAAGTGTAAATTGTCTTATCTGACTGATTCAGTGACAATCTCTACGTAGTTTTTTATACAATATATAATAATAATAAAAATGACAAATAGAGTAGCCGCAAACTCTGATCTCTTTATGTTTATTAACCAATCTTTCGGCACATGCAGCCTTTATCAAAGTTTAATGATTATCATTAAAACTTGATAAAGGCTGGGTGCCGAAACGTCAGCTCATAAACATACAGAGATCAGAGTGTGCGGCTACTCTATTTTTAATTCGATATACCTCCTGGCCAGCACCCTCCTCCAAGATTTTCATATATAATAATACAAAAATAAACACCAAGAAGTCGTTCCATGAGTTGAGATAATACTAATAATAAAGACTTTGTTGATTTGTTCAACTTGTTTGTTGAATCCTTTATCATGTTTCAAACAGATAAGACAAACTGTATGGGTGTATGTGTGGCAAATAGATTGAGGGAATTATCAATGCAAAAGATCTTTGTGCTGATAAACAATTAATTATCAGTTACCAAGAGAAACCTGTGTAATTCCCTTTGACTAACGGAACAAATGACAGTGATAAATTGAGCTCAGGAAAGCTACCAACCTTGGCCACAAGATAGGGCTATAACGCAAGCTAATCATTTGTGACTCAAACAGTCATTCAGTGAAAGTTAACAATAGAGCCAAACCATTGAGGAGTAACAGTGCGGAAAGGGCGGGGTGAGATTCAGGGTGTGTGTGTGTGTGTGTGTGTGTGCGTGTGTACAGTATGTGCGTGTGTGTGTGTGCGTGTGTGTGTGTGTGTGTGTGTGTGTGTGTGTGTGTGTGTGTGTGTGTGTGTGTGTGTGTGTGTGTGTGTGTCTGCACTGCAGTATTTAGTAGGCTACAGGCATACATTCTAATAATGATATATGTTGTATTTTTTTTTTAAATTCTATTACTGGCAACCGTTCAGAAACCATGTATTGTAGGATATCTACCTTGGGGTAAGTTCTTGCTTGCTTAGTAGGTGAGTTTCTTGCTTAATTGATCGTTCCTATTGAGGTTGGTTTTATAGTGCAACTGGAAAGATTTCAGTCCCTTTCAAGTTTTCCACGTTTCAAGTTTCAGACTCATCTTAAAATGGATTCAATTCATTTTTTTCCGTCTACACACAATACCCCAACACTCATCAAAAAAGCAGGTGTTTAAAGTGTTTTGTAAATTCATAAAAAATAAAAGACTGAAATATTTCATTTACATAAGTATTCAGACCCTTTGACACTTACAATTGAGCTCTGGTGCATACTACTTATATCAATGGTCCTTGAGATGCTTCTACAACTTCTCAAAGTTGATATGTCAGAGTGAAAACCAAGCCACAAGGTTGAGAGAATTGTCTGTAGACCTGCGAGACAGGGTTGAGTAAAGACACAGACCTGGGGAAGGATACAAGAAACTTTCTGCAGCATCGAAAGTGCCCAAGAGCCCTCCATCATTCTCAAATGGAAAAGTTTGGAACAACCAACAGTCTTCCTAGATCTGGCTGCTCACAAAGGGCCTTGGTCAGACAGGTAACCAAGGACCTAATGGTCACTATGAATGAGATCCAGAGTTCCTTTGAGAGGATGAGAGAAGTGTAAAGAAGGACAGACATCAGTGCAGCACTCCACCATTCAGGCCTTTATGGTAGAGTGGACAGATGGAAGCCATTTTTTGCCGGGAGTTTTTTGAAGCCATTTTTTGCCGGGAGTCTTTGTTTCATCTGGTCTGATGAAACAAAGACTGAACTATGGCCACAATTCCCAACGGCGTGTGTGGAAGAAACCAATCACTAAGCTGCACTGATGTTTGTGGAGGTGGTGGAGGCTATCTAAGTAGCTATGTGGTTTTGTGATGCCCAATTACAGTATAGTGTGACTCTCAGACACCCACATACAACTGAATGAGGAACTATCTATGGAACTGCCCTTTCCTGCAGTGATGAGTCAAATTTCTACTTTATCAGGCATCTCTCCATCAAACAGTAACAACAACAGAGGAGGCCTCAAAAGGGATAATTCACCATTTTCAGACTGAGAGGGTCACCTGTTGTCAGAGTGATTGTCACAGGTAACTCAGAGCTTCCTGGAGCGTGAGAGAGGAGCTCAGAGACACAGGGGTAAGGCATACTGAAGAGGCCCTGAGCTGATAGCAATCAAAGGACTCCGACAGAGGACAGAAGACTTGAAATAAATAGGACCCATATAATTCCAGACCTTGATAAATAGGTGACAGCATTGAGTGAGAACAGACAATACAGATGAGAGGAGTTTCCCAGGGATGGATATAAATGGCACTCTTACATTTAGAGTGGTGCTCTATAAAGTTGAGAGGTGATGTCCTTCTTAATTTATATGAAATATTAACAGCCAAAGAGTGAAACAGAGAGGCAATTTATAATAATTACAGTTTCATCATAAGTGCAATAATGCCTTATGCCTTATTAGACAAAATGCCTTATGTAGTATTTCGCACTGTAAGTATTATTATATATTAGTTGAGAAGTTCTTCTCTAAATGTTGCAATTTGAGTAGATAAGATAATATGAGATTAGATAATACGATGAGTCCGATTTATACAAGAGTAGCCTACTGACTCACTTGAAACGCCTACAGGATTCAGATAGGCTACAGATTTAAGGGATAGAGAGATGACTGTTCTAGAGTAGCCTACATAATTCGATTACCCACATGCCACCATAAATATGTTTTGCAACGCTGCACCAATTCCTCATAGCCTCATAACTGTGTCTTGAAAGCCTAAGGTAGGCCTACATGACAATTTCTCTTTCTATTTAATAGCTATGTAACTGACATAAAGGTGTGGTCTGTTTTCTACACTGTTCCACAGATGTTTTTGTCATAGATAAACCGAAGCATGCTATGAAGGACACGCCCACTACGGAGGTTGGTTGTACAACAAGAGTCACATGACACATTACGTGTGTCATAAATACGAATGACAAGCTCCACGAACTGTATTCTCCACACCACATGTAACGGAGCAGAGTGTCACTGCAAAACATGTTAAAATCAGCATTTGATGCTACTGTTTAGTCTTCGGGTAGCCTAGAAATCTAGAAGCGCCCTAGTCTTCGGGCGCACTCGACTTGAAACTGCTGTGCAATTTTCTAAGCGTTGCTTAAGTGAAACGGCAGTGATGATCTCTCCAGTGACATGGGTGTCAGCACTGTTGGCGGGTATCTTTTCGGTGCATATTGCACAAAAAATGCGTTTTCCTTACTTTTGGAAAGACTTCTTCTACTTGCTGAAAGTAATCAGATATGGCATTCGCTTGGAAATATACAAACGGACTAAAAGAGTGGTGACAGTCATTGACAGATTTGTTCAACAGGCTGCAGAAATTCCCAACAAGACCTTTCTTATTTATGAAGGAGTCAGTTACACCTATGAAGAGATTGATAAACGAAGCAACAAGGTGGCACAGGTGTTTGCCGAACGGGGGACCGTGAAGAAAGGAGACACTGTTGCGCTGCTGATGAGCAACGAGCCAGATTTCGTGTGTGTCTGGTTTGGATTGAGCAAACTGGGATGTTCTGTGGCTTTCCTCAACATAAACATTAAATCAAGATCCCTGTTGCATTGTTTCAACTGCTGTGGAGCCAAACTTATGGTTGTTGGTGCAGGTAAACATGTGAATCCAAGTTTTACAGGTCACAGCTTTGTCATATATGGTTGCACATGTTGTTACAGTAATGTTTTAACATAGTACGAGGTAGGGACAGTTTCCAGGTCTGGGAAGAAGGCACGTGGAGCCAAGAATGACCGATGTTTGTTAATCAGGCGCGCCTGCGCTCCGGCTGTCAACCCATCATGTCGGCGCCAGAACATACAATAGGCTAGGGCTAATCGAACATAACTCTCTGAAGTAGCCTATGGCAGGTGGACTGTGAATCAGCCTAAATATTAGTGTGTAACCTGTATGATGTCTTTCTCGGTGCGATCCGTGCAGTTGCGCAACCTCGATATGACCTCCCTTTCTGACCCATTGGCTATGTTATACAAAAGCGAGCTGTAGTCTTTTCGGATTATCAGTGAGTGGTATTCACACTGAAACTTTATTAACATCTAATGGGACTGTATTGTTCCACCAAAACAAATTCACACAGCACATTGCCTGTAGGAACATCCCTGACGATCAGGATAGCGCTGTAGTCAACACCGCCATACACACCGCATTCTTTTCTTAGAGGAGCACACGCCCTCTTGACCCAGAAGGAGATGAGTTTTCCTCCAGAAATTATCTAATTTCCTACTTCACGTGGTGAATGAACCTGTAGTCATGGTTGCAAATCACGTTTGTCTTGGTGATGGGGAAGAGTATTCTGAAAAGTCCATAAACTCAAACTTGCCATACTCTTTCACACTTTTTAAAATGTGTTTTTATGTGTGGAGAATTGAGAGAATACATTGCTGGAGGACTCGTGTAATTCTCAAACATGTAATGATTAAAATGCTAAATTTGACAGCTTCATGAACATGACTAACTGATGTTATAGGTTTTTCATGATTGTGTTTGCGAAGAAGACTCCTTCATTCATACAAGTCTACACTGAATCAGATTGTGTCCTCTGGGTAGGCCTACCTACCATTGCCTCTGGGATTTCATCCTTAATATTTGTTTATGATATGTCATGGCAACAGAATAGGGTTATTTAGACATCTCTTGGTTAAACCATGCCAGTTGGCTCCTAAGAACTATTTAAAGTAGAATCACATTTATAACAGAAGGGTTGTGGTGCATGGCAGAAAAGCTGTGTGGTGCGTCTGATCTAGACCTATTGTGTCTCTCTCTGCAGGTAGATGTATTGGAAATGGCAGCATGCATATTGCACACACTTCTTCCAGTGGTGTATGTCTTAATACACATTAGAATGTTTTAAAGCAATTGAGCATGCTTTACATAGATATGGACATGTGGACATATGGATAAATAGAAAGGTTCTCGCATTATAGTGATGTTTTGTTGATGCAGGTGCCAAACTACAAACCTAAAACACCTCTCCTCTCCTTGTCTTTCTCTGAATCTTTACTTCAGACTTGTTGGACACCTTGGAGGACATTCTGCCCAACCTCCAAGAGGACAGCATCTCAGTATGGGCCATGAAGAAGGAAACGGCTTATCCTGGGGTCAACACCCTCATGGACAAGATGGAGGAGGCCTCGGACAAACCTGTCCCAGCTAAGCTTCGGGGTATCACTTGCCTCAAAACGCCAAACCTCTACATCTTTACTTCAGGGACAACCGGTATGTCAATTGCTCCTATTCTGCATCTATGTATCATAATACTTAATTAAACAGATACTTAAACAGATCACATCATGAACAGTTCCAATTCCTGAAACAACGAGCCCCTTTGATTTGTCCTCAACTTGGTCCTTGGTGAAGGAAGTAAACGTATTTCTATAATTACATATACGCATAAGGTTTTTGATTATAATGGTTGGAAAATTCCTACAATTTGGTACTCTTCGAATCTATGATTGGAGCTAGTTTTCAGAAAGTGTATAGCCAATTCCTGGCTATAGAAGTATATCAAATGACAGAGTGTAGATTGATTTAAACAAAACTTTTCTCAAACTCTCAGCTAGTCCTGGTTTAGAGGTATGATCTTAGAGGCCAGAATGATGGCAAAATGGCAGATAGACCAGGATCCCCTTGATGTCAGAGCTATTTAATTTCTTATCTGCACAAACTAGCTAATTACATGTAGACAAAGACAGTTATAACATTTTCTGTTGTTCTGTGAGTAAATAGGTCATATTTCCAATATATGTTGAACACATTTAGAGCTCATTTCGTATGACAAGGTATCACACTTGAAGTTGTCCCAGTGTGAAAAATCCTATTTGTATTGACTCTTGATTGTTTTCATATCTCAACTGTAATACTCCTTTAACACCCCCAGAGATCCCATGGTTCTTATCACTGAGTCTAAATAGGTCATTAGAATGAAATGTAATGCAAAACAAAGTACTCTGTGTACTGCAGCAGGTGCAGAAATCCACAAATCATACACCAGATAGCTAGTAGGTCTGCCAACCATAATAATTATTACAAGTTGCACAATGTACTTAATGAACAGCGCTTTTAGGAACAGCTGAGATTGGGACCAAACAACCAAAGCTGGTTTGTACCTACCAATGGAATGACCTACCAAGCTCTACCAGAGTAGGGGCATTGTCCCTCTCTATCTTAAAGAAGCTCTTGAAGACCCAACTCTTCCTCCTCTCTTAATGCATCTAGCAACCCAACACACCTAACCAGTGGTTTAAGTGAGATTTGGCAGGTGGGGGAACCCTAAAATCCAGTGCAACAGGGAAAAATTACTCACCGTTGGACAACATATTGAGTATTGTGGTGTAGCAGTACTTTTTGGACAAGAATTGCTAGCTTCTTGGTCACCTCTGTACACGCGAAAAATTAACTCACTTTTATTTTAACAATATCATCGCACTATATTGTTGGTATGAATGAATATATTTATTATTAATTATTTATTATTATCTAAGGTGGCGGAACTGCGTTCCTCCCCGTTCCCCCCACTTTAACCCCTGCACCTAACGTGCATTTACCATACACTTCCTTTCTTACCTGCTAAATGAATAAATGTAAATGTAATCATCATTATCATTTGGTACACTGAGCTTGAATTGCAAGGGGCAAACAGTGGTAAATTGTGGTGTGTGTGTGTGTGTGTGTGTGTGTGTGTGTGTGTTAGTGTGTGTGTGTGTGTGTGAGAGAGAGAGAGAGACTAGAGAGAGAGTTATTTGCGTGTAAGCATGTACACGTAGAACGCGTCTGCTAATACTCTCAGGGGAGGTGACAACATAATTTATGAAAGAATAACAGCACAGCTTCTTTGTGATCTTGCAATTCATTCCACTTCCGTTCGCCCAATTGAATGATGCTGTGTCATCAATTGACTGGCAGCCTTTTAAGCCTTATGCCATGCTGTGTAGACCTTACGTCATGCTGTTATTGATTTGGCCTGATATCGTCCATTGTGGATCAAGTGAGAAAGGGCAGTTGGCACCAGAGGGCTTAGGCCACATTTAAAAGGTTCTTGCACCAGTGGACTTAGATATTTTCTGTTAGTCTGTTTTTATTCTGTTATTTCCATGTCTTACAAAAATGTGTAGTAACTTCAGTTAGTTGGTTGATGGTGTAGTGGTGTTTAGTGGCCTAATTACATTTTAATTCACAAAATTACAAATTGATAATTTACCAGCAAACTTACCAGAAAAGACTTGTCAGAACACACTTGACAGTGATGGATTAACCCTAATTTACCTCAGATATCTGCCCATGCACGTCTGATAACACCACTGAATGAGTCATGTCAGAATCAGAAACAGTTTTATTTGCCGTTTTAGCTTTCAGCATTATTAAGTGAGTCAGTGCACAAGGAATTTGTCTCAGGCCGATGATGTTACTGAAGCATATTGTTCAATATACAAAACAACGTATCAGACCATATACAACATAGACAATAAACAGTTAATAAATGTTAATAAATGTTAGTAAATGAGGGAGCCTTTGTGCTGGTTTTCAGTGATGTCACTTACAGCTGCTCTGAGTCGTGTCTGTGCGTGCCCCATTGAGTTTTGCTCTCATTTAAAAGTGTCACTGCCATTTGTGTGTGTTTTGTTTGCCTCGCTGTCTCAGGGCTGCCCAAAGCGGCTGTGATCACACACCTGCAGTCACTGAAAGCAGCAGCGGGCTTCTGGGCGTACGGTGGCACCAGCGATGACGTGATCTACACGCCCCTGCCCCTCTACCACAGTGCTGCCTCCCTGGTTGGCATCGGAGGGACCATCGAAATGGGTATGCACTACAATAACTATAATAACTATAATAATAACTAACAATAACTAATAATTACCCAATAACTTACCCTCATGAGATTTGCTTCTTTAATGGCTGCGCTAACTACAACTACACAATCAGACCGAATTTAGATGAACGCTTCAGTGCACGACAGTGCAGTAAATGTTAGTACACACAAAGTAAAAACAAAAGATTAGAGTCTGTGTATTTCTGAGAAAGATTGGAGCAAAAGGTGGGTACAGGAATTTTATACAGCCATGAATGGGTTAAGTTTAGATTGGAATCCATCAGAAAAGAAGGAAATTAAAAACTGAGCTGATACCAAATTGAATGATCTAAATGCTGTAAATGCTGCTGTATTCATTGTGACTGTGAACCTTGAATGCACATAATGTATTCTGGGAATATAAGCTATAGACTGAAACCAGGGCCCTCTATTTTCACAGTCATTGTACATTCAGAAGTGCTTGATTATGCACTGGTCCAAATTCCTCATCACAATTTCACCTCATTTAGACATGTCAGACATTTATTTTTTAAACTGAAGGGCTTTTGTGTTGTGAAATTATTGCTGAATTAGTGTCTCACTGATAATTGCTCACACCAGTCACAGAGCACAAGTTTCTAGGCAACCGAGCGAGGCTTCTGTCGAGGTAGTCCCACAGGTGCTTGTGAAAGAGATGGAAGGAACTGCTGTTAACATGAATGAAACGCCAATGCACTTACATATTGAAAATAATGAAAAAGCAAGTGAAAACACATTTTTTTAAAGTATGTTTCCTGTTGATTGATTCCTGCCACACAAAAATGTCTTAACTAAATTAAACAGTTTGGCATAGTTGTACTGAAAAGCACCTCTTGATAATTGACCATACGTGAAACGTTACAAGAATTCTTTACTTATGAAGTGTTGATCTAGAGAAGCGACCTTACAGTGAACTCCCCAGATCAACATCAAAACCAACTCAAACTCAGATTGCTTCGCAAAATCAACACTGCAACTAGATGTATTTGTACAGTACATGGACTATGACTCGGGCTACATAATATCCTTTCAAAGTGTCCTTGCATTCTCAAAAAACTTCTCACCGCAGGTCTGAAGGAGGAAAAAGAGCTTAGCATGACCTGGAAACTGAGAAGCAGTTGATACAGAGAGAGAGGTGCGGCGTTCAAGTCCTCTCTGTCCTAGTTAAGCTGAGAGCGTTCAGTCTGTGGGACTGTCAGGGTCCAAACTGTGGGGTTTTGTCCCCGACTCTGCTCAGTAAGCCGACAGTGCGTTTGACCCAGGCACTGCTGGAGAAGAAAGAAGTATTTCTTTCATAAGAATGACCGCGATTCATTGGCCGGATGGACGCTGATGTAATGTTTGCATTCAGATGATGAGGTGCTGAAGCGAAGTGAAATGCTGTGCAGTCAGAAATCACACTTTACATTTGCACTTTTTTAAAGAAAATGTTTGGAACTTTTCAAGAACAGACCCACTAATCACTATAATAGATTGCAGCCATTTGTTAAGGTTACAGAGGAAGTTGTATAAAGGTTAGAACTGTGACAACAGCATTCACCACTTCACATCTGGAACCTCATCACCTAAGAGTTACAGAAAACGAGTCACTTGAATAGCAAGGAACATCATCTTTTCCAGAAATCATAGAGTTTCTCTGTTAGCCCTCAAAAGTTTTTACCTCTAAAAAGAACACATTGACAACTTCTTGGCATGATATGAGAGACACCAAACGTGTCTTTATTATATTACAAGTGCCGCTATAAAACAAATACTGTATTTCCAGTCTTTAATTCCGATTGGCTGAGCTGCGTTTGCAAACATTCTAATCACATATTGTGACCGTACTCCTCAACAGGCTAACAACTCCTTTGA
Organism: Alosa pseudoharengus; assembly: GCF_046254945.1. Classification (NCBI taxonomy): domain Eukaryota; kingdom Metazoa; phylum Chordata; class Actinopteri; order Clupeiformes; family Clupeidae; genus Alosa; species Alosa pseudoharengus. The sequence goes on from NW_027468609.1 coordinate 26,114,069, forward strand.
GGGTTGGTCAGTACCATAAGAAGGGAGTCTCATGGTGATTCTTGGCAAGGTATACCACCCTAGAGTTAGAAAACAAGTGATAGCATTGAATTGGTAGTAGCTTTTTGTATGTTATCACCCTGTTTATATCTATTATATGCTTATGCAGGGATATATTACAGGTAAATAGGCTAAACGTCTTAACTAATACATACCCCACAAAACTTCTACAGCTGATTATCTACATTATGTCAATAATGTTTTCTATTGTCTAAATATGTAAATTGTCCATTATCTAATGAAATATGCAATAATTTGCATACATTTCAAGTACAGAAATCTTAACACTGGATAAAGTCAGGTTCAAAATGTTTCTTTTTGTATTGGTGACATATTAGAGTGAAATATGATTCCTGAAATGCTGTATTTTTGAGAATGTCTTTATACATTTGCTGAAAACCCATATACTGAATTGCTGAAAACCCATGTTATATCCAGAATTTTTATTTACTTTCTATGCTATAGGTTACAAATCATATATGAACAATCTCCTCTATTAAATCCTTCAGCATATATGAGTATAACTGGAAACTTTAGTGTAAAGTGTAAGTACTGTTGAAGTGGAGATTTCTTGTTCAGAGTTTTAAAAATTATACATTTGTTTTAATGGCTGTTCTTTTGATCTATTCAAAATACCCACATTCAAAACACCCACTGTATTAACATTTTACTCTAATACTGTATGTGCAATATCTAATAATTGAAAAACAAAATGAAACATTTTGAACCTGACCTTATCCAGTGTTAAGGTTGCTGTACTTAAAATGTATGCAAATTATTGCATATTTTAGCAGATGATTCATTCAGATGTCTCATTTACATACTTTGCAAAATTTGCAATACAAAAAATATTGTAAATAATCAGCTGTGTAAGTTTTGTGGGAATATCTATTAGTTAAAATGTTTAGCCTATTCAACTGTAAGATATCCATAGACATACAATGGATATACTGTAAAGAGGCTGATAAAACACACCAAAAAAAAAAAAAAAAAGCTACCCCAAATGCAATGCTATCACGTATTTTCTAATTCTAGGGTTGTATACCTTGTCAAAAGTCACTATGAGACTTATTTTGCTTGAATGGTACCGATTGACCAAAATTAGGGGGTCTGGTTCAACGAATAATTGCAGGAAGATATCTCATAGAGACATTATAGCAGTCCATTGTTCATGGCTGGTATGATCCCATTTTGACTACTCTGAAGTATTAGAAAGTCTAATCTAGAATCTTTGTTACCCATGTCATTCCACAGGTGCTACATGTGTCCTGAAGAAGAAGTTCTCCGCCTCACAGTTCTGGAATGACTGCAAGAAACATAACGTAACCATCTTCCAGTACATCGGAGAGCTCTGTAGATATCTGTGCAACCAGCCCAAGGTAACTAGCACGTTCCGTCAGCTGTCATTGTTCCAAGTTGTTCATCTCTCCTTTCACAATATGATGTACACCAAACATACACACTGACCCATAAACAATACATACACCTAGTATGAGATAGTAAAGTAATGATGGATTAAACGGGCAGAAGAGACACTGTAGCACTGTAGCTTTCTACACTGAGCAAGAGCCTAAAGTCATGACGAAGCAGTGTTATGAGTTGACTTGTGATGAGGAGACCCAAAGCTTCCAGTGACTACCCTGATGTCATCTGAAGCCAGTTAATGGTCTAATAGCAGCAGTTCACAAATCCAATCTGTCCTGCCTCTTGTGCTGAGATCAGAAGCCCAATTGATGAAACGCATGAAGTCCTGACCAACTTACGGCACAAAGCAGCTTTGTGGGTTTGTCATCGTTCCGCCGTTGTATCGGTCGAAAAAAAAAAAAGAATGTGTTCCAACCCCGAGAGAACTCACAGAACCTTCTGGTGATTATGTAAATTCTGTGCTGCCGTGCTTTTGGTCAGGGTCTTCTCTGGGAGGAAGTGGACTTTGGAAACATTGTGGTTGATTGTGTTGCATTTTCATGGTTGAGGGACAGTGAGTGGGATTGTGTGTGTGTGTGTGTGTGTGTGTGTGTGTGTGTGTGCTTGTCCTTGCCAGGCTTCTCAGTGTCTTGTTTTCTCTGGACATCGGGGGACCGAGCCTTGTCCAGTCAGGGAACTGAACAAGTGCAGTGGCCTCAAAGCGGTCTTTGTTCCTGTCCCTCTCTCTCTATCGTCACTACAGCCACCACACACACACACACACACAGACATCCTCCCCCACCGCCCACCAGTGCACTGTAGTGGCCGGCAGGATGGCAGTGGCTGACTCCATAGGGTTGCCATGATGACCACATAACACACGCACACGCACACACACACACAGGCATGCACGCACGCAGGCATGGTGCCATGTCATCAGACACATTCAGGTATTTGTAGATGGACAATCACATGCTCCATATGGCCACAGTAGGGGTGCACTGACCAATCACACACACATGCTGGGTCACTCATGCTGCTAGACACACACACACACACACACAAACACACACACACACACACACACACACACACACACACACACACACACACACACACACACACACACACACAAATACACACACACAAATACACAAATACACAAATACACAAATACACTAATACACGAATACAGCTGGTCTTATACTCAAGCACAAGTATGCACCTACTTACACTCAATATAATAAACACACAACATAAGTGTGTCAAATGTGTCATCAATGCATGTGTGTTACTTCCAAACAGACATACTGAACCCAAACCCAGCGCACTGTCAAATTGCCATATGCAGCTTCATACAAACAGGGTCCACACAGTCAAGTCAGGGATGCCAAAACAAAAACTCACAGCCTCACAACCATGCCCTTACACAATCTTGTACTTGGCAACGGGGCCTTAATGGCCTTAAGTGTTAGAATGCCATGTTAGGCACAGTGTTTTAGATCAGAACGTAGCGTTAGAATGGCATGTAGACAGGCACAGTCTTTCAGACTAATTTTATTATGTGGCTAACTTCCTGCATGTGAACACAAAGGTGTTGATGAATGGTGGAGAATGCGGGTCAACCAGTAAAGACCGTGGACACTCCCCAGTAGATTCCTCAGATTGTATCTGACTGACTGGCTTCCTTTGTCATCACACACACACACACACACACACACCTCACAGTAGTGACATGGCAAACCCAAAGCCCTGCCTATGGAGTAACTAGGAAATTAATGAGTGAAACCGGTATGATGGTATGTCTGTCAGCAGGTTTGCTAAACTGTGGTGGTCACACCTTTGACTTTGATTTTCATATCAGCATTAAGCAGAGGTGAAATGGTTCTAAGAGAGGGTGACGATCTGTTATCATTAGCAAAATTCTTGACGAGTTATCTTCATGCTTTAAAAATCAGTGCAGTTTGCTTTGATTAGGTTAGTTGATTTTGGTGAGTTATTATGTTGTTTTGAAATCAATACATTGATTACAGTCTTATCAATACATGTGCATTTTTGGAATGCGAGATTATATTTGTTCATTATCGTTTACATGTATTTAGAATTATAACTTTCTGTAACAGTTATATGTTAATGTTTCTTGACAGACACTTTTGTCCAAAGCGACTATCAATTAACACTAAATTATCATATAGAAAGCAAGTCTTGACAATAACAATAACCATAAGTAACTGTGAATCTTTAAAGGTTGTATCAGCGATAGCAGGGTAACGCCACTTCTGTTGACGTTCAAACAAAACAGAGAGCTAGCTCGCTGCTCCCTCCCCCTCCCTCCCGTGCAATTGAAACTCTCCTAAACTCTCCTAAATGGGCATCTCGTTGGGGATTGGTTGGAACACTATTTATTTTGGTTTTGAGTGGTTGGTAGCACTGTTGCGGTCTATTGTTTTTGTGTACAGATCTTGGAGCATAGGCTGCCTTTCAGAGACACACTTTTTTGACAGCTTGCTTATGGGGCAGCTGCGGGCAGCTAGCGGATCGTGAGGAAAGATTAGATGAATGTAATCACTTATGTTTGGGCCAGCAATCGCTGATACAACCTTTAAAGATAATTAGGTATGGTAAGGTAAATAGAGCCTTTAAACATTTCCTGGAAATCCAAAAACTATGACAGGAACATAGAACACAATGTAAATCATTCCACCAGCCAGGAATCACAGACAACAAGGGTCTCCACTGTGACCTCATAGTGTTAATTGAAGGCCGACACACAGAAGCTCATTACAGGGCTGCGATGGTCGAGAGGGGGAATAAAGTTGGATTGTTCTCAAATTATACCAAAATACACATGAACATTAGGTGTGTGTGTGTATGTGTGTGTGTGGTGTATGTGGAGTGTGTGTGGAGTGTGTGTGTCCATTTGTTTATGTGTGTTTATGTGTTTGTGTGTGCAGGGAGAGAATGACAAGCAGCACAAAGTGCACATGGGTGTTGGGAATGGCCTCCGGCAGGACGTGTGGCGCGAGTTCCACCGGCGCTTCGGCGAGATCCGCATGTGCGAGCTCTATGGCTCCACCGAGGGCAACCTCTGCTTCATGAACCACATCGGCAAGATCGGCGCAGTTGGACGCTCCAACTTCTTCTATAAGGTCAGTACCCTGGGCCCCGGGTCCAGTGAGCAGTACGCTATTCTCTGTACTCTGTTCAGGCATTTTGGAGTCTGAAGAGGTCTGTGGTCACTGAATGCCCTTCTGGTTGTTTATGAGTTACTTGTTTGCTTGGTTGGTCCAGACAGTCACCAGCCAAGTGGCCAAGCAAAGTGTTTGGATGCGAAATCCATGTTTTCTTTTTTGGCAAATTTCAACCTGAGTGAATATTGTTGCATTCTGCATGTATATTAAGCCCAACTAGCACACAAGGCTTCCCTTCTTGTGCAAGGCTGTCCTTCTTGTGGCTGTTTGCTATGTACTATTCATTTCCCCCCACAAACAGCAAGTATTTGCTGAGAGAAAGAATGACTGCATTGTAGCTTTCTGGCCTTGAATGACCTCTAGGAATTCCATCACACGCTAAGTAAGTTTGTTGTTGGCCTTTGTTTACAAAACAAATGCATGCAATTTGCTTTTAGTTAGCTTTTTTTTGGTTTACATTTTTTTTTAAATAGCCTGACATTTGGCTTCATTGTGAATATCATACATTTTGTTGCCTGACATCGTCAGAGTCCAGCTTTTTCACATATGTGTGATTTTTATTATGTATAACGGGCATGTTAACACTAATCTGATGTCTAAACACATTCTCCTTTGACCTTTGACCTTAATCCATCTTTGCATACCATTTGTAGCCCTCATCCTCACCCTCACCACAATGTTTGGGTGTTTTATAAGGATCCACCGATATATCGGTCTTGTTGACTGATATTTACCGATGTCAGTTCTGCAAAAGATAAATGTTATGCTATGAAGGCCTGAAAGACTTGAAAATGGTTCAGTTATTTTTGGTTATGAATATTTTTGTTCCCGCTCTACTAAAGAGTATAATTAACAACAAAAACTAAACAAGCAAACAAAGAAAAAGAATATTCGTATCGGCATCAGTTATCGGCCAAATTGTTATTTCATACATCGTTTCGAAATCGGTCCAGAATTTCACAATTGCTAGTGTTTCATTATGTGCCTCTACCTGTTGGCTGTCGTTCAATCCTGACTCTGCTGCTCCTTGGTAATGAGCTGCATCACTTGGCACTCACTTGAGATTATCCCCCGCTGTCTTTTGTTGCATCGTAGATTGTTTGCTACACAGTGTTGGCTTTATTCCTAAATTATTAACTTACAAGAACTGGTATTCTGCCTCAGCAGTTACATGTAGTTTGCTTCAGTTGTCCATTGGTTTGGAAAATAAGTGGCGAGAATACTGTCAATTTCAATGCTAATGTAATGTTTATTGTTGTAAGTCACTTTGGATAAAAGCATTTAAAGTAAACATAAGCATGAATGTAAAACAAACAGATTATACAATTAAATGGAGAACATCAACTTCAACTCGAATTGCTTCACAGCTCAGAAAAATTTGTTGCAAAGGACACAAGTTCATGTGGGTTTGCCGAGACTAAAGCTCAATTGTAGTGGATGGGTGGATGGAACCCATGGCTTGGGACCGATCCAAAACATTAGTCGATTAGCACTGGCATGGCCACTGAAGTTTGAGAGTTTGTTACGGTGGCCTTAACAGGATTTGGTTCAGAGGTCCTCCTTTGGGGTGTTGCATGCAAATTAATGTAAGCTTTTTTTATATATAAAAACAGTTTTATTATTATAATTTTTTTAGTTCGAATTTGTTTTGGAAATTGTAGGAATTTGTTTTGGAAATTCAATCACACTTTGGTGACTTTTTTTACAGTCCTTTAAAACTAGCCGGGTTGAAGTTGGCCCAATAGCCCGCAGGTTCCTGAAAGATCCAGATCCCCCAGCAGGCCATCTTATCATTACTGTGTGTAAGGGAAGACCTATCAGGGGGACCCAGAGAGAGTATAGAGAGTTTGACGGTGGCCTGTGGAATTGACACAGATGACTCAGTGTGAGTGGCCTGGGTCATCTCCAGATGATCATCTGGCTGTCTTATAATGGTTCAAGTCGTTAAGGAGCGCCTCAGGTCTATAATGGTCCCAGTTAGCCGAAAGCTGTTTGAATGAATTCAATACATTTCTGTGTAAAACATATTTTATGTGGGTATAGGCAGACCTAAGTGCCCAGTAAAGTCAATAGTAGTGAATCTGGTGATCTATCAGCTGACCTTACATATGCAGCTTCACAAACTTTACATTACATTACTACACTTGTGTCAATTATATGTATTAGTATAGCTGTTAGCATGCTGATTTTTGCTTGTCAAAGGTAAGTCCATTTAGGTGTGGACCTAAATGAACTTTATCTGTTCTCTACAGTACAAAAGTACAGAATATGTAGATGTACGTAAAGTAGTTGTTTGCAGAGTGTATAAAGGGCATACTTTTCAGATAGCATACATGGCTTTTTTCTATGGTACACATCCAGTCACAGTGATGACTTATCTCCCCTCTATGGTTGCGTGCCCAGCAGTAGATTTTCCTTAGACTCGGCTGTCCATTGTGGAGAAGGTCTGGTCACATAAAACATGATTAGGGCGTTCTTGTTCTCCATGCTGTCTGTCCTAAGAGGCTGTTGTAAGAGCATTGCGGAGGATTACTTTAGATAAGAATGCTACCTTAAGTTATTTATAAAACCATCACTTTGACAGCTGACCTAGGGGTAACATTACAAAACCTTTTCAAATCAGACAGCACATGTGCCAAGGCTGTTATGTGTCACTGATTGGTTTATTGTATAGTTGAGCCAATCTCTTTTAAACAAATATAGCTATACATGTTATTATCAGGACATGGGATATGACTTCACCTGTCATTTTAATGAAAGCACTAGTGTCCTGCAGCAGAGCAATTACACAATTAAAGCAATTATACTTGAGATGTTTTTTGGTGGGAGCTTGAATGGCTTTAGTTTAGTCTAAGTGTAATGACTCAGATGCTATTAACACACTAAGACAGTGAGACTTAATCACTTAAGCATCTCCGTCTGGTCAACAGGGCAGGAGTTCAGTGCAGTTCCATGTCGTGTCATGTCATGCTCATAACGTGTTTTGTAACTATTTAGTACTTCATCTATATAATGTCTTTAACTTCACCTTGGGACAGGTTTTTGAAACTAATATTTAAACATACCTGCATTAAAGGAACATGCCAACTTTTTGGCAAATATGCTTATTTATATATAAAAAGCATCCCAAATAAGCTTTCATTTACAGTAAATGATGTTTTAATTACCAGTGCTACCACTAGAGTCTTGTGAGGAATGCCTCCGACCACTGGTGTGGAAGTAAATAAGAAAGTAAGACCTACAGGTATGTGACCCTATAACTGACCCTATTTGGGGGCAGATAGTGGCACAGAAGGGTGGTGAATCAGGGGCATAATTCCACCATATACTGTACCCCTAATGAGAAAAAAGGTAAACTAAAAATGTCCTCAGTTCTGCTGGAAAAAAGATTTATACTGTCAGACTACAATGACCCACCCTCTCCGGTGCAAGGAATGGTTAGATGCTCTGAAAATGAGCATTACAGTGTATTTTGGGAACATTGCCTGAACAACCTACCAATAAATCTACATAGGAATTCTGTTGAGCTACACACTTCATTTTGTGGCAGAAAGGAAAGATTATGTCTGATCTGTACTTTTTTAGTTCTCCACAAGCTTAAATGTATGTGCCTAATTTCCTAACTTTGTCCTTGAAAAGAGTTCCTAGAGATTTGTGTGCTAGATAATCTCAGATTTGTTTTCGAGCTAAAGGGTTTTAGTCACAAGGAGAAAGGTCAGGTTTTTTCATTTTTGACACAAGGGAGTGCATGCCGGCACTCTCGCTTACAGTAAATGAAAGTCTCTTTGATTTGGTTATGTACTGTAAGTGTACACTGTAAGCTTGGTTGTGTGTGTGTGTGAGTGTGTGTGTGTGTGTGTGTGTGTGTGTGTGTGTGGTGTGTATGTGTATGTGTGTGTGTGTGTGTGTGTGTGTGTGTGTGTGTGTATAGTTGTAGTGAGTGTGTAGTATCACTTTGAAATTCTAGTTATTCGAAGAGTAGGCCTCTACTCCTAAACAGAGAAACGGCATCCAGGGACTGAAGGTTTGCAGGCCCAGCTTTTTTTTTTTTGCTCCTAAGCAGAGCTAAATCTTATTTATGATTCCTGGAATTGGATATGTACATGTGCTGCTATCAGACTCCTGTTTGTAACCATCTGTTGCTCCCTGTACCCAACACACTGAAAACCAATATGGCGAGAATCCCAAAGCAACACATACCATTCATACCACGAATGTTTTTTTTCTGCACTCCACTACTATGTTCGCCAGTGTTTGTTTCTTGAGATGGAGGAGTTGGCTTGTAGTGAAATTTCAGTAGCGTTAGTGTGGTCAGTGACACCTTCACATCTGGTGTTTATTTCTACTCATGCTTTTAAGTGAAACCCTGTTCACTTCCTATCAAGTTAACATGCTCCTCCAGCAAATGCAATTTAAAAAGCTTTTTTAAAAGGTTATTTTTGTTGCTGGTTGGGTTTGTTTGTTTGTTTTTTGGTCATAAGTTATTGTTTTGTTCATGTGACTCTGCTCATGCCGCAGGAATGAGTAACCTGATTAAGTGCTTGAACCCATGAGACTCACCCAGAATTGACTCAGGTGTTTATGCCGAGATAGTAACAACATACCGTACCCACGATGTCCCCACAGAATAACATTCACTATTCACTATGCACCCACATAGTTACATACTCACAGCCCCATAGCATTGTTGCTTGCTGCAGCTCTTTGAGGGTTGAGGGGTTGACCTCTGAATGACTTACTTCTGTCAAACTGACATGAGTCTACATGCTGTCCTTCCTCCCGCTCTAGCTTCTGTTTAAGTATGTGCTGGTGAGATACGACATGGTGAGAGACGAACCAGTGAGGAACAAGCAAGGCTTCTGTGAACCAGTCAGGAGAGGTGAGGATGCGCTCCTTTGAACCCACTGGGAAAACATAATGCCCATCCTGTCTTGTGGTGTTTGCAGAATAGTAATCCTAAAACCTCTTTTTGTGATGTAGCTTGAATAGTAACTCATTTGTAAGTTCTCATTTGTAAGTAACTCGTTAGTAACTCATTTGTAAGTTCTCATTTGTAAGTTGCTTTGGATAAAAGTGTCAGCTGAATGCATAAATGGTAAATAATGATTAAATTATCTAAATGGCCCTGCAAGTTGCAAAGTGTTTGATTAGCTACAATGGCTATCTGTGTCTTTTCTCTTGACAATGCACTTGATTTAATTTTAGAGTTAACTCTGCATAATGATTTTTATTTGAGTCTACATTAGTGAATGGCAGTGTTATGATTGCAAAATCTGCTCCTCAGAAACTACATTAAATTGTACACATATGGCTGAAAAGTGTTGCTCTTTAGCACATAGTGTTCCTTAGGTCAGTACTCTGGATGAAATGTTTGTCTGTGGATCCCGTGGATTCATACGCCACATTGACGTTTATTTAGGTGAATCGGGACTGCTGCTGTCCAAGATAGGCCCCCAAAGTCCATTCTTCGGCTACGCTGGCAGTAAACAGCTGACGGAGAAGAAGATTCTGAGGGACGTGTTTGCGAAAGGGGATGCCTACTTTAACACGGGGGACCTCATGGCTGAGGACGATGAGGACTTCATCTCCTTCAAGGACAGAGTTGGGGACACCTTCAGGTAAAAGAACCAAATGTTCCCTCAGTGCTTCCCTAGTGATAAAAGTTTTTGATTTGCTGTTGATTGTTTTTGTGGTAGCTTTTGTTGTTGTTTTTTGTGAGGATGCAATTAAACTTACCAGCACACGTAACATTATTAAACGTAATCTGCACTTGGACCACCATCTCCTCACGGGACTAGTAGGGCATGTTTGCACAGTAACTTTTTATTTTATTTTTATGTGTGGTAAGCTGATGTTTGTTTTCAGGTGGAAGGGTGAAAACGTGGCCACAACAGAGGTGACGGAGATCCTCGGACTGGTGGACTTTATTCAGGAGGCCAATGTGTACGGGGTGGAGGTTCCAGGTACTGTATGTTCTGATAGCATCAGCATCAAATATTTGTCAAAAGTCAATGTCCTCTCAAGAGCCTGCTCTGTGCACATGTTGCTTGGCTTATTGACGGATAATATTTACTTTTCAGGTCTCCTGCGGGATATTCTAAGTACGTGACAAATCTGGTTAAGTCAACTCAGAGTAAGAGGTATACCCCCTAATAAAAGAGACCTACTGTATGGTTTCAATCTCCAAGCAAAACAAAATCAATAGGACTCTATTAGGAGGTTCGCCACTAACTCTGAGTTATCTTAACCAGGTTTATCACTAAACCGTGTGCTTGGAGTAATCCCCAGTTCTTGCCATTAGATAGATAGATAGATAGATAGATAGATAGATAGATACTTTATTGATCCCCAAGGTGAAATTCAATACATGTACATTAATGTCACATGCGTCACCAGTTACACTATATGGCAAAGACACGTCTCTCTTTGTGATATGGTCACAACAGAAAATTAAAAGGCACTTTGATTCTTGTCCACAGGAAATGAGGGAAAAGCAGGTATGGCTGCCATCATTGTAAGACCTGACTTCAAGTTTGATGGAAAGAAGCTGTTCGACCATGCAGTCAGGGACCTGCCAACCTATGCACGCCCTCTGTTCATAAGGCTACAGGTATGTGGTGGCCACCACATTTCACTGCCAGACATGTATGGCAGTGAAATTTACACAAGCCAATAACAAGGCCTAATGCCAATTTACACAATAAAAAACACTGAATCAGTGGTTTAAGGATGCAGACGTAGTGGAGCAGCGGTAATGTCGGCCTGGGTTTGGCCTGGGTTCGGCCTTGGTTTGATTCCCAACTCTTCCGTTGTGTGTCTGTGTCGCTTTAGATAAAAGTCTCTGCTAAGTGCCAGGCAACTCTAACTTTAATTGTGTCATGTGCTGTAATGAAACCACATCGCGTGACCATCATGATTTTCTGACAGCCTAGTTCATGTCAGATAAAACAGAAACAGATTGCTAATATAAAGAACATTGTGGTGACAGTCTTTGTTGCACGTGGGAGGAAGGGTTAACAAGTACTGCATTTGTCCAAGGACAGTCCTGTGTTTCAGTATTGTTTTTGGCATCCTATGCCCAGTGAATGTAGGCTACCACATATTGGCATCAAATGTTGTGTTCATCTTTGTCCAGCATGGTCTGATGAATCAGTTAGCCTTCAGTGACCCAAGTCTGCTACAAAATAAATAATTTACAATTGTTGAGACAAGTATTAAAAAATCAGGCTGCCTAACTGGATCTTAGGTCAGAGATGTTAGTAAGCTGTTAGTAACAGAAAAAAACTTTAGTTTATCAATAAACCGGCAGTGTTGCACTTTTGAAAAGTGGTGTGGAAAGTGTGGTTTGGCTGTTACGGTATGAGGTGTTTTTTTTACTGTGCATAGTGTTTTTAAAGTTACATTTTACAGTGATTTTTCACAAGGGAAGTCATGGTGTTCCACTTGAAATGTATTCAAGCAAACACCATGATAGTGAGGCAGAGAAGTAAAGGACCATTTTCTGAGAACTGGGTAGTTCGTTAGTCGTTTTTATGGTTTTGTAGAAGTTTGCTGAAGTTTTGAAGTTACACCTTGAATAAACGTCTCCATCTTGAACTTCCATTACCCTTACACCACGTCAAGTCACATGAACCCCTGTGTGCTAAAGGCATTTTATGTTTGATGGCAAGCTAGCGTGCAGACTTTGAGACATTTGTGTGTACCACTCAGAGGCTACACGAAGGCACCCACCAGCTCTTCCCGTGTCTGGTCTTGCCCACAGATCATGGCGGCTAGCGCTCACAAGGTGGATGACAGATGAACGGTACTGGTGCTTTGCATCTTATGTGGGTTGGATCGGATCCATTGCGGCGTATGAATAAAGTGGCGCCTTGAGGCATAGATAAGGCTGAGCCTCTATCCCCAGTGGAGTGTGCGTGCCTCACTTATTGAGTTGAAATGCTGGCAATTAGTATCTCCATGCCGAGAGAATGAAAAAATATTTGGGTGTCTGAACGTTTCACTAAATTGAGTTGTTTGGCTGACACTTCACGTAACCTCAACTGGCGAATGGAAGTGTCTGAACTTTTGACATGATTGTGTGGTTTTGTTATGACCTTTCAGCTAACGTCAGAAGGCATGTTTGGGTGTCTGAACTCCAGTTGGTAGGCTGTGACCATCTAGGTAACCTCAATTAATTATGGAACAGACACGCTCAATAATGAGGCCGCTGAATATCTGTGGTTGTCTGACGCACACAGATGTGTCACGGCCCTGCAGGTTTTGTTTTTTCCCTGAAAAGTCAGCTTCACCTTATCTTGACCTTGCTCTACCCTTTACCTGTGAAGGGGTCATGTAGAGGTCAATCACTTTGTGTGTGTCTTTCTTACTGGTTCCACCTCTGGCTAACACACTCCATTATCACCTTTATACAGCTGTGCTTGCCGAGGAAGGGACATCATTTATCCAGTAGTTATTTAATTTGATTTTATTTTCCTACTAAACACTATACCTGGTAAGCCTAGCTATGTTGATGGAATGGGAGCGTGTCTGTTAGCATGGATTATTTTCTTCAAGCTGTACATCTGCAGTGTACAAATTAGCGAAACGATGGGGCTATGGCCTCCATACTCCAACCAGCCAGAGATCCCGACTGAAGACACATCAAATCTTCTTCAGCCTGATGTTGTCATATTGGCAACTTCAGGAAAAATAATGTGCCCAAAGACAAATATTATGTCGGTCTCTAAATTAAATGAACTTACATTAAATTTAACAAATGCAGTAAGAAACATTTACAGTAGCTATGCTGTGCTGTCATTGCTGGAGACAGGTAGTTGCTTCTTAAACTCTTCTTAAAATGTGCCACAGCGATGGATTGTCAAAAGTGCCACTGATGAGTCCGACAGGAAGCATTCAGGTCAAAGGGGGAACACGAGGGGGCACGACAGATGCTGCATCCCAACTCATTTCCAACCTGAAATTTAGCTCCGACTTTAAAGTCAGGGTAAATGGAATTTGCTCATGCTTGAGTAGGAACTCCAATGTTGAGTTTTGTACTTTTTCTACTAGGGGGTTGGAAAATCTCAACTTCCGAGTTTGTCTGGAATGCAGGATAAGATGCTGTCTCTTGGGGATATTGTTGTTCCACTGTTGCGTGAGATTGAGTGTCTTGAAGCACAACAGCATGCCCAGACACTCCAAACATGAGTGCAGAGTAACATCTCAGAAACGGTGTAACCACAAGGCCTAAAGGCTCATGAGGCAGTAGACTTGTCCCTGACTTTGTGTTGTGTCCTACTTTAAAACACTCATCATGTCTCGCTCATTCAAACCACCGATGAGGGGGTGATAAGCCGGTCGCACATAAGCACTGACATGAGTGTGCCGCACTCTGCTTTCGAGCAATACCATTGCCCTGTATTTATACTCAGGGGCAGTAGAGAAACTGAATGGCATCTCATATGTGGAAGAACACATAACAGAGACATAACAAATCATTCAACACTTGAATGAGCCTGCGGATAACCCAGTATAAGCAAAGTCCTTTTAGGCAAGTCCCTCCACTCGGCGGCCATATTGCTACGCTTTTTAGGCACTCACCGGGCATCCTATTTGGCAGAAATGCACGTGCACAAGGCTTCACGACACCAACCTTGCTCCAGCGGCGAGTTCACAACACATGATTGGCACGATGTCTTCACAACACACCATATTATTGGCTCAGTGTATTCACATCACATGATTGGCTCATTATATTCACATGTCGACGTTTTGCCGAGGAAGGGGTGGGATATGTGTAGACAACGGCCATATTGGCGTTACAAACTAACCCCATGCATTTCTATGGAGGATTTTTTGAGTGCTGTGTCTCCTCATTAGAAAGTCTCTGGTATAAGTCATACCAGAGTGGGGCCTGTGTCTCTGCAGTTGACTTTAGTGATGGTGATGTGCAAAGTGATGTGCAAAGCTTCACAGTAGTGCTACGCATATACATTTGCAGTATACACACTGCTAAATCTCAATTGTGTAACTTCCTCCTGTAAACACCTTGTTAGATTTTCTTTTGCTTCTGTAACTTGGTAGGTCCATATTAAAAGCATGTGACTGTTTTTATGAAGAACATATATTGAACTAAATCAATAAGTAAATATGGCTGGAATTGGCCTTTTAAAAGGCCCTGGTAGATATTGCTTTCATGCAGATCCGGTAACTGCGTTGCACCCAACTTCTCTGGTGACTGATTGATAGAAAATACAATGAAGAGTACTTAGTTATGGTTATGGTTATGCTTATGCTTATATCCAAAGCGACATACAAATACAAAACAATATAATAGTTAAATTTTAACAGGGAACAAATTAAGATGTTGGTCAGCCTATAATAAGGAGAATAGCAATAATAAACAACCATGTCAATTCAATCAATAGCCTAATGACATAAACAATGAAAAAAGGAGAAATAGCAATAATAAACAATAATGTGCGTTCAATCAATAATATAATAACAATAACAATAGCATGGTAAGACTACATTATGGAGAATATCAATAATAAACAACAATGTCAAATTAATCAACAGCCTAATGAAAATAAAACAATACCATACAAACCATAACACATAAGAAGTGCCTAATGATGAACTAAGTGCATGTTGAACAGATATGTCTTTAGACCCCTTTTAAAAGACCCAAAACTCTCACAGGAATGGAGAGCACTGGGCAACTCATTCCACCAACATGGAACCACTGAGGGAAAAAGTCTTGAATTTGAATTTTTGTGTTTATGACTGGACGACACAACAGACGCTCTTCAGAAGACCGCAGTGGGCGGTTGGGGATGTACGTCTTGATCATTGCATTAAAATAACAAGGAGCAAATCCAGTCAAGGTCCTATAGGCCAAAATGAGAGATTTAAATTTAATTCTGGCTACTATAGGGAGCCAATGGATAGTAACTAGGAGAGGAGTTACATGTGTCCTCTTTGGCTGATTGAAGACCAGGCGTGCTGCATAGTCCAGCTTGGCGATGACCATGGCCTGAACAAGAAGTTGTGTGGAATCTTGTGTCAGATAAGGTCTGATCTTCCTTATGTTGTAAATTATTTTGCAATTGAAGCTACATGCTCAGAGTAATCATCGGTCATCAATTACAACGCCCAAGTTGCGTGCCGATCTAGTTGGGGTCAGTGAAGTTGAGTCAAGCTATATGTTAATCTGTTGTTTAACATAAGTATCATCACCATCACCATCACCATCACCATTCAATTTACCCTTACTCAACAGAAGTTTGTATGCCATAAATGTTGGCATGTATGTTGTCATTCACACTTTTCACATTTTAGTAATCTCATGATTTGATTTATTTGACTGTTCGCCCAACTTCTAAAAGTATCTACAATCACTTTGGCTTGTGTGCTTCAAGTTATGCTGTAAAAAATAAAAACGAGTTTTTGGTATACACAGAGTACTCCCAGATCTACACTCTGCTGGGTAGTGGATCATGTATTTTATACAACAGTGCCCTCTGTTGGTCGTTTTGTGTAGTGGCACAGGTTAGTTTTACAGAGTGTAAAAAAATATATATGTTTCTGTTTGTTATTTCAACTATGGCAGACTACAAGCAAGCTTTCATTACCACCACATGACACGATATGCGCAACGCAATTTGTTAATACTGACATGCACAAACTAATGTTAATTTAATTAACTGGGCAAAACATTTAGCTAATTGAATACCTGGCTACACAAATGCACCAGTGGCTCATGGCACAGACAAGGAACTTCTCAGTACATGAATTTGTTTAAAGTGATACCCTTTCCAGGAAACTTCTAAAAATCGTCAAAGTCTCATTTAAAGTAAACCTCTCTCATGTCTGCTTTATTGAACCGTGTGATGATGAATTATCAATATTGGTATCACCCTCTGTTCTCTCTGTGATTTCAGCCGCATGTTAGCCAAGCGCACTTGCCCCAAGTTTGTTAAAGCATTCATAAATTCAAATGATTTTTGGGTTTTGTGCCATCAGTGTGGAAAGCCAGCAATTGTTGGAGTTTGTTGTGGCATTCTGATGATGGTGAATGATAAATATCTATGGAGCTCATTTGCCAACAAGAACACAGGGTCTGTCCAGAATTACTGCAGAGCTCATATGCCAATTTGATCATGAGTCACTCAAACAAAAACATCGGCTGGGCTCACTCGCCGATTTGACCATGAGGCCCACACATCAATCTAACCTCTGGGCCTATGTACTGTTTTGGGCATTGGAGCCTGCATGTACATTATTTGTCAGTCAGTCTAAAATAACTTTTTATGCAGTCATGCATTGAGTTATGTTGTGTAAAATAAAAAAAATTAAAAAAAAGCTTTTGGCAAACACGAGGCCCTCACTGATCTAGACTCCACAGGGATATTGGCTAAGCATTGTACTGCCCACTGCTGGTTGTAGTATGTAGTGGCTGTGCAGATTGTTTCTGGTATTTTCTTTCCAGATGTATCACTTCAAAGCCTTCCACAATACTTAATTTATTGTTTTTTACCCATTTATTGTATCCCACTTAAGACAGTAAAAGAATATATAGGAGCAGACATGCCTCAAAAAATATATTTCATATTTCTAAATCCTAATTTTATTTTACAAGAGATCAAGAATGTTTTCCTTTCCTCTCTAAACTAGTATTGTGTGAATGTGTTTGTGGTCTGTAGGAGTCTATGGAGATGACGGGCACCTTCAAGCAGCAGAAATTTCAACTGGTGGCAAGTGGATTCAACCCTTCCACGATAACAGACCCTCTGTACTTCCTGGACTACTCGCAGAAATGCTACGGCCCACTGACCACCTCGGCCTACGAATCCATTCTGGGAGGCCAGTGTAAGCTATAGCTGCACTGGCTCACTCTACAAACAAACAAACAAACAAACAAAATGGCTGCAATCCCGAACGATAAGATGACCAATCGCGGTGTGACAGAAGAGAAACCTTTTGTGGGTTGCCAGGCTCATTTAGTCCTCTTGTATATTTCATGGGAGTCAAAAGCAACCTTTTGAATCAAATCCATTTGTGAATAATGAATGGCACCATTTTCTTTGTGTTTGCGCCTCGCCCTGGTCCAGAATCACTCAATAATGAATTAGAGACGCTAAGAGGGTCACTGTGGCTCTCACTGACCTCCGCCAAAAACGTCAAGAGATTAGACGAGCGGTCAGTGACGAGGCAAACAACCAAGAGCCACACGGGGGGCTCAGCAATGTAACGCAACTGACAGGTGTCCGGTTCCTCCATGTCGAGATTCTTTTGTCCAGGTAAGGTAACCACACGTCTGGCTGATGTCCCCTGGCCGATCCTTTAGTGTCTGTCACTGCTACCCTCTCACTTCTGGCTGTTGTAAGTGCTGTTTTAAAAAACAGACCATAATAAGAAGAGTGATTAAAAACCAAGTTTAAAAAAAAAAAAAAAGTTTGCATGTATAGCTTTGTAATTGTTTGGTCAAACTTGACAAGTTTGTGATTCTGCTGTACTGGGAGAAAATATTCCAATATGCTTGATCATCTATGTCAAGATAAACTTAACATGCTTTGTGTTGAACTTCTCAGAAGATTGTTGTGATTAATCAAACAATTAAATTAAATGGAAACACAATGCAGTTATATTTTATAGTAGAGCTACAAAAATATTAAGCATTGCACAATGCTGAAATGTTATCCAGATGGTCATCACAATTCGCCATAATGTTACAATGGAGGAGTTGTTTAAAGCCTTTTTTGGAAGTAATGCACATGATGGTACTGTACTGTTAACATGCCATACAACTTCAGTAACAACATTATCAGATAAAGCAAAGTATTTGTATTTGTGACCTAGAGATGGTTCGGTTATATTTTGTTCTGTGAAAATCAGATATGTTGCAATACTACTGGAGATAGTGCCTTTAGATTTCTTTTTTTTTTTAAATAAATACTGTAGCTATCATAGCTACAGTATTTACAGTATATGTAATGTAACGCTTTTGTCCTTGCACAATGACTGTATAGCTCTTGAATCTTATCAAGAATATGACCTCCTCACCACTCCAGTGTCAACTGTATTAAAAGTAGTGGTCTCTTTAAAAGCTTTGGGAGTTTGGGAGTTTGGGAGATTCAAGTTCTGCAAAGCACCTGTGTCTTCCTAGAATGACCATTCTTATGTAATTTCTCTAGTCCTACACAAAACAACAAACACATTTCTTCATTATTTCCTGACTTTTGTTTACGCTTCATTAAACTTAAGAACATATTGTTAGATATATTGTCAGCCAATATTGTCTTTTGTTTTGTGTATTTCACTGGATCTTGTTATGATATGTTTGGTCTCAGGAAGGAGGGACTAGACAGAGAGATTTTAAAGAATGCACAGTTGGATTCAAGTTGCTGTTTACAGCTTGCAGAGATGCTGATTTGACATTTCTAAGGTGTCTGTAACTTGTGCTGATAGGTATCCCTCATCAGCATTACCTTTGTGATGTATTTTTAATCATGGCTGATTTTGTTAATTTAATGCAGGGTTTTTTTTATCTTTAATTGGTGAAATATTTTAAATGCACTGGGCATTTGGATTCTTTTAACGAGTTAAATGTCTTTTATGTTAAATAGATGTTTTATTACAAGTTTAATATGGGAGTGATTGTGCCTAGTTTATAGTCATAAAGACAGCCTTTTGTCATGTTGTCTTTTAGGTGTGAATGTGATTTCACCAATTCCATCAAACACATATTCTCAGTTTGATACACATTGTTTGTCCAGCATCAGACTATTTGTAACATAAAATATGTTTTAATACATGCCATTAAACACTATTTGGAATAAGTCTGTTAGTATGTTACGTCATTTATCACAGGTTTTGTCATTTTAAAATTTGGGGGCGACGGCTTTCCATATCATTTGTCTATGCGAATTCAAACAATACATTTCTGTTTTTCATTATCACTGGTTTCTTATGAGAATTTTTTTTGTGACACCCTTGTGTTAAAGGGAAAAGAATGTCAACAAACTTGTCTTACTTACGACTCATTTCAAATGATGTGTATAGTGTGTTGGATTGGATGCTACAGATCATTCTGTATTCATGTGTCATCCTCATTTTTTAAGATGTCCAATTTTCCAGCAATGATAAAAAACTACTGTTATTACAGAATGGCAACTCTAATCATAACATGCACTGTATAAAGTTGAGTCATTAAAAGAAAGAAAAATCTTTTTGTCCTCCAGTGTGTGAGTTCTCTCTGTAACAGAATGCAATACTACATCTGTAAACAGCAACAAGCAGCTGTGTTACACAACAACCTGGGCCTATCCAGGTTCTTACTGTTACAGTAAAGGCTTAGGCTACACCAAAAACACAAAAAAGGGAAGGATTACAGGATATCAGTATTGAAAAGGTTGCTTTGTCCTTCAAAATGTAAGCCAATATTGCATGCACTTTGATTCAAATTTCCACTATTCCATGTAATCTTTTCTGGATATGTGATGTTAGTAATCCATGTTGATAAAATGCAAGTTGCTGAAGTTGTGTGCTTGCATAACATAAGAAGATCCCCAGCAATTACAGATATAATATTGATCATCACATTAAAAAGGCAAATAGGCCTACACGCTCTTATAGTCTTCAGTCAGTAAAATGCATGGTAAACACCGCAGTAAATTATATAGGCCTGTGCAATGTCAATATGTATTTCTTCATTGTTGGTAGTGAAGGCTACAGAAGTAACAAAACTGATCTACTCATGTCATCAGGTCTACACGGTTAGCCTATTTATTCACCATTGTTATGAGCACAACATTAATTTTGTTGATGTTAATTTTGAATTCAATAATTAATCATAGGCTATTAGTGCATCTAACATTAGAAGGCACTAACTATGATAATGGGCGGAGTTAACATAGTTCAGACACTGAGTTTCTCTTGCTTTGAAAAAAAAAACCAAAAAATCGTCTATCGTGACTTTCAGTTTGATTATTATTACAATTTTCTGAGGGCAATTTATATGGAGAAGTTCAACGTCACAAGATCGTGTTTCTAATTCTAGGTGAAGGTTGATAGGTCGGATTCACTTATATTACCCGCCCACAATCTCCTATAGTCATTTCCTCGTAGCATCATGGCGGACGGACATTGCAACAATAACCATTTACCGGTTTTGTTTTCATATTCCGTCTTCTCGCGTCCTTCATCCGTGCCCGTGGGGTCTGGGCACGAAGTGTTGATCCAGAAATTTCTGTCACTATATGGTCACCAAATTGACGTCCATCGTAAATTTGTTATCCAGTCGTTCTCCGAGGAATGGGGACAGTACATTGATTTGCCGAAGGGATTCTCCGTATCTGAGAAATGCAAGCTTCGATTAGTTCCTCTACAAATGGATGTAAGACAATATTATTTTCATTTCTGGACAGATTTTTTATGTTGTCGTACTTAATTATTCTGAAGAGCAATTAATATCAATAGCCTTGTTATGCTATTCGCATGTCCGTGAAACCGAAAGGTGCCTGTGTAACTTTGGCAGTGTGGCACGGCAAGACTGAAATACAGACAACTGTTGCCTGTTTCTGGTCTTAATATTCGTGTGACGTTATGCTATTGCGCATTTTGGTCCGTTGTCTAAGAATAGGTTATAAAATAGCCCACACGTAGTTGTTATAATGCATGGGTGTTATAAATCAGATTCTATGAGATTAACAACCTGAACTGAATGCTTCATGACCTATACTTAATATAATAACATACTAATGTCAGTTTTCAGTAGTATGGTTGGTTTGATACTGTGTGTAGTGTAAATTTAATTTAGTGTTAATATCACAGATTTTTTTAATATAAATAGGCTATTACATGTGGTTCTCTGAACTGAGGAAGTCTATAATGTATAATGTATTTCATTTAATGAAAATATGTCATTTTATGATGGCTCAAATTAGATAGAAGAAGTCCATGGCACAGAAGTGAATACACAAACATTGCAATCTTAAAATGGCGTACTGATGTGCACATAACCATCAACGTCAGTTACTGGTTTGAGTCATCTAACAAAATGGAATATTTAATCCTGTAAAGCTTACTAGACATCTGTCTTACAGTGGCAGCACTGATGTGGACCCAAACAGCTTCACCACCAGTGCCGTCGTCGTGTGTGTGTGTGTATGTGTGTGTGAGTGAGTGCCATCGTCGTGTGTGTGTGTGTGGTGTGTGTTGCTGTGTTTTGGAACATGTTTCTGGAGAATTGTTATTAAAGGCATAAGACAGTGCCACTGGAGTGAATAAATCAGTTGTGGTCAGTCACGAATGCATTAGATTAAACAGAATAATACTTAATACAGGCTCAGATTTTTTTTTTTGTTCTTTTTTTTTTCTGCCTAATGCAGTGGCAGGCAGTGGCACTCTATTGTAATGTCAAATCTACCCCCCCAACCCCCGTCACCACCACTCCAAACAGGATTTGCGCTCTAGGGCACGGTGGGGAAATCAGTGCCTCAGGTCTGCTAGCTCCATCCCTCATCCCTCATCATTTTCCATGAGATTGTCATCTTATCACACATCATATTGTTGCCTGGTGGAAATCAGAACTGTCCATAAAGACCAGGAACATATGGCTGAACTCTCGGTGAAATTGATCCCCAGGGGTCAATCCAACAGGGCCACGACCTGGGATGGGACACGGACTGCGGTCACGTGGGGAAAAAATATACCGTTGTCCTGAATACATGATAAAGCCATTTCCGTCCATTTTTCCACTCTTAACCACAGTGCGGTGGAATATTTCAGTTAATGTCACGTTAAATGTGAAGCTCTGATGTTTTTGGTGGAGAGGGGGACAATCTCTATGAAAGTTGATGAAGTACAGTAGTTAGCCAAGCCACAGTCTTCACCATACGCTCAGGTATGAGGGCGAATATGTATCGCATTTAGACTGGTAACACAGAGGTCATGCAGTAATGAATGGATATACTAGTAATACAGTATACAAATCTAATGAATAATGAAAGCCTTACATATCATTCAGAGTCAGCATTTGTGCATTAGAAACAGTATGATTCAGCTGACTGGACACATGCAAAAGGACTACTTGTTTGGAGTTTAATACAAAACGGATGGGATTTTTAAGAAGAAAAAAATCCCATAGGAAACAAACCCAAGGAACAAGTATTGTGCACAGCAGTCCTTTCCAGACTATCAGGCTTTTGTAGGTTGTTTATTTCTGAGATACTATCTTCTCTACTGTGGGCCCGTGTTCAGGTAATCCATCACTGTTGCCAACCAGGATCGGTTGATTGCATCCCTGGCATCAGCTGTACTGTGTGTGGACAGGTAGACAACTTGCTGCCATGTGGGCATCGTGCCGAGACATTTGGTCATCCGCAGTTTCATTTCCTCATCTGAACATTAATCCTCCTTCTGAATTGGATCTCCTTCTGAGTCTTTGTTTAAACAGCGATATGTGTCTGCCATTTCCTAACATGTAGTATTGTTGATGTTTTTTTTTATTTTTTTTATTTCCTTTAGATCACTACTCTGGGGAACCTTGCTCCTTCCACTACCATGTTCTTTTGCTGTGACATGCAGGAGAGGTTCAGGCCAGCCATCAAGTACTTTGGTGACATCATCAGTGTGGGACAAAGGCTGGTAGGTTGCATCCATCTTTCCTTAAATGCACATTGTTTCTGAGGACGAATTGTCTTTGTTATAAGTATGACTTTTAGCCTGACAGTGAAAGCATTGAGGATAGACCCCCCCCCGCCCCCCTTTCATTTAGCATGAAACGCCTACATGTTTCGGTTGGTGCTGCCTGTGGTCAGAAGTCACAGGAAAGGATGCTCACCAGCTCACTGATCCCTTTTGATCCTCCATGTGTCGCTCTCCAAGAAGCCAGTATGAAAGTGCACACTTTGCTTGGGAGAACTAGTGTCTAGTGGGTTCCATTTAGAACTGGGCCTTTGAAGCTCTCAGTCTGCTGTATCAAAAAACAGAGAGAGAGTGTGTGTGTGTGTGTGTGTGTGTGTGTGTGTGTGTGTGTGTGTGTGTGTGTGTGTGTGTGTGTGTGTTTGTGTGTGTGTGTGTGTGATTGTGTATGATCTAAAAGTAGAGTCCTAAAATAGACTGCTTGAGATTACAAAGAGCTCCCTCCCACACTTGGAGATGAAATGAGCCAAACCAATCCATCACTTGGCTGTTTATTATACACATGGTTGATTTGAAGGTCTCTCACGTGCCCTGTGTGAAAACCTGCATTGACCTTGTCCAGTTCTCCCCGTAAAACTGTCCAGACTCAGACACTGTCTGTCCCGTGTTTATACGCGGAACTATCTCCTGAGGCCTGATGTGGGTATCGCCACTTAATCAGAGTGAGATGTCAAACTGCGGATCAAGGAACTACACTCCGTTCAATTACAAACTCGGCTTCGGCGCGTCCGTGAGAGATTTCTGTAAAGCCTTCTCATGCAGTACACACCCGAATATGAATTCCTCCTCTGGTGGGATCATGTCCGTTCCCTCATTTCCTGCGACAGTATCCCCTCAACGCAGGTCTGCATTAGAAGTAACATCTTCAGGCGGCTGGAGTTTGTCGCTCCAATCGGGTGCGGATGGGTTTATCTGGGAAAGAATTTTCCGCTCTCTGGTCAGGGAGGGGTGGTGCGGCGGGGGGGGGGGCTTAGCGCTTGGAGGCTTCAGCAGTCAGTGCCAGAACTGATTGTCTCCTCTTCTCTCCTCTCTTCTTTTTTTGGGGGTTTTTGTTGGGGTGACAGCCAAGCGATAGTTTTACAGCTTTGGTCATCTGTCTGCGGGGACCATCTCTTGTCTCCTGTTTCCTGTGCGCGCATCCAGTTTCCTCTTCCCCTTCTTGTGCCTCCTGGGCCCCCAGCCATCAGCGATAGAAGGCCTACTCACATTCAGCCATATTTCACCACATACTGTAGTAATAATATCAACCTGCAGTTACTTAATAAGTATTGGACATACAAGTCTTTAACATTGTACTAGAGGTACAAGTCATTTACAGAGAACTACAAAATGCATTTATGTAATGTTGTATTTCTATATTGCCATGCATTACAATTTGCCCACAGCCAGCAGCGACGGGTCTTCTCACATTCAGATATATTCTTCCATGCAGCAATATTATCAGCCTACAATAAGCATTTGACGCACTTAAATGAAATGCATCATTTAATTAATACTAGAGAATGCGTTTGTGTATTTTGTATTCCCATATATGCAATATGTTGCCATGTATTGCCATGCAATATGACATGCCATCTTACAATTCAAGAGCAGTCACCAATTAGATGGTTGTGAAAATTAATGTGTTTAGGCACTTGTCATGTTAAATTAAGCGCTCATGTCTGTCTCCTGCAGCTCCAAGGGGCTCGTATCCTTGGCATCCCAGTCATCGTGTCGGAGCAGTACCCTAAAGGGCTTGGCGCCACCGTCCAGGAGATGGACCTCACCGGTGCCAAGTTGGTCTTCCCCAAGACCAAGTTCTCCATGTTGCTGCCGGAGGTGGAGGCTGCACTGGCGGAGGTCCCTAGCGTGCGCAGCATCGTGCTGTTTGGAGTGGAGGTACTAACCAGCTGGCCTGTGATCAAACGGAGCTCTTCCCCTATTCACAGCAATGAGTTACATATGATATGGTAGCCAGTTCAAATGTTATAAGAAGTTATGTCTATAGCAGTAGCGGTAGCATATTCACCTTTTCTTATGGCAACTGTACCATATAAGCCATAATATGGCTTTATGGACAGTGATACTGTGTCATCTGAGAAAGCCAGGTGTTTTGTCAGGTTGATATGGTCTACTCGAGTAGGATCAGTATTTTCCTGTTCCCTCTCCTGTGAATTTATATATTGTGATATTTATATTTTCTATGTACTGCAAAAATTTATAGCAAGAACCAAAACATGTGTTATAACGATTACCATGGCATAGTATAGTCATTTGTATTTTATATGGGCAACAGTGCCAGGTGTCAAATGGGTTACTGCCAGTTCTTTCATCATAGATAGAAAATGTATGCTAATGATGTAGCACAATTGAGTGTAGTATAATTGGCCTCTTTTGTATCTGTTCCCTAGACCCATGTGTGTATACAGCAGACTGCACTTGACTTGACTGGCCGAGGCTTTGAAGTCCATATTGTTGCTGATGCCACTTCATCCAGGAGCATGATGGACAGGATGTTTGCTCTGGAGGTAAGGTTCACCTCCCTCAACCTCTCCTCCAGACGCAACAAGAAATTCCATGGGAAACTTGCAGTGGAAATGCACTCTGCACCATCTTTATTCTTTTTTGCTCATGTAATTAAAAAAGATACTTTACTTTTTGCACCCATCTGATTGCAAATGTCTACAGAGATTTAGACAACCTCTCTTCCTTACCTTCTCCTTATCTGTGTAATTAATCACAAAACTATATAGTAATTCTCCCCTCTCTGTCACTCTCTCCCTCTCTTTTTATTACACACCCTCTCTCTCTCTCTCTCTCTTTCTATTACACACTCTCTCTCTCTCTCTCTCTCTCTCTCTCTGGCACGCTCTCTCTCCCTCAGCGAATGGCTCGCACTGGTATCATCGTCACCACCAGTGAGTCAGTGCTGTTGCAGTTGGTGGCAGATAAGGAGCACCCCAAGTTTAAGGAGATCCAGAACCTCATCAAAGCCAGTGCCCCTGAGTCTGGCCTCCTCTCCAAGGTGTGAGGGCTCCAGGGGTGGTAGGAGGTGGAGGGCGGTGGTGAGGTAGCGGGGAGGGTGGGGGGTAAATGCCACACGAGGGTCCTGTTAGTGGGAGAGTTAAGAATAGAATGGATAAATGGAAAATGTTAGCGCTTTGTCAGCCTCAGAGGCCTCAGACTCCACCCCACTGCAGGCTCTCCCACACCCGAGAGAAGTCATTGTTTGTGTTTCGATCCGAGGTCAATTCGACTTAAACCAGATGTGTTCACTTCATTAAGAAGTGTCTGCAGTCTCTTGAACACAAGTTAGTTTAGCGCAGGATGGTGATCGATGTGTTCATTCGGGGGTGATGGGGCAGAGAGCGATGGATCAGACTCGGAGGGATGCTGCCAAGGTTGGGACAGAGAACTACTGAAGGAGGAGGAGGATTGAAGGGAGTGGAGGTTTTGGGAGAGCAGGATGAATCTGTCACATTTGATCAGTAGAGCTGTACTTTATTGTTGTATTCTCTTGTTTTGTTTATGTTTGGTTTGTTTTGTTCTGTTCTGAGGGGTATCCCAGCTGTGTGATTTAGGAACAAAGCTGGGTAGGTTAAATGGTTAGGCCAAACAAAGCCACATACTAGCTCTGCTATTAGGAGGTTTAACCTAGGAGTTAACCTACCCAGGGTTGTTATTAAACCACACACTTAAAATATCCTATTCTGCTAAGGTATTGTTATTTGAACATGACATGAAATTATCTGAATATTTGTTCTCGCATTTTGGTAATTGTTACTTATTTAAAGGAACACGCCAAGGTTTTGGGATAAGAGCTTATTTAGCTTCTACCCCAGAGTTAAAGGAGCGATTTGTTGGATTGAATGTTCTGTAGGTAGGCCAAAATCAAAACACTGATGAACATTCTCAAGACTACCAGATGCGAGCCTCTTCTGGGTTGCCAGATGTAATTAAGACTTAGCTAATAACGTCAGTTGACCTGCAGCTTCTTTAAAGTTTCTCCAACCATGACCCAGCTACACATTACGGAAACAGTGAAAACAAAACATACCTCTCTAACCAACGTAACATATTTAGCTGAAGTTAGCGATGCTGATGAAGTTTAGCCTAGGCCTACCTGTCGTGAAGAAATATGGCCAGCTCTGCGTCAGACTTGATATTCTTCGTTTGACGAAGACGTCGCCATATCAGTAAGCTCCTCCGATGTCCACTTAATTTGTTTCTTGTTTTAATTTTGGAAATTTGCCTGCCTCCCGTAGACGTTCATGACTACCCTAAAACTGACAGCAAGTTGACAGTTGGCCTTTGCTAATTTGGCAACACAAATAGGAGGACTCGCCAGCCCATTATTAATACGCTATTCTAGAATTAATCGTTCAAAACATAAACGAAAATTCCAAGAGATTCCGCCCCGTAACTAATTTTTTTTCATGGGTTTTACAGGGTTTTACAGGTTATAGTAATGTTGTCAAATAAGCCATTACTTCAATTCATCGTGTTTCCTTACTCTCTGACAACATATGGTTTATTTTCCATTAAGGTTAATGTTAAGGTGAATATGCTACCACTACTGCTATAGACATAACATTTATTTTCAATTATTTCCTACATACTGGACCTTTAAGATAAGATAAGAGGATACATGCCTTTCTCTTCTCTGTATGTGCAATAATCCAGTCTGACACTGTTAGCCTAGTTTAGCATAATCAACTGGAAATGGGTTAGACCAGTTAGCCTATAGCTCCCTTTTAGCTATAGACTAGCTATAGGCTAACTGGTACTCGCACAGAGAAGAGAAAGGTATGTATCCTCTATCCTCTCTGGGGTAGACAGCTAAAATGTTTCCCAAAAGGTTGGCGTGTCCCTTTAATGTCAGCCTCTTGTTAGACATTAGTTGCGTGTTGTGCGTCCACTGTGTTTGTTTGTTTTGATATACAATATAAGTGTTTTCTGTTTTGCTTGGTTTTGGTGAGTTATGGAATTTAAAATCCCACTGAATAGCTCTGGCCTTCACACTTTCTGCAACACATAGCCTACCTCTTATGTTTTGCGGTAATTTTAAGTCACTGAAATAGAAATTAAACCATTGGACCTGAGTGTAAAATGTTCTTATAAAGGAATTTTGTTGTTTGACTTTGTATACCTTGGTTGTAGAATGTAATATTTCTTGTAATAGGCTGTATAAGGCATGTGATATTTCTAGCCTCTATCAATTTGTAAGATTAGGATAGTGTGAAACTGTATTGTTGAGGTTGAGATACCATAATCGAATAACATTGAACATATCTCACTAAAGTTATCTTATCCTGCACATTTCCCTAACTTGAAAACAGAAAATGTTACATTGGGGAAAAAAATTTGCTGTTTGTACTTGCGGTAAGATGTTTATTGTAGCACTTTTCCAAAAATGCACTAGCTCGCTAACCTAATAACTTAGAACTGATACAGGTCCTCCCTTGTAAATCAAGTAGGGGAAAACTGAGTGAAAGAGAATGAGAGAGAGGTGGGGGAGAGAGAGGAACAAACCGTTGTATGTGTATGATATCCTTTGCAGATGCCCCTGTGTTGGTGTGTGTGTGTGTGTGTGTGTGTGTGTGTGTGTGTGTGTGTGTGTGTGTGTGTGTGTGTGTGTGTGTGTGTGTGTGTGTGTGTGTGTGTGTGTGCATGTGTGTGCACATATGTGTGTGTCCGTACTGATCTATAAAACAGCCCCTTGGGCGTTACATTTTAATCAAGAAAAAAAAGTCAGAAAACTTCGGTGCCTATTTATGACCTGTCTGAACTGATTGTACTCTTCTCGAAGGTACTTCACGTCGTGACAATATCAACTTGTGCACTATTTAATCAATTGTGTTGGGTAGGGGGGAAAAAACAAATCCTTTTGTATGAACAAGAGATGAATAAATGTTTATACACTGTAAATATGTCTGTGCAAAATCTATTTTGGGCTTAATTGAAAATTAATGGAATAATAATCTTTGTTCCATGTCAGCATAATTCTTCAGATATGTAGCGTAGCGTGCAGAGGGCTTTTTCAAGTGAAAACCGTGGCAATTGTCCCAGTGTGAAAAGGCTTTAATTTATGAACTTGTTTTAGTTGATATCTATCCAGTGTAATGTACACACTCCCCAAGTCAAATATTTTTCTTGGATTCGATTGTCACATAAAAAGTTAAACGTCTAGACCTGCAAAGATCCTGTAATGGGTAATTTATGACACTTCCAGAATGGGACCTAATCTTGCCGAAATGGCTGTTTTACTCAATTTGGTGCGAGCAGAACTGAGGACTCACAGGAGAGTTGGGCTAGAAAATGATACACAGCTCACATTCAACGTCCACACATTATATCACCTCCCTGCCACGGCTCTCAGTCAAACGGCCAAAAGCGCCTGCATTCGCAAAGCTTTCCTAACAAAGCTGCTGGCAGAGATCTGGTGGTGTTGTTTTCAACTGGCCTGGTGAGGGCACCAGCGGTCCAGCTTTTACCCTGGCTCAACACTCCATCTGTTCCCTGTTGTCCAGCCGATAGCATAAGTTTGACAAAAATCGGCCACTAAAACAGCAGATGTCCATTTCACACCACGTACAGTGTATTGTGTTACACTCAGATGTCTTCTCTCTGAGCTAAATACATGTCACACATGCATGGTAGTTGCAGAAAGTCAACAGCAACTGCTCAAACACTGAATCTGCTACCACAATTACGGTACTACCACTGTATAAGCATCCCTGAAGCCTCTGGAGGGGCCCAGAGATGTCTTGAGCTCCTCTGATACTCATTTAGTATTTCAGATTTTGTACTCCACGGCCTCTCTTGTGGCAGGTTTCTCATTCAATGAAGTCTAATTCACAGACCCCCTCAGCTTAATTTGTTAACTTGCACACATGAAAGGCTCTCCTTAACAAGACGTGCCCCTGAGCTAATCAAATCGGCCCGCGTTGGCACTCGCTTGTAGGGAAGCTGTTTCCACAGCAGTGTAATCTGCTTTGAGGCCACTCTCCGCATCTCACCCTGTCATCGTAAACAAGGCATGAATGTACACATGCGGCTGGCAGAAGGGATCCTTCAGATCAGCACTGATTTCGAGCATTTTGCTCTTACATTGTTTAAAAGCTATGATTAAATCTCACGGTTATGCCATGTGGCGATGCCAGCACACCGCCTTTGTTTAACATCTGCTCACCAGGCATGTGTTGGTCCAGATATGCCCAGATATACCCCTATCCCCCACCCCTACATAACAAGACATGAGCTCTCTCTGGTTTCGTTTCTGACCATATACTAAAGGCCACTTCTCCTCAGTTCAGCGAAAGGAGGTCAGGGGGCATTCAGTGGAGTTTTTTTTATCTAGAGGAACACTGAGGCCATGTTTATGAAGGCAGGCCATGACTTTTGAGAGCCTCAAATAGTGGCGCAGTGGGGAATAAGTAAACGAGTTATATCAAGTGTTATCACTGAACATTTTGGTTTTCCTCTTGGACTGCGGATTTCTCTGGATTGCACTTGTGTCGAAGGGTGAAACATGCTGCACACTTTCTGCTGAGGCTTGTATGGAAGTCTTCGATCCGCTTTTATACTGCATTAATAGCCTATGTAATTATACTGAAAGTGTAATACAAGTGTAATAACGTGTTTATTGTTATCTTAATGTCTTGTTGAACTCTGCTGTGTAGGCTACTCAAGAAAGTCGCATACGGTATGAAGTGGAATCATTGGGAGAGGATCGGAAATGCAAGCTCAATTCATTTTTACATTTGTTTCCCAGCATGAATGCCCTCTTTCAACACCCCCTATGCCACAGGTGCCAAGATTAAGAGCTTGTCACTGGTGTTGAGTGCTTGGATTTATGCTGTTACACCAGCTAAGATGAGATAGCACATGTTTCCACGTCAATTACCAGCACATCGTTACTCAGCTGCCTTCTATGCGTGGGAAATTGCCTGACAGTTGGCAATGGCACGGCAAATGAAAATGAGCATTGTGTAGAGAACCTCCAACATGGATGTTCTCGGCTCTTCACCTCTGGTGTAGACTAGGCTATATGATGGGTTTGCCCCCAAGTGTCTATGATTTAACTGGGCGTATCATTAATATTTGTGGTGAAATTTTCCTCGGCCGTGACCATGACATAATCCCCCTGCTTTTCCACGGCAGTCCGGCCTCTGATGTTTTCCCGAGTCCATGCTAAGTGTGGTACATATTTATTTTCTTTAGCAAATCCACCTGGATGGCCATAAATAATGACGCAAAAAACGCTGTGTTTGCTTAATTCCTCATCCCCAGTCTCTTGCCGCCATTTCTGGCAACCTCCGCACGTCCTGAAGGACTTGACAGCTGGACCGAGGTCTGGATTCTTTATAAGGTAGAATAATTAGCAAAGTTCATTTAACGAGTAGGAAAAATCTCCACAGGACCGGAGCAGCACTGCAGCCATTGCCCCGCGGCGCATAAACAAGAAAAACGATCTCGGTAGATTGAAATACAAACAGGTAGGGCCCTGATAGATTGCATATGCGCTAACAATCGGTCCTGTGTGCAGACAATGCATACGGTGGAGGAGTAAGATATCAAAACGAACGGCATAAAAAGAGGCCTGTGGATATCCTGGTGAAATACAGCCCTCCAGTCTCAGGTGGGGGATCCTATAGCAGATGGTGACCAGAAGAATCAAGAATTTAGGTTTTAGCTCCTGAGCTGGAGAGGTTCATGAATGGTGGGGGGGGGGGGGGGTCATGTGTTACGGACCGCTAAATGACAGCACAGTCACCATAGTGGAAGTACAGAAGTGGAACTGTGTTTGGTTAAGTTAGGACAAAACACATGCAGAGTATTATTTTTTTCTTGTACATCTTCAACGTGTCTATAAGACATTTTACAGCAGTCGAATCATTTGGACTCAACTCCGTGCACAACTCCACAATACTGTGTTTTGTTTTACACAAACACTTCTGAATGCCAGATTGTTTTCCTCCTCCCCTTTTGCTCTCTTTTAATCCCCCAATGGCAAAACAAAACAAAGCCCCAAAACCGTTTGTGCACGTCGATGCTTGTCAGTGCAGGGGCCACAAGGGTGACGGCTTAGGATCAAGCCGAGGGCAAGAGTTGTGTTAAGGGTTTATCAGCTTACAGAGCCCCGCGCACCACGCAACACATTAAAATGGGCCTATGGTCATGTGTGACAGTCAGAGGTTTTGTCGACGCTATTTATAGCCGCACAGATCTGCATTCCTTGCCCAAGCCCCCATTTATCCCGACCCTTTAAAACCAGTTCCATATGACCTGGGAGTCTGCGCATATACGGCACGGCATACATACGCTGAAATGAGTGGAGCAGCACTTAGGTGATAGCATCTGCAGACGGCAATGTGACAATGCAAAGGCGATAGAGACTTTCAGATCAAATGCATATGTGGGGGCAATGAGAAGTGAATTAGGGAGAAGTAAGCAATGTGGTAATGATGCTGAGGTTTGAGAGCCCAATTCAGGCACAGCGTGCGCTGCTGCCTAGTCAAAACTTCACAGGACTTCTGACTACTGATGCTGGAGAGAGAAAGAGAGAGAGAGGGCGGTGGGGGACTTTTAAAAAAAGAACTCAGTTGCCTTCGAAATCCCTTGATGCAAGTTGCACTGCGCTCCAATCTGTGAGTTGTTTACTTGTGTTTTTGTTGTTGTTGTTGCTCCCTTTTCTAAAGATTTCAATACTGGGCCCATTGTTTGGGCTTAACTGTGGAACTTTTTTTTTTGTGCACAATTTATGGTGTTTTTCAAAGGAAGCACTCCAGGGTGGAGTAAATCCAAACATGCTGTGTGCTTGTAACAGCCAGCTTACTTAGTCTAAGCAAATGTATATTCAGTCATTTCCAGGGAACACAGACACACATATGCACAAACACACACATACATACATACATACATACATACATACATACAACATACACACACACACACATACACATGAACATACACACGCATGTCCACACACATGCTCATGCGCACACACGCACACACACACACACACACGTACAAATAACCCTACTCTACATGGCTCAATCATATTTTAAACTCAATGTCATTTATCCCTAAATGAAACACATTCTTAACCTGCATCACAATTTTAGAAGTGTCACCCGCCAGCCCTTACCCATAGCTTTTCAATATATGGACATAAGTTCATAGAGTTGTTCAGACTGCTGGAAGGAGTCAGCCAGCTTTGCATCAGAGAGGTCATTACCTTTAAAACGAGGCTATAAGTGGCAGACTTCAACGAAGCAATTTCGGTGAGCACAGCACGCTTTAATGTGAGTAATTGTCCACTGGTGTAGGGAAGGCAATGGAGACAACTGCCAAAACATTTATTCATGACTGAGAAGAAATAAATATATATTTTTTTTTTCCACAAGACATTTCAAAATGGGCTTTCCCACTAATCATTACTAAATAGAAATTGCAGGAAGTGGATATTTTGGAGCTGGAAGCCTGCACTCTACAAACAAATGGGACATCACTGGAGAAAGGGTGTGTGTGCATGTGCATGCGTGCGTGTGAGTGTGTGTGCGTGTGTGTGTGTGTGTATGTGTGTGTGAGTGTGCGTGTGAGTGTTTCTGTGTATGCGTGAGTGTGTGTGCGTGCGTGTGTGTGAGTGTGTGTGTGTGTGTGTGTGTGTGTGTGTGTGTGTGTGTGTGTGTGTGTGTGTGTGTGCGTGTGTCGTATGAACATGGAGGGTATGTCAAGCAAGCTCTTGGCTAGTTAGCTGCAGGTCAGGCAGGATGAGAAGTGAGTGGGCTGCCTCAAGGGCCTTGTTTGTTTGCCAAGGTATCCCTGAGCTGATGAGTCACGCACACACACACACACACACACACACACGCATACACACACACACACACACACACACACACACACACACACACACACACACACACACACACACACACACACACACACACACACACACACACACACACATATGCATGCACACGAAGGCATACACACAAACACACACACACGCACACTCACCACACACACACATGCACACACACACACACACACACACACACATGCATGCGCGCACACACACACAGAACTGCATTCACACATGCATAGACATATACAGCACATGTACACATCTGAATATGCAGAAACACACACCACCACCACCTAGGAACACATAGAATCATACAAGTGTAAGCACACACACCATGACACATATGCACATAAGACACAGATGTAAGTGAACATAAATTGCCATACACACACGCATACATACACATGTGTGCTCAGATATGCACACACAATCAGGAATTCATATTACATTCATTCCTGGAAACAAACTGTGAGCATTTACTCTCTCTCTTTCTTTATGCTCTCTCTCTCTCT
The DNA here is from genome assembly GCF_046254945.1 of Alosa pseudoharengus. Lineage (NCBI taxonomy): Eukaryota > Metazoa > Chordata > Actinopteri > Clupeiformes > Clupeidae > Alosa > Alosa pseudoharengus. Next base: position 26,148,751 of record NW_027468609.1, read on the forward strand.
CTCTTTATGAATGCAGCACACACACACACACACAGAGAAAGAGAGAGAAACAAGGCAGACTGTGTGCTGCAGCCTAGGGGATTGTTCATCTCTCCCTCTGCGTGTGTCATAAAATAAAAAATCAACACCCACTCGGAGGCTTTTGCCTGTTTCAGTTTTGGAAAGACATTTTGTGCGAGCAACACCCTTATCCCCAAGTCACCGTCACATTCAGAGTCGGGGCTGAGGCTCACCAAGATTGCATGCAATTCACAAGCTGGCTTTTGCTTTGGGGTGATTCCTCCTGAAAAACACACAATGGTGACACTGTGAAGCTCTGTGGAAACTAGACAAGATAATGACAGGTGTAGCTTATTTCACACAACAACCGCAATGCCATAACACACTTTTACATTCTTTTCACCTTCGACTTTAATATACAGTACCTCTGATCTTGAAGTAAATAGCAGAGAGCCTGTTGGGGCAGAAAGTCCTTTAAAGGTCTTTTGCATTTTGCTCTTGACCGCTTAATGGCCTTGGGGGTTTTTCCCTCTCCTTTTTGCTTCTTCTTCTCTTCTCTTTCCCCATGACAGCATGTTCTGGGAGTCGGACTGGGACTGGACTCTGGAGCCCCAGCTCTGACCCGTGCTGTGGTGAGCACACGGAGTCTGGAGGAGTCTGGAGGGCACGCACCTAACAGCACTCTAGCACTCGGGACCAGCAGCAGCGGTCAGTACACACCCATGAATTCACACACACACACACATCACATGTGCACACACACACACACACACACACACACACACACACACAACACACGCACATACATACACACACATACACACACACACACACACACACACACACACACACACACACACACACACACAGTTAAATCTATGCACATACACAGCAACCCACCACTAGCACACACATACTGATGTACCTGCCAATCCACATACAATACATACATATGGTCCTACATTCATGCAAACAGGCATGTGTACAGTACATTCAGACATGTAATAGTAATACTCCACTTGTCTTGACTTGTCATCACTTTCTCAAACACACACATACACACATACAGACAGACAGATTACATACACATACAGACCCACCCAACACACACACACACAAACACACACACACACTCACACGCACACACGCACACACACACACACAACATATATGCACACAAATACACATACACACACACATAACATATATGCACACAAATACACATACACACACACATACACACACAACCACAAGCATACAGACACACACACACACATTCACACACAAACATGCACACACGCACACGCAGTCATCAGCGTCCAGCCAAGCGGGAGCAGTGGTGTGCAGAACAGAGCAGAGCGGCGGACAGCGTCCAGCCCCCAGAGGGTGACTCACGGGCCCGTGTTTCATTAGACTTTTCCTTGGACCGCCTCCACCAGGGGCCTTCAGTGCTGCTGGTGCTGCTGCTGCTGCTGCTGCTGAGCCTCAGTGCAGAGCCAGACAAGACGTGCAGGTGACGCTCACGCAGACAGAAACAGCCGATACCAGAGCATAATGAACAGTTTATGTGCGCACGCCGCACGGCATCATGTCACGCACTTGCACTGGGTGTATCGCTGGCTGTGTCAATGCCACTTGGAGAAGTAAAACCAGAGTGAAAAAATATATGCACCAATATCTATCCCCAGACATATTTCTGCAGAGCTAGATATGAGCACTGTGTTTTTTTTATGCTGAGAACACAAAAATCATAATGGCTTGCAGTTGACTTAATGGTGCGTACAGCTGCTGAGTGAAGATTGAGACAGCCTTTCAAAAATGATGTTGTCCAGTTCCCATAATAACGAAGAAGAAAAAAAAGATGTCCATGAATAGCAGAGTGTTAATTATTTCAAGTCAAAACACAGACAATGAGAGACTGAGCAAGAATAATGGTGCTGTTCTTATATCTACATACTTTTCTGTCAGTCGCTTCATGCGTTGCCAAATGTTATCCTCACTCATTTAAGAGAGCGCTCATTCTGGGATAATTACTGATCTGCCCACATCTCCCATTATGAGACACGTATCCGAAGAAGTCAGTGTGCTAAATGTTGTCTCAGGGTCTCTAAAGTGTCTCCACTGTCTGTTATCCTGACTCCTGCAGAATCTCCCGAGTCCTAGTGGGCTCATGTTTTCTCCATAAGGCCTGAAAAGAGAAAGAAAAAGAGAGAGAAAGAGAGCAAGGGAGTGTGTATGTGTGTGTAAGAGATAGAGAAAGAGAGTGTGTGTATGTATGTATGTATGTGTGTGTGTGTGTATGTGTGTGTGTGTGAGAGAGAGAGAAAGATTGTGTATCTGTGTGTGTGTGTGTGTGTGTGAGAGAAAGAGTGTGTATGTGTGTGTGTGTGTGTGTGTGTGAAAGAGAGAGGGAGTGTGTGTGTGTGAGAGAGAGAGAAAGTGTGTGTGAGAGAGAGGGAGGCTGGGAGGCCTGCAGACTGTCCATGCTGAGGAAACACAAACAGAGATGTGTTAACCCCGCCTGGAGTTGCTCTTTCTTCTCTCCCTCTCCTGCAAACACAGGATCTGCCCATGAAATGGTGTCTGCGCTTGGGCGTGGGGCTCATGGCCTTTGGACCTGGCCGATCTCCAGGGGCCACCGTGCGAGTTCACGCATAGACTGGAAAACGTGTGCGGGAGCTCATTAGTCTGTGCATGCTCTGTTGTTTCTGCCTGTATGGTTCAACATGCTGCTATCCATGTATAGGGAAACGGTTCAAGGAACAGTTGTTGGAAGTTTTGCCTGTATTTTATGGTTGCGTGTAACTACTCATGTCTTTGGACAACAGTGCATGTGATGGCTGGAAGACAGCAGAACATGCTGGATAACTGACATGGTCTGACTCTTAAAGGGTTAAAGTTTTGTTCGGAGGTAGACAGCATTGATCCCCAAACCTGCTGTTAAGAGCAGGGGAATGGAACCAGAGTGACATGCGAGGAGATGCTGTTTTAGAGAGCCTGTCCCGGGGCACTTCTGTTTCCCACAAACATTTCACCCCAGTATAGACAAACTGCGGCCCTGGCTAATGGTTCGTCTGTGTTTGTTCAGGTAGGGCCCAGACTTATTTTTAAAGCTCAGTTTGCATCTGTGAACCAGCAGGAGAAGGAGTAGGAGGAGTAGGGGTGAGGGGTTGGTGTTTTTTGCTGGGTCCCGCCAGTAGACCTCTTTCTGTGATGTTAATTGAGAGCCATGTTTTATTTAGAATCCCTAAAGGGAGGCCTTATCGCAAAACCATAACCCCATTACCGCTCGGGGTCGTGCAGTTCAGAGCCAGCCCTGAAGTAGGAGCAATCATGGCGAAATGCCTCATTTGTTACAATTACATTACGACAAGTGGTTTGAACACCCCCGTCCCTCGGTTCCTCAAAAGCAAATCCCGGCCGCAAATCTCAGCCCTGCAATTGTCTCTCATTTATCAGAAGTGAATATGTGGGCCATTTCGCCATTTTTTGTGATCCAAGAGATAATTCAAGTAAAGTTGCTGGAACCCTCTTGTTTTTGTCAGGATTATTCTAACTCTTTGGCTATTTGTCTTTTAGAAGCCTCTCTGTGGAGCAGGTTTTTGGGCCCCAAAAGCTGATGTGTTTATATCGACACGCCAACTGGGTGATATGATATGTAATTAACATTTTGCCATAAATTTCAAGAACATGTGATGAAAGGTTATATCACCATTTAAATGGATCAATAAAGTATCTATCTATCTATCTATCTATCTATCTATCTATCTATCTATCTATCTATCTATCTATCTAAATATCTCAAGATTTGCCAACAACTCTTGTTTGGTCAAACTTTAAAATTCCGTTTCCTTGAAGTCCCAGCGTAATGCCCTATTATATGGTAACAACTCACCATTACAATTTTTTTTTTATAAAGAAGGGCTTTGTTTAACTCATCTTACGTTTGTCAAGGTATGCACAAAGTTTGGTGTAAAACACCCGGACTGTTCGGTTAAAACTGTAAACTGTAAACTTCAAAATGTCCAAATTACTTCTCTGTCTGAGGTATTAGCAGACATCTGTTTTCATAATGTTGGCACCATGTTATTTACAGTGAGAACTTCTGAAACAAACTTTAAGAGCTGCACTCACTTGAAATGTGAAAAGAACTTTATCTAAGCCGCTGGGGTTGAGGTGCAGGAATTTTTATCACGGCTGTGCACTTAATAGCTTTTTTTTGTGACAGGCTCCAACTCTGCACAGGCTCGCGCTATACGGTGCAAGAGAGCAAAGAGTTTTGGCCGCAACGGTAAAGACGGAGACGGAAATCATATCACGGGCCCCGGCAATAAGTTGTGCTTGGAGAGGTGACGGAATGTCTTAACATGAGTGAGGGGTGAAAAGGTGGATGGGGAGTGTGATGTCACCTTTAAAAAGAAACAAAAAAGGGAAACTTGATCATACAAATGGATGTTGCCATTACTTTCATTTTGTCTTTCTGCCTTTGACCACAAACTTTTGCTTGACAGTGCATTTGTTTTAACAATTGAATGTGTTTTCCCACTTAACCCTTGAGTCTAACCAACCTTCTACCCTTGCCTTGAGTAGAGAGCTTCCCACTGCTGCTGTATGGCAAAGGATACCATCACTACTATGGAGCTATTCATATACAGCTGGACATGAGGCCATTGATGTAACATCCACTAATGAGATTTAAAGCCTGGAGATTGAAAAATTCTTCATTCGTCACTGCCATTACTGACTATATCCTTGAAAACACACAATCCTTGTTGTGTATGTATGAGTACATTTCAAGACTGTTATCCGAGTTCCTCAGTGTATAACTGTAAAATAATAATAGCCAGTGGCCAGGGAGAGTATGAAACTTCACAGAGGAAGAGGAAGGATGGGATACCCTGTCTGGCCCGAAGTGGCCTCTCTGCCCTAAGGAGGAGCACCATTGGCCGTCAGGATTCAGCATGGAGTGGCACAGAGGGCCACTGCTGTCTCTCTCTCTCTCTCTCTCTCTCTCTCTCTCTCTCCATCTCTCTCTCATCCATCATGCCTGGGTCGCTTCCGCTCTCTCGCTCGCTCGTCGTCCGTCCATCCGGCCCTGGCCAGGACCTGGCGGCATGGGGCCGCATTCGTATTCCAGGTGTGTGTCTGCGAGCGCTGCCGTGCCCGGCTGGGAATGCCATTAGCCGCCCTTCGGCACGCTGCTGCCGCTGCGCTTTGCCTTTTTTTTCCCTCCTCATGCCCCTTCGATCCATTGCCTCCGCGGCGCTGTTTGGCCCTCTCCGGGGACCTGTAGGGATAGCAGCATGAAAAGGCGCCGACACCAGCGGCTCGGATGGGGGTGTGTGTGTCGGCTCACGAGGGTTAGCTCCAGTCCGCACTGAGTGTTTATTGGTCCAGCCGGTTCTGCTTGTGACAGCCAAACGGACTTATTCCAGGTTAATAGGCTGAACGGCATGGTCCAGTTCTGCTCACATTTTCTTGTGAAGTTTTTCTTTTTCTTTATGCTAGAATCATAACAGTGGAATTCAACATGCATATACAGTACAGTAAACGTTTAAATTCGTTGTTACCCACTGTCTCTATGTGAAACTTTTTTTTCTCACAACAATGTCTGTTTGCCTTCCTGTAAAGCAATCTAAGCCTCATTATCCCCTCACCAGCCTAACAGACATTTAAGTCAATAAAAGACTTCAGTATAGTCAAAACAGGAAAGTCACAAAGGCACTCTGTTTAGAAAAATATATGAAAAAGCCTTTAATTAAACATGGCAAATAGTTAAAAGCACATGGACTTATGCGTTGTGACCATATTGGCTTTCTTTAGGACCAGACTTCAGTATAACTTTGTGTCTGGGACATAATTCATTGGTAGAAAACCTGTGATGCCTCTCTTTAGGTGCACCAGAGGTGATGAGCCAAAGACAGATAGTCTTAAATCACGAAAAAATCAAGAAAAATCAAACCAGACAGTGATGGAAGGGGTTCAAAATTCAATTAACACGTAATGTCCTCTGTGCCATTACATGACGATGTTTGGGGACCATGATACCAGACAAATCAAAACATTGAAACCTTATGGTGATTGCCTTGGGGGAGGTGATGTGAGCGCCTGCTGAGTGTCATGTTGGAAGCCCTCGAAGAGAACAAACGTCTAATTTCAGTTTGTTTAGGCTGCTTGCCTTCTCTCGGCCATGCCACAAAACACTTGTCCAAACAAACAGGATGGTCTCACTGGATATCGACGGTCATCCACACAGGAAGTGATGTCATGGAACTCCCCGCTGATTAATTTTTTTGGAAATGCCTTTGTGTCTCTGTTCCAGTCGTTTTGATTTAGCCCCCTTTTTGTCTCTCCACCATAAACAGGAACAGCTCTTTCAAGGAATCAATTCAATTACACAGAGATTTTCTTTCCTGATAGCCAGCTAGGCCGCTGTATCATTCTGCTTAACCATTCTGATTAGATACTGATGCACAACACATTTTGCAAAGTTCAGCATTGACTGTTTTATATACCCTACGGATAGAGAAGGATATAAAATTACTTAAGTATGGGGGTGCTTATTGACTATTATTTATGAATGTATATTCATGCTATGTTTAATGGAATTTGGACATCATACCTTGGAAGGAAATCGACATTGCCTGACCTCTTGGAAGCACGCACAGGGCTTGCATGTCTGTTATGGAGCATGATTGATCCAGCATTGCATCCCAAGCAGGTGCATTTGCGGCGATTGCACCATATCTCAGGAGGCCACCTGCAAAAAAAAATATTTCCCTTCACTCCATAATAGCTGGACATTATGGGACCTGAACTTTGACCTTTGATCTTGGTCGTCTGCATTGCACACATTGCCTATAATTCAGTCCCTCATTTGTAACATCAGGCAGATGTCATATTTTTTTTGCTCACATACTCTGGATCTGGCAGGAAAGTGCAGGCATAATGTCTATGTTTAGGGAGCCTCACAGAAACACAACCCAACAGTTAACATCTAACCCTACGGCCTGCGTCTTGATAATGCACACGCCCTTAGAAATCATGAGCAGTGAAACATCACTTCATATTGTCAGCAACTCGGAGCGCTTTCGCTGCGCTGTGGGAAGAGCAATTTCCCTCTGTGCAGTCAGTTTTCCCGCATTCAGGCAATGATTTCATTTTACAGTGCACTCTGGGGGCAGCGGGACCATTAGATTGAAATTGTTACATGAAATCATCGTGAACCATTCAACCCGCATTGCCTCCTTTCAGTTTATAACCTGGACATACCAGTGATGCTGGAGGTTTGAGTTGGCAATGTGTGTGTGTGTGTGTGTGTTTGTGTGTGTTAAGGGTGGAAGGGAGGATGTGTGTAGAAAACCAGTATTTTGTGTGTGTGTGCAACCCTGCATTGCATCCTTTCCGTTTATAGTCTGACCATGGCACCAATAGTGACCATTACAGCTATCTCTCTCTGTCTCTCTCTCTCTCTCTCTCTCTGTGGTGTGATATGTGTGTGTGTGTGTCTGTGTGTGTGTAAGCGAGGCACATAGAAACCCTGCATTGCAACCTTTCAGTTTATAGTCTGAGCATGGTACCAATAGTGACCATAACAGCTAACTCTGTGTGTGTGTGTGGGCGCATGGTGCAGAGTTTGGTTTTTTAGGGGGGGGGGGGGGGCAGAGAGAATTAGCACACAATGCATGAACCCCAGTCACCGGTTCATATGAGTTCATCCCCACGGCTGTGCTCATGTGAAACCAGAGTAGTGACATAATGCCACAGTGCGTGTGTGTCTGTGTGTGTGTGTGTGTGTGTGTGTGTGGGAGTGTGGGATGGCCGGATGATGACTAGCACACAGGTCAGGCAGGCCTTCGGCCACACTGTGCACAGACATTAGCATGGGAGTGAAGAGGAGCGAATGAGTGAGTTGCTCACAGGGAGAGAAAGAGCACACGAGTGAAAGAGAAAGAGAGAGAGACAGAAAGAGAGAGAGAGAGAGAGAGAGCATGAAAAAAAAGAGGCGCAATTATGAATGCAAGGACATTAGATCATAGGTCCACACCCTTGTGCTCGGGAGGGGAACCCGACCAAAAACATCAACAGGCACAGGCCAGAGTTCATTTTCTCTTTCTCTCTCTCTCTTTATATATATATCTGTCTCTCTGTCTCTCTCTCTCTCTCTTGATCTCTATCTGGTGCTTGTTCATTCGCTTGCATGAACCACAGTCAGCTACACAGGAGAAGAGGAAAAAAAGGTCTGCCATGCATGGCCAATAATGGGGTCGATTTGCATCGTAATAACATGACGAGCCCATGGTGTTGGAAATTCGGTCATCCTCTGTGGCGGTCAATGCTGGTGGGAAAAAAAAACCTGCATCATTAGGGGATACCAGTGTGCGGACTGAGGGATGGCATTGTCTCGCCGTTGCCAGCCAGGGGTCAGAAGAGCAAGTAATTGTGATGGCAGAGTTTGTGAACTCTGTCAGACGGGCAGGACCGAGACTCATCAAAGTCCACCGATATTTACTAATTACTCGTAATTAGTCAGCTTTCCAAATGACAGACATCGCAGTGTTGGATGCTGTTGAGGCGATGACTGATCATCGTGATGTCCCTGGTGTACCACTCAATGACACGTCATGCAGTTTTTTTCCCTCTAAAATCCAGTGAATGAGGTATTGGCCGTTTGGGGTGGTGATTGTTTTACTGAAGGTTGTTAAAAGCACATCATTATCACTGGTGTAGTGATAGTGCTGACCCATTTGATCAATATGAGATGAACTTAAATGAAGGATTCCCACAAATATAAAACAAACTCAAATCAAAAAGAAATGTTGGAATAGGAAATAACTGCTGCAACAGAAGAACAGCAAGATAGATCACATATGAGACCAGTTTTAACTCTGAACAGACCCAGACTATCCCCTCTTTACATATAAGCCTTAATGTCCTACCAGGAGAGACATGTGTCCTACACAACGGGACACCAGTTACACGCCTTTTCTCCAGTCCTTCAGAGGGGGATAGTAAAGGATAAAACGAAAAAAGGTTACCTTTGGCTCACCCAAGTGGCATGAAATTAGATTGTGATAAAACTTTACAGTGGGCGTCCACATTTGAATGCACACAGTCAAGAGCATGAAGTGCATAGTATTGCACTAAGGTCACTTTTGTGGACCAGTGTTGTTATTTAATAATTCGTAGGTGTTCCAGAGATGACGGACATATTGCATTGCGTCCAGATTACTAACATTAAATATTTACTTTGGGAATAAGAAATGCATCCAAAATGGGGGAAAAAAGAAGATTGATTGATTGTTATTTTGTGTGTCTAGTGTGATGTATTCCTGAATGAATACAAAAAGTTACTCTTGTACGCTTCCTGTTACTTTAATAGAACTTTTCTCTCCGTGGTTCCTCAAGAGAAAGTGAGCTCTGTGCCGAACTGCAACTGTTAGATGTGATGATGCCTGTTTATATAACGGCTTCAATAAGAGGTCTCTGTTCAGGTCTTTTCTGCTTTGTGAGAGATGCCTCTTTATTGTGATGCACACAGGACTAGGGTGGTGATTTGGCTCTTCTCTTACCTCAGCCTCCACACTTGGCCAAGGTTCCTCGCATGAAAGCTCTGAGGTCAGGGCCCCTCGGGCCGTGCTGCCCGAATCAGTGCCTGAATTTTTTGTGCCGTCTAGACGGGCAGACAGTGAGGCTTCTGAAGTCCCCTGGCAACATTAGTCCCCTGGCAACATTAACTAAGTCAAATCAGGACGCCACCACAGACACACAAACACACGCACACACACACAGACACACGCACACACAGGCAGGTTGGATCAGGGAGCACCGTGCTTTGGGCCACGCATCATATCCTTTCTGGTACGAGCCCTCTGTGGTGATGGCGGTCAGGAGCTGGCGTCGAGGACATGCCCCACTGGTGGGCGCGGGAGCCTTGTGGTCGTCCAAGCGTCTGCCCGACTTTGATCACACTTCTTCTTTTTTTTTTTTACTTGCCGTATATTTGGCCTTGTTTTTCCGTCAGACAGTGGTGAAATAACCCTCTGTTATAAATCTTCTTAATGACTTGCTTTGAAATATGCAGGAGACACATATTCGTTTTTGCTGTTGACACCTCAACGCAAGACAGCAGAACTGGCCTACACATGGGAAAGATCCTTAAGAATGTTGTGTGAGAGCAAGTGTGTGTGTGCGTGTGTGCTTGTGTATATGTGTGTCTGTGTATGCACTTACACTGAATGACCCAATGGCTGAAGGTGGCTTGAAAGGTCTCCTAGCGAATTTACATCATTTCCAAACCAGTCATGTTGTGTGTATGCATCACTCAGATAAACGGCTCACGATGGACGTTGTGCCATTAAATGCCATAGGCAGGAGGACGCACAAGGGGCGTTAAACAGTTGACGCCGCACAAGCAGTCCCTTCCTTCAGCTGAGACACATGCGCGAGCATCAAAAGAGTTCCCACTGTAATGGGTTCAGCAGCTGGGTGAAAGAGTTATGGTTCCTGGTGCCTCACGTAGTTCTCTCTTACTCTTTTCTTTCTTTCTTCTCTTTCTTACTCTCTCACTCTCTTCTTCTCTCCCTTCTTCTTTTCCAGCTAACATTGTACAGGCCACTCTATATGCCCTCAGTCCTTGGGGGGAACCCCATTGTTTTGACTCAGATTGGATGGTGGTAAGCCGCAGAAATGGCTCCCAACCTCCCCTCCAAAAAATCCCCAGCATTACTGTCTGCCCTCTTGACACAGGTCAGGTTGCCTTTCAAGTTCTCCTTTCAAATCTGAAACAGGTTAACTCTTTCAGCAACTGGGCCTTACAGAGGTAAAAGCCCTCACAGAGCCAGTGAGAATTATTTATATAACCTACATAAACATTAGTAAATGCTTTTATCAGTAGCTGCAAAGTGCTGTGACCTGCACAGTGTTAGTATTGTCAAGCGATAGAGCTGGTGTCATAACTCATGGACATAATGGAAGCCTTGTGAAAATGTCAGCAAAATGTCTCTCATCAAGCCCTGTTCATCTAAACTGTGGCAACGTCCATCTTTTCTTGAATTTGTGTCAGGAAATTGCCTTAATGCTATGCCATGGGATTCCAAATAGAATGCACATCAGTGGACAAGAATGCTGAAGAGAATGATTCTTAAATTATTTCACCCTGGCAATGAAGAGAAGGAGAAATTGGTGTCAGAAAAAGTAAATTCTTACCATACCTAGGGAAAGTAGGCCGGTAATGTTGAGCTATAGTGAAGTGGAACTGCATGGGCCAGCACTGACAACGTTTCGAAGGCCTGGGGGTGGTTACGATGTGGAAAGTACTGCAGCACATGAACAGGGCGAGTTTTAAGAGTGCCTTGTGTTCAAAAGAGGCCTAAACTGGCTCCTTGCCTCCCCTGTAGCCCCTGTTACACAATCCTGGATCTTCAGTTTGTCTGTCTGTCCCTCCTCTCCTCCTCCTCCTCTCTTTTCCTCCCCTCCTTCTCCTCTTCTTCTCTTCTTCGCAAGGCCACAGCTTTCAACACTCCATCCGAGCATACGGAGACATCACCCCCCCCCCCACACACACACACACACATCTCAAACACTGCTGGACAATTTTTGAATGGCTTTGTTGCGTGATCGATACCCCATCATCCACCATCCACAGCCCCATAAATGTCCATAAAAGAGTTTTTAATATAGACCAGGTAAGGGGGGGGGGGGTTACTCCTGAGGTCTCCAAAGGCTTATTACTGGTGCAAACTGCAAATGCTGTGTGCTCTGAGCCAGCGGGCTGGTGGTTAACTTTAATTGGTCTGCTCGCTGATAAATATGTAGAGCACATGCAAAGTGGGCAGTGTTTATGGTCGACAAAGGATGCTTCCATTATAAATGTCAGCGTAAATAACGACGGAGACATAAAGCACGTCCGCTGAGGGATGGAGTCTCCTTGAGCTCGATGTACATTTATAAGGCAACAGTGCACGTAGTTAATAGAATTAGGATAGCATTATTTCCCTGTTGTGTGAACACAAGTCTAATTGAGCCAAAGACGTACAGTATAACATACGGATTTGGCTTAAATAATAGTGAGACTGTTAAATGGGATTGTTTTTCTAAATCAGTGCAATTCTTGTATGTGGAGTGCATTGGAGTGGATGTGTACTGATTTAAGTATTAAAATGCAACCGTGCTTTTGTCAAGACTGGTTATTGCATGGTGGTTCCTAGTGACAAATCTGACCTAGATCATTACCAACAGAGATGGCTGGGGTACAGATAAAAGACCTCTTTTGGAAGGACAGGAGAAATGAGGCATGCTTTCACTGATTGTATAATTTTTTGCCAAACTCGTTTTGGTTCCTCTAGTCCCAAAACAGAGAAATGATTGGATCCTATTGAGAATTGATCATTGATTTCCTATCTGGTGACCTGGACCACATATCTCTTTTATTTCATGTCCAGTTATGTAAGTCTTGCACTGGGGTATCTTGCGTCCCTTCCTGTTTCCCAAGATTATCCGCCTGTGTGGATGAGGAGCTGTTATCTCCCTGCAGAACTATTATGAGGACTCCCACCATTTTTCAGCGTCTGTCCTCGAGTCCAGATGGCCTTGTTGCCATGACACATTCTTAGTCATCCGCTCACACGTCTTTTATAGACACACAGCGCGTCCCCGCCACTGGACTCCACTGCTCCACTTCCACCGGCCCCCGTGTTCAGTAGAGAGTTTTTCTCCCCGACAAGGCCACTCACATTTGTCCCCTTGAATCACCACCAACCTCCCCCCCTCCCTCGCTTTTCTCTCGTCCCCTGCCCCCAACCCCCTCACTCCATTCTAGATCTCCTCCCTATACAGTCAATCCACTGCTATTTGCTTTATTACTCCCTCTGTTTAAAGCATCGCATTACCTCATCGTGTTGTCAGGTCTCCCAGCTCTGCGTATAATGGAAAATCGCCCCCCTCTGCCAGGCCCTGGTGTGTTGAGGGCCAACTCTCTGATCAGCAGAGATAAAGAAAAGTCCTAATGTGTTTAAAGCGTTCTACTGGAGGGAGATGGGGTATAGGGGGGGGTTGGAGTGGAGGTGTGGGTGGGGATGGGGGGGGGTTGGCTCTTGGATGGAGAGAGGCGTGTGGAAGTGTGGAATCAAACAATGAGAATCAAACTAGGAAGGAGGGCAAGGTATCAATTTGAATGGAGCTAATTTGAGCATGTCGAACACTATATTACATCTGGGACCCGGCAGGTACCAATAGGAAAAAAGAAGAAAGGAAGAAAAAAAAGAAATTGGTGAGAAAAAAAATGGAGTGTGTTTTTTCCCTTTTCCTTCCCACTCTCCCAATCTCTGGGTCTCCTCTTTCTTTCCTTCCCTCTATCTCTCTTGCTCCATGCTTCTCTCTCTCTCTCTCCCTCTCTTTGCTTTCTTCCGACCTAACGAAGACATGGTCGGTTCCCTTAGACACTGTGTAATAGAAGAGATTTGGCTGCCTGAGTTGAAAGGGGAAAAAGCGCTCGCGGGCCTGAAGGGGAAGGAGAGGAACATGAAACAGCCCCTCTGAAATGTGTCTGTGCTGCTTTACCAGTGAGCCAGATTCTCTGCTTTTTTTCCCCCTTTCTTTTTTTTGTGAGAAAAAGATCCAGTTGCCCTGATCTCCTCTGTGAACTCTGCCATTATCACAGGAAACGGACCTGGGTTCAAAAGAACTGCTGGACACCTAGCAGAAGTGGAATGTGTGTGTGTGTGTGTGTGTGTGTGTGTGTGTGTGTGTGTTTATGTGTGTTATTGGCTATGTGTTGTACTTGGAGAAACTGTGGTGGCAATGACTTTATTCCTTCCATGTGGCTGTGCGAAGTTATGACTTTGTGCCATTGGTCTGTTTCAGTGGCACATTATAAACCAAATTGGCCAGTCATGTCACTGTTGAGTTGGTGAAGAATGAGGGACAGTCTTTCAGCAAAACACAGCAGTCAGTTTTGCTCCTGGAAATACAAAATTAGAGTGAATGGTGCATTCAACTGCATTGTGTTAAGTGACAAAACCATTTGTTCATCCAAGATTGGAAGGGTGCATTAGCTTTTGTTTAACCATTGTTTGTGTATTTAATGATTGTTCCCAGGAATTGATTTTGGTGAGCAAACGTCTATTCTTGCTGAAAACATCTCACAATGCCTGATTGTTTAACTTTCAATATCTCCTCATTGCAGATGTCTTTGCATTTGTGACTTTCACAGCATTCATATGGCTTCCTAGCCACTTTTTAGTGTGAGTTTGTACAGAGTTCTGGCATTATTAACCTATTCAAGTTGAAATAAATCTAAATGTCGGAATGTCTCCACTTGTCCCAGATAACGTTTTATATGGTAAAAAGGATGATATGCTACCTACATTGAATGTGAATTTGCATTTAAATACCTATTACATATATTCATCATACAGGTAGGCTATCTGTACTGTGTCAACACATCTTGACAGTAGCTCCAAGTAATCATCCAGACAAGCTTGTATCAGATACACAAAACACTTGGACAGACACAGCACATCTAATTGAGCCCAGTAAGGTGCCCTTTTCTTAGCCTACTACATAGCCTTAGGCTGAACCATGCCAAGAACATGATACTGATCAAAGGGCTGGTCAACTGAGGTCCCATCTCTGAAATATAAGTGCAGTAACACAAGGCAGGTTGAGATCTACTGCTGCTGTCTTTGCTTTTCCGTCTGTTAGATCAGAGCATCTAGTCTTTCAAACATCAATCCCAGGCAGGCAGCAACTGCCAAACACCAGCCATGCACACATGGATTGTTTTGGACTGATACACTACCTTGATATCAGACCGAATGATTCCAGAGTTACATCATCCCCACTGCGCAAGCTGATACCAAATATGCCATGGCGGACTGGCAATGCCTCGTCCCGGCCGGGCCCGTAATTGGTTTTACACCCTGTGTGTCTGCCAACGGGATTAGTGATGTTTTTCTTTCCCATCATCTTTTTTTTTCTCGGGTCGATATAGGTCCGAGAAGTCCATAACATGCAGCGCACAATCGTGACGTAATGAAAACATCTAAATCAACTTTGCATCTCTGGTTTGCAACCCAATACAGGGAAACAAACAAAAAACGGGGTCGAGTTTGAGGATGCGGCTGCAGCTGTGCTGGCATTGGTGGCGATAACATTCTGCAGCTCTTCATCAGTCCGTTACACATTGGTAATCCTCCCAGGCATCACAGACCTGACCTCTGCGTTGGCGCTTCCTTTGGAATATAAGTCACAGTTTAAAAAAACGAATGAATGGTCGCCGGCTCTGTTTTCCATTTTGTGATACGTTAAAACAAACAATGCTGCAGATTTGGTGGTGAAGGAAATGCGGTCTTCTCATATAGGCTATGAACACTCTGCAATAAGGGGATGGGAATGGTTATTTCAGCATCTGTCCAAGGGCATTGTTTTTGTTTGGCACAAATGTTCCACAACTGGATCCACATAAGAAGGGAGGTTTCTATAAGGCCTTAGTCTATATGGCTCGAGTAAGTCAAGTCGTTGAAAAAATGGAAAAAGAAACATGGCTTGGAATTTCTTGAGATATTCAAGATGTGATTTATGCTTTTTAAATCACTAATATTTATTCATGATTCAACGGAGTTACAGTGGAAGTGAGACTGCTGCCGGAGTCTTTAGGCTATAACATTTACAATCAATCCAACACAAACTAAGATTTCTGATGACTTCAGTTCTCCTGCAGAGAAACAGGATATGAAACGTATGATACATATTATTATTATTAGATAGTGACATGTCACATGGTTTTTCAGTCAGTTCAATGGGTTGATGATGGACAGTGACAACTTAACTTCCTGACATGAAGTATACTTTGGCATGTTGAATACAATAAAAAGCTCATAATGTCCCTCTAATGACCCAATGAACCAAGATATGAGATAAATACGATTAAGACTCACAACATTTCATTACAGGATTATCACAGACAATTCCATGCCGATTGAGAGTTGAACATGAACTTAGCTTGAGGCAATGTAATTAGGCCTAATAAAATACTTATTTTGACAATACATTATCTCCAAGCAGTGCAGCATGTGTGGCGATATTATGCAGCGACTGTGTCGGCACAATATGTAGAGCGTGCAGTCTGGGTCCTCTAGTGCTCTCTACCGCTCACTGTACTGTCCATACATCAAAATACTGCTCCATACAAGTCTCTCTCTCTCTCCCTCTCTCTCTCTCACACACACACACACACACACTCTCGCTCTCCCTCTCTCTCTTCCTTTAGTCTACTCTATGCTGACTTTTGAATTTTCCTCTGCGGGACGCGGGACTCATTCATTTGGAAACAGCCTCATGTGAGCGAGGAGAGAGCACACACCGGGACATGGATATAACTGTCAGGCATTACACCGCCAACACATAACCTAGCTTCTGTTCCTGGCGAGTAAATTTATAAAGACACCACAGGGCTGTGTCGTTCATAGAGAATATGCATCTAAATCGACTTTTTTATCAGCTGTGCTTTTTGGGCATGTGTGCCACTGCAGGTAGAGAAAACCCACCACTACAAAAGTTATTGAAACACCACAACTTTGTAAATGTACCGATAACAAATAGTTCCAAAATGTATTAGTTATGTCTTTATCCTTGCCGGCTTAATGGAAATGTACGAGTATTCACCACAGGTGACATTTACCGTTATGTATGGAAACGCAGCGCTTTACCCTCTAAATTACCCTTTATGCATACATCGGTAGAATCCTCATATATTTGATTTCATTTTGTGCGTTCTTCTCTATTCAGATACGCAGTCTTCTCAGGATTCGGAGTTTGAAATCGTATTCCCAGAGTTGTTTCCAGACACGAGTCCACCGCCTCCTGATAAACCAAATATCCGAGAGGCTGACGCCAACGCCGGGAGCAGTTCTCGGGAGGTCCGCTCCATTTCAAATTGGGAAAGCTACGAATCGCATGAACTGTACCACCGGGAACCACCAGGACCACAAACTAAAGCTGCTTCGGCTCTGCGTCTCAAAATCCCAGCCTTTGGAAAAGATCTGGAACTCATATTGAATCGGGATACGCGTTTCTTGTCCCAGAAATTCATGGTAGAGAAGAGACCGAAAGCACGAAAGGCATCTCCGCGCAACCCGCCAGCTTTCTCATCTGCCAACGCGGAGGCAGCGTGTTATTACAGCGGAACTGTTCTCAATTACGCAGGATCCATCGCCTCATTCAGCACCTGCGCCGGTCTGGTAAATACTCGCTTTTCAATTGTCAGACTTGTGTTTGTAGCACTTGTGTTTGAACTTGTATGTAAATGAGTTATTATCCCATCTATTCAGTTATGGCAGTGCATATCAAAACTCTTAAAGCATATATATTACTTCGTGTGTGGGAGTCATAACTGTAGTCTCTGGGGCACCTGAGGTAAATCGGTAAACTTTCATTAGCACAAACTTGCATTAAAGAGCACACTTTAAAGTCCTTTATAGTTTACAAAAAGAAAGACCCTTTGTGCTTTAAATTGACTGTCAACTAGGTAGAACTTGTTGATTAAATTATATTTAAGTTAGGTCTGATCTGAAAGATAGGGTATGTGGGGAGTGGACATGTGCAGTGGAAAGGTAGCCAGGCCAACTGTTTTGCATCCTCTGAATAGTAACTATGCCTGGGGGCACACTGTCTGGCGTCTGCCTCAGGTGCCACTTTTGGTAGTCCGGAAAGTGTGTGGGAATCTATCGATGCCTGCTCCCCGACCACCCCACATTCTTGTGGTCCTGGATCACATGATCATAGACAACATGAACTTATCAGAAAACCGCAGCTCGCAGCCATTAGCGGCCGTTGAGATTGAGGGGGTGAACACTTGCGGTTTCCATGGCTTGGCCTCCGTCCACCAAAGTTTTGGACGGCGAATCTAGGCCTTCTAAACGAACTGAAGCGCTCGCCACACAGAATTTAAGTAACGTTACGCGAGGAGAATTTGGCTTGGAAAAGTAGGCCTTTCTTCTAACTCTCAAAGAGCCGGAGCTTGAAATGTAAAGCAGTGTTTAAATCCCCTGTTGCACTTAAAGAGAATTCATTCTCACTAAGACAATATTTGAGCTGTGTTAAACAGGGAATTTTAGTCTATATGACACAAAAAGGAATATATGTGCATAAAAACCAAGCAGTGACCCAAAGTAAACACAGTTGTGATACTATTTTTTGTGTATCCTATAACCCACATGGTCACATTATTTATATCACATTATATATCCCATAGATACAATGCACAGCTCATCCATAGGCCACCAACACTTATTATTCATTCCCATGTGTAGTGTGTAGACAAAGGATTGGATGCTTTCCCCCACTGAATTCTGTGGTCAGCCACCACCATGTCCAGAGGATGCCCCAGCCTCACCGGCATGTGAAAGGGGTGCTGCTGAAGCTCTGACTGAGGAGCTGTTGAGGCTGTCGAGCTGTTGGCAGACATGGCATGAGCCGCAGGCTTTGTTGTAGCATGGGGAATGTGGCACATGCTTAACCCCGGCGGTGTCACCCGAGGTGTTTGACTTAGTGGGTTCGTTTTAGTGCAGAGTAAATTCTGAAGCCCCACCGAGGGGGCAAGTGTGGTTTACTGTGTCATGTCAGGCTGATTGAAGTTGAGCTGGTCCCTCTCTATGAAGTTTCTAAAAATATAGTGTATGCTGTGTTCAGCTGTGTGTATAGGTGAAAAGTATGATGTTACTTGAAATATTTAAGGAATGAAGTTGTTAATTGAATCATATTGATATACAGTATTGGCACTAGAAACATAATGCATTTAAAAGCCTATTCTACCATTGTAGAATCACATGTGCAATAAAATTAAATGTATGTTGGTAACATATAGCAATGTTAAAAAGAGAAATTACTTTTCTTCCTGGAATGTGACTTTTGCTATAGGTTAATGTATGCTGATCTCTGGTTGCAACATTATTAATGTCAGCAAAATGATTTGCACATGAGGTCTGTTGAAGTGTTTGAACTCATTGCTATCTGCTCCATGGCTTTCTTTTCCCATGAGTAATCACAATAGAAAGTGTGTGTGTGCATATGTGTGCATGCGTGAGAGTGAGAGAATGTGTGTGTGAAAGACAGAGAGACGAGAGAGTGAGTATATGTGAGAAAGAAAGAGAGCGAGTGCATGTTTGTGTGTGTGTGTGTGTGTGTGTGTGTGTGTGTGTGTGTGTGTGTGTGTGTGTGTGTGTGTGTGTGTGTGTGTGAGAGAGAGAGACAGAAAGACTGTGTGTGTTTGTGTCTGTGCCTGATTATATGAGAACGAGAGAGGGAGAGAGGTGTGCTGCTGGCCAGTGGTTCAGGGTTCTGGTTTGGTGTGTGTGTGTGTGTTTATGTGTGTGTGTGTGCGGGTTTGAGCAGAGCGCAGCGCAGCCTTGCCCTCTATCTGACTCGACCGCCTAATCAGCCCTCTTTAATTAAGGGTTGTGGGTGACTTGTTTAGTCTGCGCGAACGAAAGCCAGCCCCAGCCAAATAAGAGTTTTCCGTGAGCCCAGCCTTGACCTCCCACCTAAGAGCAGCATTCCTGTCCAACAGCAGGTAATGCCCCTGGGGGAGGAGGGCAGGGAGGGGGTTAGGTGCAGGCCGGGGTGGAGTGGGGTTGTTTTTTTGGAAGTGGAGGTCAGGGATCTTTTTTTTTCCCTTTGGGGCAGTGGGTGCATATGGGCATTTTCGGGTTATTGAAGGTGGCACAGAACTGTTGGAGTTTGGCGTACAGAACAGGGGCAGTGGACAGGGACCTATAATTTGGACTATGAGTGACCTGCTGTTCAGATTTGAAGAGAGAGATGTGAGATGTGTCTCGCCTGGTCTACTGAGTGTTTTGTATTGCATTATATTTATCAGAAACTGGCTACATTTAATGTTTTTCTACTTGTATGCAATGGGAGAGAGAGAGAGAGAGAGAGAGAGAGAGAATAATGATGATGATGATGATAATGATGATGCTGTGTACTGTTTCAGTTTTAATTCCAATATGTATAGTGCAATGTGTATTGCTTGACAAAGTGTGCGTACAAACAAATTGTGGAATGTGATTATACATATTTTATGTACTGTATTTAGTAAAGACTTTCATCGAAACCAGACGCTAAACATGTCAGTGTCAGTAATGGAGTTTTTTTCTACTGTTTTTCTTTTGTGAGTAATTATCCATTGGTGAAATGGAATAATTATATTATTGAACTGTAACCCTCCTCTGTATTGACCTGATATCATTTTAATTATGTCTCATTGTATGAAAAGCCTGTTTTTCTCATATGTGTCACTGAGCCCCTAGTCCCGTGCTTTCTCTGCTCTCTCCCATGACTTGGCGTTTGGCAGCCCTTTTGCCCTTGCTTGAGCTGATGTGTTTGTTTTGTCGATGTGATGTCCTTTTCAGATGGGCTTTATTCAGCTCAATGAAGATTTTCTTTTCATCGAGCCTTTGAATCACACTCTGGCGGTCACGGGACATGCCCACCGAGTCTACCGGCGAAGGCGCTCGCTGGCCAAACAGTCTGCGCCCAAATACTGCGGAGTCATCCCTGGTATGTACATCTGTCTCACCCTCTTCATGCTCATTGTGTTTATCACTGCAGCCGGTTTCACGACCATGGAGATCGCGATCCTGTTAAAGTAACAAGTAACGTTGAGTCCAGTCTATAAAAACAACACCCGAGAGACTGTGTGTGAGTGGGTGCAGCGCAGTCCCGCGGTCATGATTCAGCAGTCTACAGTACAATGTTGTAATGACAAAATGTTTGGAATGTCAGTGCTTCTTAAGAACAAAGTCTACAGTCTCATATTGCCAGTGGCTGCGGAGACATGGTTTATCAACCATGGAGAATCTGTGCAGAAGAATGTGTTAGCTTCTCAAATGTCAGAAGATGTGCTGTCAAAATGTGATCCATCCTGGGATCTTCGTTGCATTGAATCGAAGTTCTGCAGAGCTGTGCTAAGTACATAACCATAAGTCCTAACCATAACAATGTGTAGCCTAATATTATGACAACATGTGGTGGTTTGTATTGAAGAGACAGTAGTGGATAGAAAGATCTGTGTGAGAACATCTTACACAGGCAAGAGTTTTTTTTTTCTTTCATGAGAAGGTTTGAACATTCCCCATGTGTATACAGGCAGTGCTATTGAATGATCTCTTCTGGCATAAACACATGCCATTGCTTATGAGCAGATCCGTGGGTGATTTATATAGGACAGCCGACTTCAGAGCTTCACTGGGTGGACATTACTTTGGACTTCACACCTGCACCTGCCAAGGCCCTCTGGTGCCTGTGACTGTTTAAGCAACAAGAAAAGACATCAAGACATGAAATACTCTCACCTGAACTAGAACTAAACTCCATCGCATAGAGGTCATGGGGTTATAGGGGTCAGACATGTGCCTTGGTTTGATTTAATGAGTATTTTGCAACGCTTTTGGACACTGGATGATAGCCTCGTGCACATGTCCAGTTCAGCTTTTCCCTGGGAAGAAGAACAGCAGTGGAATTACCCAGGTCTCGCAGGGAAGAGAGTCTGTCTTGCATTTGAACTGGACGGCTGATGTGAATAAGAAGGATTCCAGCAATGATCCTGCCGTCCTTCCTATTGTGTCTGCTTTTCATTTCACATCCTTGTCTTTTTTCCCCCCTCTCTCCGGAGCCCGTTGTTTAAAGAAAGCACCTGTCTGGGGCTGCAGTACTGACAGGGAGAAGGGAGTCTGTATTTCTTGTGTGCATTTGGAAGTGCTGCTGTCAGGTAGTCTTCAGTAGATCATCATGTAGATCTAAGCCATATTCGCAGGATTTCCTTTATGAGGTCTATTTGTTACATTTATTATTGTGTGCTGGGTTGCGTTATGTAGAAGTATCATTTATGTGAATTAAAACCTGATGAACAGAAAATCCGACAATAGCTATTTTTAATAGTCTTGATTTATAATACAGATATAGCAGCTACCGATTGCATAAGAGATTATGAAATTACCTTATTTCACGAGACTTCATTGTTGTTGTAAGTAAGTAGTACATGATACACAAGTAGTACCAGTGTTGTGTTATCAGGGCCAGGGGACATTCTGGGTTTGACCATTTCCCTGCCCGCTCCACAGAGAAGCATAAGAGTAAGAGCAAGAAGCACCCGGAGCCGAGCAGAGGGAAGCGCTACTCCTACAAACTCCAGCAGGAGTACAACGTGGAGACGCTGGTGGTGGCCGACCCGGCCATGGTCTCTTACCACGGCTCCGAAGCAGCCAAACGGTTCATACTCACCATCATGAACATGGTAACTTCCTCCTCCTCCTCCTCCTTCTTCTTCTTCTTCTTCTTCTTCTTCTTCTTCTTCTTCTTCTTCTTCTTCTTCTTCTTCTTCTTCTTCTTCTTCTTCTTCTTCTTCTTCTTCTTCTTGTCTAATCTCCATCTCTGAAAAAAGTAACCTGGGGTTGTTCTACAAATGTCTGTATGAGTGTGAGACAAGACTGACTTTACTTGTACGTCTTCCTCTTCTTTCTAGGTCTTTAACCTGTTCCAACACAAGAGCCTTGGCATCCAGATCAATATCCGATTAACCAAACTGGTTCTGCTCTCCGAGACACCAGTAAGAGCTCAACACATACAACCTACACTTGTGCAAACACAGTTTTATTTTAAGAAATGATGGTTTATGGATCTTGAATATGTGTTTATCTTGTCTGTCATTACCTTGCCAAAAAAGACATAACAAAGTAAAACCATCTCTCTCATTTATCAAAACTTTTTTCCATTTTCCAAAAGCTGCTGATCCTTGTTATGATGATGCTGTTTGACCTTTTGCGTTTGTCTTTAGCCAGACATGTACATAGGGCACCATGGGGAGAAGATGCTGGAGAGCTTCTGCCGATGGCAGCAGGAGGAGTACGGCAGGAAGAGCATGATGTCCGACTTTAGTGCCAGATGGAGAGATGACCCTCCCTCGGTGGACTCGGCCATCTTCATCACGAGGTAACGTCTGCATGGGGAGTGCCTCATCATCACCAGCTGTGCACACTTGGTCACTCCTCGGCGTCATTGTTGCCCTGCGTTTTGTGCCGTAATGTAGTTTGTCTGCATTCCATTGGCTCTAAATGCAGACTGGGATCGTGTATCATGTGATGTTGCAACTCCATGGGTTTGCCGTGTAATGTGGTTGTTTATAGATACAATGTTTTTTTTTAGTGCAGTTAATTGTTGCAATACGTAATGCTTTTTCATGAGATGACCTCTAACTCTGGTGTAGGTGCACTGACAACACGTAAAAACTTTGTGCAAATGTAAGACACATCCCATGTCCTTAGGAGTGTAAGCTTTGTAGATGTTCTAGATGTTTCTGAGTATATCCTCAGTATACAGTACATCCTGTAGATTATATGCTCTTATGATTATAATGTTCTTATGATGCCATGCTGTGACAGGAAGTGCTCAACGAAACTCTGCTTGTTATTTAGCATAGATGTTGGCATAAAAACGTCACTCTTATGTACTTTTCATACCTTAGCAAAGACAGTATTAACTGCCATCATTGCTTCATATGCTGTAAAACGAAGTGCAACCTGCTCCATTGGGAGTTGTATCCAAGCTGCTTCTTTTGGACGCTACTGTATATCAGAGCGAGCGGTGAGTCTGTCTGTGCGTCCGAGTCTGCACGGGGGTGGACCGGGAGCTCGGCAGGCATCTCTGGTTTTCATTTCAATTGGGCCGTTAATGGGGCCTCGCTCACATCCACCGATCTATAACGGGTCGTGCCAAAGACATTATACCATCGGGAAAAAAAGAGTGAAAGCGAGAGAGAGCGAGAGAGAGAGGGAAAGAGAGAGAGAAAGCGCCCCCCTCCCTGTTCTATAAATCCTGTTAGAAGTTGGCGCTGGTCGACGGAGTATGATTCGGACCTGCTGAGAGGGTGAGGGTGTGTGTGTGTGTGTGTGTGTGTGTGTGTGTGTGTGTGTGTGTGTGTGTGTGTGTGTGTGTGTGTGTGTGTGTGTGTGTGGGTGGGTGGGGGGGGTGGCTTCAGGTGCTGTTTGATGTTGGAGCCGGCTGATAGGTGGCCAGCTCCCAGAAGGGCCTCACGGACCGGCCACATTCCCATCTGTGTGTGTGTGATTGTGTGGGTGTGTTTGTGTGTATGTGTGTGTGTGTGTGTGTGTCTGTGTGTGTGTGTGTGTGTGTGTGTGTGTGTGTTTGTGTGTGTGTGTGTGTGTGCGTGTGTGTGTGTGTCTGTGTGTGTGTGTGCGTGCGTGCGTGTGTGTGTGTGTGTGTGTGTGTGTGTGTGTGTGTGTGTGTGTGTGTGTGTGTGTGTCTGTGAGATGCTTGTTAGTGCGCTTCGGGGTGGTGATGTGTGTGTGTGTGTGTGTGTGCTGTTTGTGAATGTGTGTGTGTATTTGTGTCTCTGAGTTGCTTGTTAGAGCGCTTCGAGGTGGTGATGTGTGTGTGTGTGTGCGTGTGTGTAATGTGTATGTGTGTTTGTGTCTTGCTTGTTAGTGCGTTTTGAGGTGGTGATATGTGTTTGTGTGTCTGTGTGTTTGTATTTGTTGTTGGGGGAGAGTTTCTGAGGCCTCTTTCATTTGTCATTGTCAAAGGGCGCCTTTGAGTCAGCTTTTGGCATTAGTTAATACACACACATAAACAACACACACACACACACACACACACACACACACACACACACACACACACACACACACACACATCCTGTCCCTCGCACACACACTCTCCCACACAAACATGGACACATTAGGCCACAAATGCAGGGCGACAGAGTGACGCCCCGAAAAAGCACACACACACACACACACACACACACACACACACAGGACACACATTCTCAAATAGCACCCGACACAAGGTCAGAGACTGTCAAGGTTATTGAGATGGGAAAATTGACGTAATTATTATAATAGTAACAACAATGTATCATTATCTGCGAGAACCTCTTTTTTTCTCCAAGTTTAGCAGCCACCAGTTAATAAGATCTCTCAACAGACAAAAGCCATGTAAAGCTCTCACCACAACGAAACACTTTGTTGAAAAGTAATTATAGTAAGTGGGATTAGCTTGGCACGCTCCACACAATCCATTTTCAATGGCGGAGCGTCCCCGCTCTTGTGGACACCTGTCAATGCTAAGCTTCAGACACAAATACAGTTGCCATGTTTTGCTTTAATTACTGGAGGAATGTAAATATTATGGGATTTTCCTAATGTCTCGTAATACGTTTAGCAAGTAGCTCGTGAATCGTAAAAGGAAATCTTAAGACTAGGGCAGGCTGATGCAGACGCATCATTCGCAGACGCAACGAGACGCCACCCGGCCTGTCACGTGGCCAGGAACGTCTTAACGAGGAGCAGAAATATTTGCAGACAGGCTGTCCCATGTGCTCGCAGACGGGGATGTGTTTGGGTTTGCCCCTCCTGGCAGTCCAAATGGGATCCTTGCCTTGGCCGTAAATTAAGTCCAACTTTAATTTCACAACTGAGCCGACATGAGAGCGCCCCTTCATAAAGCATGTCAGGATAGGTTTTTCCCAGGATCCCACCAATCCAGACAGGAATTACCTTGTTGGCAGTAATGACTTGGAAGTCAGATATCACATACTGTAGACTCTCCCAGTGATATAGTATGCAAACATACAGTACATGAATTGCAGATGCCTTTGATGCAGTGCAATGCAATGCAATTTTGAATCCTACTCATGTTGGCTTTGTGCCAGTATACTTTTTACAAAGCCAATAGTGGACCAATGTAGGTTTTTGCTTTGAATTGATTCTTGTCCACTTTTCTTGCCATATCTGATGGCCAGTGTCCATTCAATTGGTCAAGTCAGTAGGAGCAGGAGCAGAGGGAGGTGAATCAGAAAATCAGAAACAGAGAAATATGTCCTTTGGCATTGTCTTAGTTTGAGCGTTTGCGCCTTAGTTTGTCATTTTTTCAGAGATTCCTTGGACGGGTCAGGGCCGAGCTGGTCCGCAGCCCGGAAGTTGAATTTGAGAATCATCCCCCTGCTGTTTAATTCTCAGAGATGACCTTTAATGATTGAGGACTGTTGAAACCTTTCTACTAATCCTGGGGGAAACCGTGGTTGCACTGCCACCGTAGGGCACTGGAGCTGGTTGGGAAATAAGGCTGCCTTGTAGTTGCTCACTGAGTCAAACGAAAGAGTCAGGTGTAAATGGGTCATATCATCCCATCGACTTTAGCCAATCAAAAAAAAAAATCTTATGTGTGTGTTTATTAGGGCAATTCCTCGCAAAACTGTCATATCCATAACGCCAACACAATTCCATGGTATTTAGTTGGCGTTATAGACAGTTTTGCGTGGAATTGCCTATTACATGCAAGTGTTTTCTGTCTTTTTGTGTTGCAGGAAGGACTTCTGCGTCCATAAGGATGAACCCTGCGACACAGTGGGTAAGTAAGTGGAAGAGGGAGTGATGATGGGGTTGATGATGATGATGGGGTTGAGTGTTGAGTGCTGAGTGTGGGGTTAACTTCTCTGTGTGTGGGACTGGCTTTATCATCTGCACCTGTTGCTAACTCAACTTCCCAATGACAAATTGTCTGAGTTCTCTCAGTCTAACACTCAGAGAGTAGCATGAAGTCCCCTGAGCTTAGTTTAATCCCAAGCTTGATGAGTCATTAATGCACAAAGAGAATGAAAACATTACGCAAAAGACTTACTGCTCTTGTTCACTTTTAAAAAGCCATAATTTAACTTAATATGACGTGGAATGATGTTGAAAAATGTTGGCCCTGGGTTTAGAGCTCAACTGCGTTACCTCAGGCTCGGTTAGACGTTCCAGCCAACACAGCCAGTGGTGTCTGTGGCTTTTTTGTGGCAGTGACCTTGTTTTTTCCGACTGCATGAAAAAAAAAAAGCCTTCAGTCTCAGTTCTCGGTCTGCTAACAATGACGCTTTTTGCCATACCGTTCCTTAGCCATTCTTCGCCTGCCTGACCAGTCACAGCATGTTTCATATAATAGGATCATATTGTGCCATGATCCTATTGATATGCATGGCTGGACCCATTTCACCCTCTTTTAAGGCCAGGTTGCATCTACAGCACTGATGGTTATGTGTTTATTATCATAAATAATGCACGACTGCATCCTCTCTTCTGTCCATTTACTGCTGCACCATTGGAAGACAAAACGTCAATATCCACGTCTGCATGATTTGAAAAGTTGCAATCTACAAGGCCAAACAATGAAGGGATTTAGCAGGGGCTATGGAGTCGGGAATATAGCAGGAGAGTTCACAGAGAGCCTCGTGCCATTCTGTACCCGAAGGCTTGCGCAACGACCCCAGATCAACTGTTATTAGGTTATGCATGGACGATGAAAGCATTGGCGAGACATACATTAAACACTGTTTATTTTCAGCATATTATCGGTGCTCCCGCCAGCAGCACAGCCTCACGGTCCTCTTTTTTGTGGTGGGGCAGCAAGCAGTGTTCTCGCGCCCCGTGTTGCCAAGAGGCGGGCCAGGGGCTGTGTGTGAAGTACACACAATCCCTCTGTTCTGCAAGAGCTGTCTGTCTGTGTGTGTGTGTGTATGTGTATGTGTGTGTGTGTGTGTGTGGGGGGGGGGGGGGGTAGGGTGTAGTGTGAAAGCTACGTGTGAGGTTCCTCAATCATTCCCCATTCAACTTGTTCGGACACACACCCACACACACACACACACACACACACACACACACACCTCCATCATTCCTCCTTCAACGTGTTCACCGCTTCCACACACACACACACACACACAGAAACACACACATTTACACACATACACACACAGTCATACAGCCAGAGAGCTGAGGTAAAGACCATGCTGTTGTTCACCCTTAGATTTTTATGAAGAAACATTAATGGGCACTTCCACCACCCAGCCAGGCCCAACAACACATGCCTTTCCACACAGGTAGTCCCAGACACTCTGTGTGTGTGTGTGTGTGGGTGTGTGTGTGTGTGTGTGTGTGTGTGTGTGTGTGTGTGCGTGCGTGTACGTGGTAGGGCGGATATGAACGTAAACAGCTTGCAAAGCAGAAAACGCCCCAATTAAGCTCTCCAAAAATCCCCACACACAATGCAGCGGAGCTTTGTACAACAGGAACGGCAGCCAGTGGCAGCCTCTGCACCCTGCTGTGGCCTGCACATAATCAATGCCTTCTCTCTCTCTCTCTCTCTCTCTCTCTCTCTTTATCTCCCTCTCTCTCTCTCTAATAATAGTCATTACCTTTAAACAAGGACCTCCACACAATTCAAAGAGTCCACTGCCATTAGGAACTATTAGGTGGTATGATTTTAGTTTTAAAAAGGCCAGCTCATTAGAACTAAGTAGTTCAAACAGCATATGATCATACATGGATATACTATACTGTGGATTTGTGCACAGGATACTCTATATGTACACAGGTGCTGGTGCACACATGTTAAATGATGTGGTATGAACAGTCGGCTGGTGTGTTAAGCCACCCAGTCCCATGAGCTGGTGACACTTTTAACAGCTCTGTTAAGGTGAAAAGGAATGTGACCTCTCTCCTCAGTATGCCTGTGGGTCCTCCGTAGTGCATTTCAGTCACCTGGTGTGGAATGCGTGTGACATGTCTGTGCCGTGTCACAAAGGCATCGCTATGGTGACCCTCTGGTTCAAACATGATTAAAAAAGGGGGAAAGCCTGCAGCTGACCTACTTTTCATCCAGATCTTTCTTCCCAATGTCGTTGCCTTGTTCCTTTCTCCGCCATGTGCCGTCACGAGACCCAGAGCCGGGGCCCCCGTGTTGTGACTCTCCAGACATTCTGTTTTTCCGGAATGTTCTGCGATGATGCTCAGCGGAAGATGGCAGCTTAGGTATTTCAGTTTAGGTATTTGTGTGAACAGAAAGTTTGTTTTCGAGCCATTTGTGTTGTCTAAGATGCCAGTCAGTCCAGCGGAGATTAGTCCCACATTGTCTTACGAGACTCGCCTCGCTCGCTCA
Organism: Alosa pseudoharengus; assembly: GCF_046254945.1. Classification (NCBI taxonomy): domain Eukaryota; kingdom Metazoa; phylum Chordata; class Actinopteri; order Clupeiformes; family Clupeidae; genus Alosa; species Alosa pseudoharengus. The sequence continues at coordinate 26,177,740 of NW_027468609.1, forward strand.
CGGCAAGATTCCTTTCGCTCTGAGACTATCCTCAGTGGAACTGGAGCTGAATGGAGAGCAGATTTTCTCCCTGCCGTTTGAACAATTACAGGTCCATATATTTTGTCTACTCGTTTAGAATAATGCTTTCTTTTGCACTGAAGTAGTAGTTGGTTAAGACTTTCAAGAATTCCAATCATAGTTTATCCTTGTATGGCTTTTACAACTTGTCTTATGACGGTTGAAAATAAGCAAAGATGACCTACAACAGTAACAAATCGACAAAATAGCTTAGTAACAATTATTCGTTAATGCACATCTTCACACGAGATGTGACAAAGTTTTGAGTCATGGAAGTTATGGCACCAGAATTGGAACATCTTTCATGTGTTTCCAAGCTGGTTAGCCCATCTCTTGTTAGCTGCTGTCACTGTTGGGACAATCGCTGGCTTGTTTACTCCACAGAGAGGATAAATCTGTGGCCAGTGATGATGCAGCGGAGGATACGTGCAGCCCAATCCAAGTTATTGAAGTCTAGGAGTTCTCTGTGGCGTTGAGCTGTGAATGGAAAAAGCAGTGTGGAGAAACGTTAAGCATCCAGGATGTGAGTTGTGTCTGGTCCTTCGAGGCAGAGAACATGTCAGTGACCTGTTAGTGCCTTTGAAATAATGTTATGTATGCATTACGCTGCAAGACTCTCTATCTATCATTTTTTCCATCTGTATGGCTTTTAAAATGATGAAGAGTTATACAATAACTTGTACACATTTGTTTGTTACATAACCAATAGTTTAATTATTGGAACCCAGAAAGAGAAAGAGTTCTAGGGCTCTATCTTCCACTCCAGCGCAATTGACTTTGCGCAAGTCGCTTTGTGGGCGGATCTTGGGCGCTGATGCTATTTTACCGGCGGGATAATGACTGTTGCACCCGATGCAAATCTAAAATGGGGTGGTCTGTAGTAGCTACATTACTCATGGGTGTGGTTTGGGCGTAACATGCAATAAACCAATCAGAGCGTCATCTCACATTCCTTTTAACAACAGGCACGCTTGTTCCATAGCGGATTGCTATTATGATGGCGGATTTGCCAGGTGCAGCCAGGAACGGTTCACAGCTCTATAGTCAGTTGGGAACAGTTTGCTATTGATTTTTCCTCTTGACAAAATGTAATACAGAAATGTCACTTTCCGATGTTTTGGGATCACTCTCACTGAATCACGAGGTTATGAATGCATGGTGATATTTTTGCAATGTAATCTATCTAACATTACCTCACTATAGACAATACAGATTTTCTGTCAGATAAGCTCTCCTCTCCCGTGCTGCTGCTGGGGCATTTGGGTTAAATGGCATGGGCATGCAGTTCAACATCACGTCTCATTAAGTCCTCTAATTTGTCCATAACTTATGTCATCAACACATCTGTGATTTGTGGAAATGTGTACGCTAGATTTATACCTATTTTTTCACATCGGACACCACACTGATTTCCCTCGTGTAGCAATATTTGTCATTGTAATTATGTATGGTTTGGAGAAATGGGAACTGCGTCGTATAGATGAGAGGAGCAAAGTGCATTGCGCAACACAGGCGCCCAAGCAAGCGGGCCTGCAGGTGTAAGCTACGGCTGTACCTTACCATCAGGCAACTCAACGAGAAACAGTTTCCAAGTTGATCTAACTTTTCAACTCTGCACTCTGCTTCAGAATTGTTTTCTGAAACTGCAAAATATCAACAGGGACCGTTTGCGCCGGAACACGCCCCCTCTTTTCGCTGAAACGCCCCCGTGGGCGCACATGTACCTGTGGAGGGAAAATTCCAATATGCGCTGACTGCAAAATAGGAAAGACAAAAGCACGAGTATACAAAGTCAATTGCGCTAGAGTGCAAGATAGAGCCCCTAATGTTGTGGAGTGGTGTCTGTATCTCAGCTGCTCTTGGCTGCAGACGATAATCACATCCCTGTGAAGTCTCTAAGACTTAAAATTTAACATGAAAGAAACTTAACATGGAGCTGTTAGCCCTGTGAGGTCTTTGCTTTCATGTATCCTTATGTAACGGATGCCAGCTAGCTTAGCTGTGCGTGTGGATCGTTGGTAAACCTCACTCCCCGATACCTCAAGAGTGGCATGAAAGCTACAGTACTGTAGTAGCCTGGGCTTTTAGCTCGGTTGTCAGCACGCTCGACTCCCGATCCAAGGTGCAGCTGTTTCGCGGGTTTGAGTATGGGCGTGTGCAGGGCTGAACCGCACAGATTCAACACAACGCAGGTTACACTTACATGTGTATGATGTAGAGTTAGTGTTCGATGGTTAATGGCGTCCTGTCATCGTCTTCTCCTCTTCTCCTTCGTCTTGGTTCTTGTGTGTCTGTTTGAGGAGTAAACACTGGGTCTGTCTCCTCAGCTGCTTCTCTGCTGAGCCGGCCGTCCAGTCGACAGCGCTGCCTGCATTCCAACGATTGGGTCAGTCAGGATCACTGCCTCAAGTACTCGATTCTCTCTGTTCACTGAGTCCAAATAGAGGGGATGGGCCAAGCCCATCGCAAGTATTGCAAAATAAAGATAAGGAGGAAAGCAGGACGAGGAACATAAACATACAAAAATGAAATCCAAACGTTTGGTCGCAGTCTCTTGAAATTATTTATTTTGGTAACTTCACCTCATTGTTGCCAGGAAAAAAATGACAGTCTTGACACTCCATAATACTCAGTTCAAAGGGCTTAATATACTCATGTACATGTTTCAAGTATCTCAATATAACACTTTAAGAAATGCCTGCAGGGTTTGTATGAACCATAGGCTTAATACCGGTAAATGTTTAAGAAAAAAAGATTACAAATACAACAAACAGTATATTCAGTGGTTCAGTAAAAAGTTATCAGTTTTATTCAAATGACTAATATGTGCATAGATAAAATAAAAAAGGCAAACACTTGAATCCCACCATGTGTCTTCATTGCGTAATACTTGCCATCCTTTTTTTGAGTCAAATTTTCAGTCATTATGATATTGAATCGCAGTGCATTCACTCTATTATAGAGACAGTATGACTATCACTCAATAGCTCCCTTAAGATGGCTTAACAAGGATGAGGACAGAGGGAGGAAACAAAATAGAGACATTGATGTTATCGAGTGCAAACATCGAGCGAAATGGCTTCGAGGGCACGCTACAAAGGGGATAACAAGCCCGCGGCCTGCTCGTGCTCGGAACCGCGGTTCCAGGTAATAAGCGGGACAGAGATCTAACCTTACCTCACTGGCGTTGTGCCGCACGGTAGACAGTGTCATATCCACATTTCGTGGAGCAGGATGCACATTCTGCTTTGGTGACACTCGGATGTGTGCGGTGAGGGGTCGACAAGTCGGGCTTTGCCTTCACGCAGACTCGTCTGAGCTCGCCCCTGCACGCGCCATTCTGTCTCACATCGTTTTACCTCACGTTTTTGACTAATGACTGTGGGATTTACACGTGAATAGAGCTGAGACAATTAATCAGCGCGAGAGAGAGACAGAGACAGAGACACAGAGATGCATTGTCATGGTTTTGACAGAGAACAAGCTAATCCTAACCCTCCGTGAAACATATAAGAGCATAGCACCGCAGCCCTCTGCCAGCTATTGTCTTGCTACATCTAAGCCCTTACATGAATGGGCAAGACATTGTGGATGAGTGTTATCACTGGGGTAATCAAAGGCGACGCCGCTGTCTCGTGTTTCGAAAGTGTGAGTGGTGTTATTATAAGCACACTTTTTCGAGCAAAACTCAACACCCCGCGATACCACCACCGAGAGCCCCCGACTGAAGCTGAATGTGAATGGGACGAAACAGAAAAGCCTGGCTGTTCGGCTGGCGGCACGGCCAAAGAGTACCCACAGACGGGCCTAAGCATTCATTAATGGCCAGATTAGCCGCTAATCTCTTCGTCTGGCTGGGAGACAGTCGCATAGCCACCTCAGGGAGACTTTTTTTTTTTTTTTCCTCTCCCGAAGATAGAAACAAGGGGAAGCCAGAGAAAGGGTCCAGCTGAAAAAGTGGGGAGACAAGTTGAGGAGGGTGACGGGTTTAGATGCAGCATGCAGAGTTTAGGGCCTATAAAGTAATGGACATCTTGCCCCCCTACAACCCCCCCCCCCCCCATCTCCCCATCCAGCTCCACCGCTCCCTGAAACTACACCTTGTGTATTTATTTTTCCCCATCAAAGGCATGATTGTTCTGCTGGCCTTCGTAATGGAAAGCATTAGTTCTGGATCCATTTCAAGAGGGTGATTAAACCATCAAAGGTCAGCGCATACAACCCAATACACGAGAGATGGAGGGAGAGAGAGAGAGAGAGAGAGAGAGAAAGGTAGAGAGAGAGAGACAGAGAGAGGGAGAGAGAGAAAGATGGAGAAAGAGAGCAAAAGACAGAATCAAGTCCTTTGCTTTGTTTTCCCTGCTGAATTTGATCCTGGCAGGAGCGACAGAGTTGCAGCTGTCATGTGGACATGAAATGGCAAAGAGCGCACCAGACATGACGCTAACAACCCTTAAGTGGTCGGAATAATTTACCTGAAATCAGGATGTATGGGAAAGTTCGTTTGTTTAGACTTCTCAAATGTTCCCAGACGGAAAAAAAAAACCTCCCCTGCCACTGTGCT